>NW_012267277.1:9292126-9330078 GCF_000151885.1 Dipodomys ordii | reverse complement strand
CACACACACACACACACACACACACACACACACACACACAGAGTTTCTGCTGGGCTTGTTTGTCCCCATCCAGGCCTTCCTCCACCTGGCTCCCTTCCTTCCACCCTGAACTTCCAAAGTCATCCCAGTTAAGAGACAAACTCCTCAGCCTCTACTACCATGAGGACTTCTAACCTCTCCCATAGGGCCTTCTTCCTGAGGGCCTCCTCTCTTTTGCATGTGCTCTGGTGCCTGTCGGTGATGCCCTTGATTTCTACAGCTTCTTTTCATGCTTCAAAATCCAGCTCAAAAAAAAAAATTCTACAAGCCAGACACTGATGTCTCACACCTGTAATCCTAGCTACTTGGGAGGCTGAGATCTGAGGATCATGACTTGAGGCCAGAATGGATAGACAAAGCTGAGAAACATATCTGTAATTAACCAGCAAAACCCAGAAGTATAGGGGTGGGTTAAATGGTTGACTGCCAGCCTTGAGCAACAAAGCTAAGCAAGAGCCTGAAGTCCTGAATTCAAACCCCAGTACTGCACACACAGGCACATACATACAACCGTACACACACACACACAATCCTGCTATGAGACCTTTTTTAGATGTTCCAGAATCATCTCCTAACTCCACTGTTTTTCTCTCCAGCAGTTTACCTGAGTTACACCCAAAGCAGGACCTACTAAAGAAATGGTTTCTCTCTATTGGATACTGTGTTGGCCAGGAAGATGTGAGCAGATAGAAAGGTAATGAGAAACTGTGAAGGAGAAAGGAGAAAAAGGCTGAGGGCCCTGAAGTCCCTGTGAAAAAGGTGAAGAAGTTCCTCACACCTGGGCATCTCTTCCTAGGCTGGTCTTTATCTTTGGTAGCGGGTAGGGGGGGAGATGGGGCGGGTATTTTAAGAACAGGGTATGCTGCCTGATTCTGGGAACCCTCTGTTTATTTCCTCCTTTGCAAAACCGTAGCCTTGGGCTTTAGGACAACTATCCATCCTCAAATGGATGTCAAGTTCAGGTCCAATGCATCACAGCTCCCTTGGGCAGCCGTAGGCCAGTTCGTCCCACTGAGGTGGAATGATCTATCTGCCTGTCTGTCCCTCCCTTCAGAGGATGCTATGGTGACAGACAGGACCAGGCCATCATGCCTCAGAGGTCACTGCCATATGGACAGGAAGTATGCACTGGGAAGGGGGCTTTGCCGAAGTTAAGACTTTAGAACCTTTGGTATTTCTCACCTGAAAATACATCTACATGAGAGGCTTAGCCTGCTGCATCCGCCGGGCTGACAGCCCACAGCGCTTCCCCGTCATCCTCACCTGTAAGTGTCTCCTGCTTTCACCAAAACCCGCTTCGGCCTCGGGGCTTTCTTCTCCCCACCCATCCTCTCTGGGTGAAGAAATGGCCTCCGTCCCTTAATTACACAGAGCAAGCTGATAATCATGAAATAATGGGATTGATGGCGCTTTGCATTCTGATCAGGCACTAAATGGCACCCAGTGAACCATGATCCCTCGCTTCTGGGTATTTTAGCTCTGCCAGGGGTAATCTGAAGCATTCTGTGTACCATCCAGAGGGAGAGGGGGCGGGGCTCACAGCCTATCAAGGAACAGTAAATGGGTACTAGAATTTTCAAACCCAGCACATTGAATTCAGGATGTTAAATGGCAAATGCTTTGTTCAGATGAAAAACAAAGAACCAAATTGTGCATGACCCAGCTCGACACCTTTGAGTTATGCCATTTGTTAAGTATACTCGGCCTGCATATAATTAATCCGATTTGGCTCCATGGAAAAGAAATCAGTTCCCTTAATGATGCCATATTGGAATTAACCAGTTCCGGCCTGTAAATCCACAGGCTCTTGCTGTGAGTAGTCACCACCGGGTGCTGTCTCCGGGGATCCTTGGGGAAATCTTTGCAAAGGTGCAAGGGGGGAAAGATTTAAAAAAAAAGAGAGAGAGAAAAAACATTAGCTGAAAGAAAATAGCAATGTATACATTCCTGCTCTTGTGGGTTTGTGATCAGGAGTGTTTCTTTGTTCTTCATGGTGTGAATCCAGGTCTAGTTTTGCCCTTGTGTGTATGGTCACCTGGTACAAGCTCTTTGTAAAATCAAGATCTCCCCCTACACACACCATCAAAAAAAAAGTGCATTTAACCATTAGGTGTGGAAGATATTGTTGTCAGATGATATGCCAAGTAAAGTGATCAAGGCACAGAATGGAAACAATGGCCTTGCTTTTCTGCTTGCAGCCTGGCAAGCTCATGTTTGGATGCTCCTGCATGGCCTGGCAGAAATGGTTCTTTGCAACAAGAAGGGATCGATGAACACCCAAACACCACTTCCCTGTGCTTCCTTCCCTCTGCAAATTCCAGGTCTCCCTGGTCTGTGTGTGAGGCGGGAAGAGGTCCAAAGGAAAATGTTCTTTCTTGCTACAGAACCATTTCAATTCCAGCTCCACTTGCTTTGCTTGACTTGGCCTTCTTGAAGTTTGGCCTTCACTCTGGTGGTCAGGTGTTAATCTGGGCCTCACAGTAAGTTGAGAGGTCTCATGTGACTCATAGGATTTGTTTCTGTCCCATTATAAAGCATGCACATGCAAACACACACATGCACGCATACAGGCATGCGTGCACGCACACATGCGCATGCATGCATGCACGCGCATGCACACACACACACACATACACCAAAGTAAGACTGACTTCAATGAGCTCCTAGGGTTTCTACCAGCTTGCAAAACAAAGCTCACAAGTTCTTTGATGAGACTCTCAAACACAGAGCATCCTTTTCTTCTTTTTTTCTCTCAAGGCTGACCCTCTACCACTTGAGTCACACTGCCAACTTTCAGCCTTTTAGTGGTTAATTAGAGCTAGGAGTCTCATGGACTTTCTTGCCCAGGCTGGCTTTGAACCATTAGCCTCAAATCTCAGCCTCCTGAGTAGGTAGGATTACAGGTGTGAGCTACCAGTACCTGGCTATAGATGGTTTTTATTAAATGAGGAGACCAAGCTATTTAGATCTGTTCTTAAACAGAGAGACTGGAGAATCCCACGCTGCCTACTATGCATAGGAAGGAAGGCTTGCTGGATGCCTATCTTCATCTGACATCTAAAGCTGTGGGCAGTCATGTTCTCGAAGCAGAGTTTCAAGAAAAACTTTCAGCGATTCCTAAGATCAAAGTAGCAGTGAAGAATCCGCCATCATGAGGAAAAGATGACACAGGATGCGTTGTCATGACAACGGAACTCCATTATTTGCAAATCCCATGGCACAGATCAAGCCAGCCGCAGAACTGAATAAAGACAGGAGGCTTTTTGTTGGTAGGACAGAAGTGTGCCATTCCTAAAATGTACCTTTTCATTTTCCTTGGAAGTTAGACAAAGCCAAGGCAACTACTTCCTCGAAGGGTTTCAGTAACAAATGGTCATTTTCTGTCTGTGTGGGACCCGGAATCACATGAGGGCCAGGGGCCTGTGACAGGCTCTTCATCTGCCCCGAGCTAGCTACTCTGCAGAAATTACTTCATGAATCCTCATGATGAGGGAAGAAAACAGAAATTATTCGTTCTGGGAATCCAGCTGAGGCTACTAATCAATTGCTTTGGTATTAAATATAGGAAAAAGAGGACATTGAGAATCCAGCTTTTTCATCCACCCTTCCTATAGGGGCTCACTTCTTCTTGTTCCCCCAAATCCAATCCTTGATCTCAATGTCTGGCAAACTCAACAAGCTTCTAAGTAAGGAAAAATTGTGGTTGTGTCTCCAAATATGGAAAGCTAGAATTTGGCAGGCGAGCTGGCAGAAGCCCTATTATAATTTGTGACACTTTCCATTCAGTCTTACAGTGTGGCTATTTTCCAGTGAAGAGAAACCATGGTCCCCCAATTGATTGCCGATTTGTTCAAAGACATACAGACATGCACAGCCTTAAAGTAAATATTAACATGTCACAGTGAGACCTTCACCAGGCCAGGAGACTGAGTCGCTGGTTTCAAGGATGTTGTAAATTTAAGTTTCCTGCGCACATAAAATGGGCACTCCCCTTTATGCTTGTAAAACGCACAAAGCCATTTGGTTTTAGCACCGTGTCCTTAAATCCATAGTCACTTCTGGAACTTTCCCTCTCAAAGCTCTTTTACTCTGGCAATAAATATCCATTCGCCCAAACTGGAGGAAAAGCAGTTAAAACTCAAGGAAAATGAATAGATGGGAGAGTGTGTATACACGTGCGCATGCGTGGGGGAGTATGTATCCCCAAATTTTTCTCATATTCCGAGGCAAACCTCTGGGAGCCATGGATATGAGTTAGCTAATGGAGGCATTGTGACTTGGGAAGATGAATGTCTCTCATGTGTATTATAAGTCAACATGAGTCTCCCTAAGTCAATAGTAGAAATGATAAATCAGTATTGACCTGAGTATGGGGAGCGTTCAAAAGATAAAGAAGGGGGCTGTCATGTTCCGCTCGGACCCAGCTGGGCTCTGGGTGAACTGCCCGAGCAGTTCTTCTCCTGACCCCAGCGCTAATACAAAGGCAGATGGCACAGGAAGGCCTTGGGAGAGGCCCAGCCATCTGCCTGTCCTCACAGGAGGTGATTGGCTAATAGATCAGCGCACCACGATTCACTGGGGTATGAAGCATTCTATCTTTGGCTATAAAGTGGGTGGGTCTTGGGCCCCACATGGATGGGCACACTCAATTTGGAAAGTTCCTCATTGGATGTCTGTAGAGGTCTGTGCACACTCAGCCTCACAGCAACTCCAGCCCCCATCAGCAGGAAGGATTGAGTGGTTTGCATCTTGGAGGAGATCACCCGAGTGTGTTTCCCAGACACTGCCAGGTGTGTTTTGTTTTGTTTTGTTTTATTCTGAATCATTGTGCCTCAAAAAGCGGAAGGAGAAGCCAGAGTGTGCTTCAAAGGATGGAATCAACATGAAGCTGTGCGAAGATTAGCCCAAGGGAAGGGATGAACCTCCAAGTGTCAGGTGAGGCGAGTTTAAGGAGAGAAAAGGAGAGGGGAGGGGAGAGGAGGGAAAGGGAGGGGAAGGAAGGGGAGGAAAGGGCAGAGGAAGAGAGAGAGAGGAGCTGCTCCCACAAGACTGGCAGGGCTGGCTCAGAGCATGGCAGTGCCCGTGCCCCTTGTCCTTGTGTCTCCACTGTGCAGCAGATCCCAGGAGACACATCTAACCAGATCAATTTTCCCACCATCTCTGCAAAGACCAAGAGTAAAGGAAGGCACCCGCTGCCTCGCTTGAGGCCAGGTAAACCCCTAGGCGTGCTTGACTGGCCTCTCTGACTCTAACCCCCTGGGAGTCACAAGTCTCAAAGCCAGCCCTGAACGGTGACAGATAAGATCACCAGACAAAAAAAAAAAGGAAATAAATAGTACTCACAAGCCAGTGTATTTCCAGTCACCGGTGGTCCCTCTAATATTTTGACTACTTCTTTTATTATTATTATTTCAAAACTCCAAACAAACCAGGTGCCAGTGGCTCACACCTGTAATCCCAGCTACCCAGAAAACTGAGATCTGAATATAATGGGTAAAAGCCAGCCCAGGTTGGAAAGTCCATGAGACACTCATCTCTAGTTAATCACCAAAAAGCTAGAAGTGGACCTGTGGCTCAAGTAGTAGAGTGGTGACCTTGAGCCAAAAAAATTAAAAATGTTAAGGGACAGCATCCAGGCCCTGAGTTCAAGCACAGGACTGGCATATGTGCACACGCGCATACACACACACACACACACACACACACACACACACACACGCTCCCCCAAACAGTTATGATTATAAGTTAACAATCTGACAAGACAGCTGACTGTAGTCCTGTGAAAAGCAATTATTTTGGCATTGATTACTTTGCACATCATAGCAGAGCTTTGTAATTGTAGCTTGCTGAAAGCCATTGCAACTTCTGTGATGTGCTTTCAGTGTGGCTGCAGTTAATTAATGGGTGTCTGGGGGAGGGGAGGGTGAACCTGGCATGCCGCTTAACATACAAATTAATTGACATGAAATAAATTAATATGTTTGATTTAAATGTTATTAATTTAGCAAACAGAGAGGAAACAGACTCTGGGTTTGGGGAGCTAGGCTGTCGTCCTGTTACCATGGCAACTGCCTCATTAGGCTTCCAGGGGAAGCCAGCCCATAGCACTGGGGGCTGAGGAGCAATGGGCAGAGGATTCCAAACATCAAACAGAAACCCAGAAATATCAACCAGAACCAAGCAGTGCTTTGAGCGTACGATTCAGAGGTAGCTGTGAGTCGGCAGGTAACCTGGCTCCAGCCTGCAGCCAGGAAACGGCAGGGTTTAAAACCCAGCAGGCTGTTCTTTGGGTGAGATGCTCACCTGGGAGAAGCAGGTTTACCATACCACGCCAGCGCGGTTTTCCTGCTGCCAACAGCCCATCCTGCCTATCACATCTCATTCTTTTCTCTTTTTTTTTTATTGTATTGTATGTGTGCTTGAACTCAGGGCCTGGGCACTATCCCTGACCTTTTCTGCTCAAAGCTAGAGCTCTACCACCTGAGCCACAGCTCTACTCTAGGTTTTCTGGTGTTTAATTTAGAGACAAGAGTCACACAAACTTTCCTGCTCGGGCTGGCTTTGAACCATCATCCTTAGACCTCAGCCTCCTGAGTAGCTAGGACTACAGGTGTGAGCCACCGGTGCCTGGCATCACTTTTCATTCTTTTGCACATATTGTTCTTCCTTCCTAGATCACATTGCCCATCCTCCAAGCCTGCCTCAAGCTTCAGCTCAGACACCACCTTCTCTTCTGCGCTGTCCCTCCCTGGGCCCCCACTAACCTCACAAAGCCATCACAACAGCCATCACTGCAAAGCCAGGGTGAATTTCCCACCTCCCCCTAGACTCTGAGCTTCCTAAACACCCTCTTTTGCTAACGACTATCTGCTTACAGCCCAGCCCTCATCTGTGCAGTCGCCGCTTGCTATTATGAAGATTTCCCCAGGAGAGGGCGCTACAGCACTGCTTCCCCCAGAGTGCAGCATACCGCCCAGCATTCCACAAGTAGTTTCACTCAAGTCTTCTCCTAATCTTGCCCTTTCTGTCTGCCTCTGTCCCCTACATCGTCTGGCAGAGAGGAACAAGCAGTGGCCATCTCTCCAATCCAACCTGGATTTGTGTTCATGCACAGTCGGAGATGGTATCTGGGCCTCTACTGTATGACACAAAAATGTCATACATGGCCCCAAGTCCATCCCTTGAACTACAGCAGGTTTCTATTTCGTCATCTAGAAAACAGGAACACTAATCCATCTTCCAACAGAAATTCACTTGAGTAGCTCATGCCGGTAATTCTAACTAATCAGGAAACAGATAGTAGGACTGTGGTTCCAAGTCTGCCCAGGGCAGAAAAGTCTGTGAGATTCTCATCTCCAATTAAGCATCAAAAAGCTGGAAGTGGATCTGCAGCTCACATGGTAGAGTATTTCCGAGTTCCTCCAATGTGCAGCCATCATCTACTTTGGCCTAACTTCCCGTGTAGAAATTCACAAGAGCCACACTTTCCCCTGCAGGCTCCTCATATCTGACTGGCCAGCCTGAATTTGAATTTGCTGTGAGCCTCCACACCTGTTCCAGCACAGCCAGCTCCAACCCTCAGCAGTCTGACACCCTGAGGGGACTATGTCCTCACCAAGTGACCAGTGTCACCAGAAAAAGGCCTTGAGTTTTCTAAAATCAAAAGCGATGTCAGTTTGGTTTGTTTTAGTTAAGACAAGGTCTCACTACATAGCGAATGCTGGCCTCAAAATCTCTATTCGGGGGGAGGCTGGGAAGGGATGTGAAGGGTAAACCAAAGGAGGAGGCTGCAATGCTTGGTAAGAAATGTACGCATTATCCTGCCCATGTAATTGTAACCCCTCTGTACAGTATGTTCACAAATAAAAAATGAATTAATTAAAAAAAAATCTCTATTCCTTGTCTCTGCCTCTTAGATACTGGGACTATAGGCATGTACCACCATTCCCAGTTCAGCTGTGTGTGTGTGTGCGTGTGTGTGTGTGTGTGTATGCGTGTGTGTGTGTGTGTATGTGTGTGTGTGTATGCGTGTGTGTGTGTATGTGTGTGTGTGTATGTGTGTGTGTGTATGCGTGTGTGTGTGTATGTGTGTGTGTGTGTATGCGTGTGTGTGTGCATGCATGTGTGTGTGTGCGCGCATGCGCGCATGCACCATTACTGAGACTTGAACTCAGGGCCTAAGCGCTCTCCTTTAGCTTTATCATTCAAAGCTGGTGCTCTACTACTTGAGCCACAGTTCTACTTCTGGCTTTTTGGTGGCTCATTGGAGATCAAGAGTCTCACAGCCTTTCCTGCCCAGGTTGGCTTCCCAGCTTGATTCTCAGATCTCAGCCTTCTGAACCATTAGGACTTGGAGGCATAAGCCACTGCTGCCCAGCATTAGTACATGTAAATATATTTATTTTTGTAAGAAGGAGTCAGTAGCCTGACAACTGCTCAGAAATTTGCTGAATTTGTTTCTCTTTTTCCTCTTAATCCTGTGTGTATGTGTGAATTCAAATGATCTTTCAAGCTGCTTTGATTATTTTGAAAGAGTTTGAGATTAGCAATGTCCCCTACCCCCCACCCCAACCATGGGGCAACGGTTTTTTACAGCCATCACCGTAAATGGCTGCCTAAACTTTCATAGTGACAATTCATCATAAGTTGCCCCCCTCCTCCTTTACCCTCCTCCCCGACCTGCACTAGGCATGGGGCAGCCTGCAATCCAGCACTGTTGATCAGCAAGGCTGCGTTGAGCATCCTTCTGGATTGAGCCTTTTCTGGGTCTCTTTTGTCAGTGCCATTTGCATTTCTTGCTTTCTTCCTTGGGTTTGGTTGTGGGCCACATAGTCCCACCACTATTGCTTAAGAAGACCTTTGGCTTTGAGCCCTTCCCTAATTGTCCCTCCACCAGTGTTTCGGCCTCTGAAACCCATGCAGACTACTCTTCAGTCCATGTGCACCAAGTCAAGCAGCAGAGCCGCAGGCCGGAGATGCAAAGGCCAACCTGGCCTCTTCCAGTGGGAATCCCCCCTGGGCCCCTCTCTGCCTAGATCAGCCCAGACAGGCAGACACGTTCCTCTGTAGGATGGAATGGCCATGTTAATAAGACTCCTCTGAGGGGCCGGGTGATGGCTGTGAGAGAGGCGCATCGTAAGCGGTATGGACCAAGTGGGAACGTGCTAAGAGTTGCTGATGCTACACTTTGTCCCGTGCTATCCTCAAGGACTACAGGAGGTGACCTTGTGGAGGGAGCCACAGGAAGCCCACACAGGTTAAAGAAGCTACTCAGAAGTCACCAAGACACTGCACAGTAAAAAAGCAAAATGAAATTGGCGCCCAGGATGATGGCCAACCCAGCGAATACGTTTCCCCATCTCCCTTTCAAAGAAAAGCAGAGAAAATACACTGCTACACACTGCCATCAACCATATAAGGCCCTGCTGGGAAATAACACGAAGTTGAGAAGCCACAGGAAAAAAAAAAGCTGTGTACCCACATTGCCAGTCGGGACAACCCCCAGTCTTTGGTCTTCAAGCGTACACACTATGCTCTAGAAATACTGCATCCAATCACACATGAAGTCCCATTTTCTTCGGCTTTGTAGAAAGGAAAGCTACACAGCACTGGCATCTTTGCAAGATCTGCCCTGAGCTTTTTCACTAAAGGCTGACACTCTGCCACTTGAGCCACGGCTCCCCTGGCAGCTTTTTGGTGGTTCGTTGGCAATGAGTCATGCAGACTTTCCTGCCTAGGCTGCCTTCCAACCTTGATCCTCAGCTCCCAGCCTCCTGAGTAGCTAAGATTACAGGTGTGAACTCCGCTAGATTGATCTTCTTAATAATCAAGATTTGTTATCGTTCAATTGTGTTCTTCCAGATGTCTCCTAACTGCAGCCTTCAGGGTAACAATTATACAAATCTTCCAGTGGATTTGCAAAGGTGCTGTTATTGGAAGAGATTTTCCAGCAGTCCGATCAGATAGAGAGCACCATGACTGAATTTAATGAACTGGAGATAAAGAAAAGTCAATTTGGGCGATGTAGCAGGCACAAGCTGCAAAGGCCAAGAGGCCCCCATCCCATCCTGCTCTCCCTTCCCCTCCCCTCCCATGGCCAAGATTCTAATCACTGCTCAGCCCCCGCCTACCCCTCCACAACTCCATGAGATACAAAATCAATCGGCATTCTCTCTCTATTTACCACATGCAGCCAGCCCAGGAATCTGGCTGTGGATACATGCCCAGCCCACTCTGAATAAATAAATGCATTGCATTTGAGAAGTCTGTACCAGAAAGAAAAAAATTTTTAATAAATTTTTTAAAGAGCATGTTTATTCACATCCCATGTCTTCCCAGAGACTATCGACCCCAGAGAAAACTGTTTCCACTTTGCCTCTCATGATTGCAAACACCCTATGGGGTTCTCTCTAGGAATGAGGCTGTTAGACCGAATTGCCTTTTCTGGGGGCAGGAATAGGAAGAGAGCATCTCCTGCAGTGCGTGAGAGGTTTGCTGTTGCTGCCAGGACACCATACCTTCTGGAATTTTGAATGAATGTTTCGGTATTTTCTGATCCTGTGTGTGTTTTAAGGCAACTATTCTCCAAGTTTAGGCAATGTCAGAGCTTAGGGGAAAAAAAGACACACCAAAAAGAGACCCGGACCACCCTGCTGCTATGAACCTCCTGAGTGTCGTTTCTACCTCCACTTCCAGCTGTTTTGTGGGTTACAGAGGTAAGAGTCTCATGGGCTTTCCTTCCCCAGCTGGTTTGGATCCCATGAGCCTCAGATCTCAGCCTCCTGAGATAGCTAGGATTCCAGGATGAACCACCAGCATCCGGCAGGGAGCTTTTGATAGATGTCAAAATTTGAGAACTTCTATCCAAGTCATTGAGTCACCAAGTTCCTCAAACTTTCACATGCTTTACAAGTCACTAGAAAGGGGGCTTAGGGCTGGGAAGGTGGCTCAGTGGTAGAGCGCTTGCCTTGCACGCATGAGGCCCTGGGTTCGATTCCTCAGCACCACATAAGCAAAAAGAAAAAAGCTGGAAGTGGCGCTGTGGCTCAAGTGGTAGAGCGCTAGCCTTGAGCTGAAGAGCTGAGGGACAGCGCCCAGGCCCAGAGTCTGGGCCCCAAGACCCGACCAAAAAAAAAGGGGGGGCTTAGAACATTCTAGCCATCCTCAGGGACACAGAAGTTCAGACTGCACTCCAAACCATACCCGGGTGGGGCTGGATTAGCGACCCACCCTGCAAGCAGCCCATTGGGCAAGATTCTGTCCCACTGGGGGACACCTGACAATGCTTGAAGACAGCCTTGGTTGTGAATGTTGACAAGCTGCTGGCGGTGCTGACAGCTAGTGGATCGATGGTGCCCGCCCAGGGGACCCTTGCCATCCCAGATTACCACTGGAGTCAAGGCAGACTCCAGAACATTCCAGTCCACTCCAGAACATTCCAAATACAAATGGTAGCAAGGAAGCTGGCTAACAAAAAAAAATATATAAAAAAGGGTTGAGCCCAGTGCCAGTGGTTCTCCAGCCTGTAATCGTAGCTACGCAGGAGGCTAAGATCCGAGGATTATGGTTTGAAGCCAGCTTGGGCAGACAAATCCAAGAGACTCCATCTCCAATTCACCAGTAAAAACAAAAAATCCAGAAGTGGAGCTGTGGCTCAAGTGGTATAGTGCCATCAGCCTTAAGCTAGAAGTCCTGAGTTCAAACCCCAGTGCCGGCACCAAAAATAGGGGGAGAGGAGGGTAAAATGGCAATCACCTACCACATTGCCTAATTAGAATGAGCAACAATATTCACATCCCTCTCTCCCCCCTGCTTATGTTTTACTTAAGGAATATGGAAAGAAACCTACGCCCCTTCAAACCTGGAGCCTAGGGGGCCCACAGGAAAACACAGGCACTGCCCATCACCGGCTGCCTCCAGAATTCCAGATGATGCTCTACCTTTTGTTTTGTATTTTAATTTCCTATTTAATACAGCAAAAAAATCCTGGAGACCCACAGAGGACCAACTGCGCTGGAAATCATATGCCCCCGCTGGCTCAGTTAATTAAAACCAAAGTCTAAGGCAAGATAGGGACACCAAGCTGACTTTTTCATTTTAAGTTGCCTCTCCCAGACTGTCCCATGAAGAGAGCTGGAGCTGTATTGGCACATGCAGCCCTGTGTGCTCTGACACCATCACTTAGCCATTTGCACCTGGACACATCGAGTTGGATGAGCTCAGGAATGGCCCTGTGACCCAATCCCAGACAACCACCACGTGCCGTATTCCAGGCCCCTGTGCTGAATCCCAGCTGCACCCACACACCTCAAATCCAGGCATGTGAGAAGCCTTAGGGGGCTATCGCCTCCTAAGGATGTTAGAAGCATAAAGCCACAGAGGGGAGCCTGCTTAAAGGGGAATCAGGCATGGAGGCACATACGAGCTGAATGCAGACAAATCAAGCCCTGAAGACATTTGTGGAGCGCCTGGACACAGCCATGCCTGAATCCCCAATCTGTCTATGTATCTATTTACATGAACAGATGGCTGTCTTCTGCTACTTAAACCAATTTGAGTTATGCTGACAATAAACAGACTCTTGACTAAATCCTCCTAAGCAACCTTTCCCTGGGGCCTCCGATGGACTTCCAAGCCATGCCAACCGAGTCAAGCTCCTCCTGTGGCTAACCACAGGCCAGCCATTGGCACATCTCAGCACATCTCAGTCCCGAGTGCCCACACTGTAACTGAGCACTCAGGACAAGGACACACGTACAACGCCAGCCCTGGACAACTGGCCTGGCACAAATTCTCCATGTGGTCTAGACACTGAGATAAGAGATCAGAGCAATCAGTTCTAACCACTAACGTTTTCTGGTGCCAAAGCCGACATTCAGAAACATACAATCAAAAAAAAAATACAAAAAACAATGTTATCTAATAATTTAGAAATAAGATTATATCATTTGGGAGGAAATGGATGGACCTAGAACCAATCATGTTAAATGAGGTAAGCCAAGCTCAGAGAGACAGACTGCACAGGTTTTCTCCCCTATGTGGAAGCTAGATCTAAAATATAACTGGGCAGGATAACGTGTACAGGGCGCTAGGCATTCACACACAGTCACACTAAGGGAGGATGCTTTTAGGGAAGGAACTCAAAGGTGTAATGCCTCTGAATAATTAAAATGCTATTCACTGAAACAAATCCCAGGAAATGGAAACATGCTTGGGGGTGGGGGGGGGTGTTGGTGGTAGTCTTTGTTTTTGCTTTGGATTTTTTTTCTTTTTAGTGGGGGCAAAGGGAGGACACAGAAAGGAAGCGGGAAGAGTGAACAAATACAGTCGTGCTATTCAGTAGACACTGTGGAAAATGACTGTGCAATGTGTGGGCAGAAATAGGAGGGGGAAACTGAGGGCAAGTGAAGGAAGGGGTGACATTGTCTCAAATGAAATGTACTTACTGGGCTGGGAAAGTAACTCAGTGGTAGAGCACTTGCCTTGCATGCTCGAGGCCCTGGGTTCGATTCCTCAGCACCACATACGCAAAAAGAAAAAAGCCGGAAATGGTGCTGTGGCTCAAGTGGTAGAGCGCTAGCCTTGAGCTGAAGAGCTGAGGGACAACGCCCAGGCCCAGAGTTCAGGCCCCACGACCGGACCCAAAAAAAAAAGAAATGTACTTACTACCTGATTTAGAGAACCGTAATCTCTCTGTTAAACATCTTAAGACTAACAATACAATCATTTATTAAAAAGAATAAATTTTTTAAAAGGTATTTCTAACCAGTGTGTATACAAGCAAGAAGGAAAGCTCTCTTGGCCTTTTCTTGGTCAGTACTGATTAATTCTGCATGTGGGAAGAAAGAACTTAGGAAAGCTCAAATGCCAACTGTAGGCCAATTATCCACACAATGGAATCATAGCCATTACTATGATTAGGAGGACAGTGTTTCCCCAAAGGGCTCCATTCATCAGGTCTGCATCTATGTGTCTGTCTTCATGTTGCATGTCAGTAAATTTTACCTGGAAAAGAACATTGCCTTGTGTGACATCCTGTTACAGCAACTACTTTTCCTTGCAGATAAACACTGGAGAAGCTATGCAGAAAGAACGGCAGAGTTAGGCTAGTGGTAGAGTACTTGCTTAGCATGCATGAAGCCCTGGGTTCGATTCCTCAGTACCACATAAACAAAAAAGGCCGGAAGTGGCGCTGTTGCTCAAGAGCTAGAATGCTAGCCTTGAGCAAAAGGATCTCAGGGACAGTGCCCAGACCCTGAGTTCAAGCCCCAGGACTGGCAAAAAAAGAAAAAAGACTCATCAGCTCTGTTGATTATAGAAATGTCTGTTTAATTCTGAATCTGTTAAAGACAGGAAATCTTCCCTGAACTCCAGAGCAAAATTCTTCTATTCACTTCTGAGGTTAACTAAGCATCTCAAAGATCTCAGAGGCCCACGATGGACACATTTGTCTTAGAATGGGAGGTGTAGGTGGGGAATGCGCGCATGGGTGCATGCATGCATATGTGTGTGTGTGTGTGTGTGTGTGCGCGCGCACACGTGTGTGTGTGTGCGTGTGTGTATTGAGGACAGAATAGCAGACTCCATCTCCTATGGCTCATGATTCAAGTTGCTGTTCCATGGACAAAGCCTCTTCCAGGGTCTTCCCTAGTGATGAAATGGAATTTCCTCCCAAGTTGTCTATATTCTAAACACATCCTGCTTTTGCTATTTAAAAGGGGAAAAGAAAGAAAGAAAGAAAAACTCACAAGTATGAATGTCAAGGTAAGCTTTAATAAAACCAGCTCATTTAGTTTTGTTTAGAGACATTTTATTGGTGTTTGTTTTCAACAAATTCTGGCTAATGAGCCCAACACGACTGACAGGTAAGAAAATCCATATGGTCCAAATGGCGCAAGAGGAGTGGGGGAGGGGGACAACATTTGCTAAGAAAATTAGGAAAAGAAAGTGCAGTGCCTCAGCCCAGGTTTGACCAAGGGAGAAACAGATGGAGAATGACAGGCAGAGTCAGAGAGAAAGGGAGAGAGCATATCCTGACAATTGAGGATGTTCCTTTCATTCCTGAAGAATATCGTTTCTTTCTTGATTGCAACCCTGCTTTCTACTTTCTCCAGTCAGCTGCATGGAATTTAACCACGTTGCTGGTATGACACTGAGCACCACACCTATCCAGGTACAATGTCTTTGGAGAATAGCGGCCAGGACCCGCCAGAAAGGCTCAGGAAACCAGTGGCTGGTCCCTCCAGGGAGCTATCTCCTCATGTGTCTCCCCAGTGAATTTCCACCTGGTGAGCGTTCCTGTCCTCAGTGTTAACTTGTATGTTCACTCACAGAGACAGTTCGTGCTCACCAAGTGCTCGACTCTGAACTTGGCCCCAGACAGTGCCCAGGAAGTTACCGGTTCTCCACACAGAGGCGGCTGTGGAGAAACAGCCCTCTTATGGTTCTCAGAAGTCCCTGGATGGTACATCAGCTCAGGCAACGGACTGGGGCACAAGTCCTGGAGGCTCTGGTGGGTACTCCCCTGGGCCTGGGAGGGGCTCACCCTTCTCCCTTCTATGGATTTCACTCCTCCCATGTTCGCAGTGAGCATCTATGGAGTACCAAGCACCTTTCCAAACACTGAGCTGCAGCAGAGAATAAAGCAAGAAAGGCTGGGATGGAGTCCTGGCATCTGTTATGAAAGGCCCTGGGTTCGATCCCCAGAGTTACCCCCCCATAAAAAAATGACTAAACAAAAACAGGGAAACTCTGTCACCATGGAGTTTGTATTCAAGGAGACATAAAATAAGGTATAAGCGACCGCATGATGTGGGCCAGAGACATGTTCTAACTGAACCTCTCTGTGCACCAGTTTCTCCATCTGTCACATGAGGATGCCAATGTGACCGTAGGGATGACTCCAGGAGTAAACGGATTGATTCACCTGCCGATCTGGGGCACTGCCTGTGTGCCAGCTACTGGGAACACAATTACTGTCCTGACCACTGCCCAGAGATCAGGTGACCACAGCTTCACCTTCACACATGGCTCCTAAGCTTGGACGGACCCAGTCCTGGGCTAGCCTGGGAACCTGCGCCCATGTACCCAGGAATGACAGCTCCAGGTAGAGATAGATCAGGTGGCCTATACCCAGTGAGTAAAAGCAGAATAGCAACATGCAGCATTCTCCTGCATGTGTGTGTATATGTGTAAGTGTATGTGTGTATTGTATTATGTATGTGTGTATGTATGTAGGTGTAGATATGGGCATATGTGTATGTGTGCATTGGATGTATTGTATGTGTGGGGGGGGTGTGGGTGTGGTTGTAGGTGTGGGTATGGGTATGAATCAGAGTCTCAGCACTGTCCCTGAGCTTTTTCACTCAAGGCTGGAGCTCTCCCACTTGAGCCACAGTTCTCTAGCCTTTCAGTGGCTGACTGGAGATAAGAGTCTCACAGATTTTCCTGCCCTTGATGGCTTGGAAACATGATCGTCAGATCTCATCCTCCAAAGTCGCTAGGATTACAGGCCTGGGCCACTTGTGCTTGGCTTGGCAATTTTTTCCCAAATTAGAAAAGAAAGGGCAAGGCTTGGAAGGTGGCTCAGTGGTAAAGCGCTTGCCTTGCATGCATAAGGCCCTGGGTTCGATTCCTCAGCACCACATAAGCAAAAAGAAAAAAGCCGGAAGTGGCGCTGTGGCTCAAGTGGTAGAGCGCTAGCCTTGAGCCTTGAGCTGAGGGACAGCGCCCAGGCCCAGAGTTCAGGCCCCACAACCAGACCCCCCCCAAAAAAAAAATAAAAGACAGGACAGAGCACAATGGAGGAGGAAGGAATTACAGGAGTCCCAGACATGGCGCACGCTGTTGTCAGTCAGGATTCCATCACACCTCACACAGGCTAAGATCTGAGAATCTCAGTTCAAAGCCAGCCCCCTCAGGAAAGTCCATGAAACTCTTTTCTCCAATTAACCATCAATGAGCTGGAGGAGAGATAGCTCAAGTGGTAGAGTACCTAGCCTTGAATACAAACACTCAGGGACAGCACCCAGGCCCTGAGTTCAAGCCCCAGTAGTGCACACACACACACACTCACACAGTAGAAACAAATGTTAATAGTTAAAATTGCACACTCTGTACAAATCACTTTCTGAATGCAGGCTGGAATCAGAAGTCACATTTCTAGATACAAATTTGAGGGTGCTAAGACCTCTGTAGATAATGAAGCGCGGAAGTAAGGGGTAGGAATACAAATGGTACAATTTACAAAGGATGGCTTTTTTTGTTTTTTTGGTCAGTCATAGGGATTGAACTCTGGGCCTGGGTGCTGTCCCTCAGCTCTCCAGCTCAAGGCTAGCACTCTACTACTTGAGCCACAGCGCCTCTTCTGGTTTTCTGGTGGTTAATTGGAGATCAGCCTTTCACGGACTTTGCTGCCCAGGCTGGCTTTGATCCACAATCCTCAGATCTCAGCCTCCTGAGCAGCTAGGATTACAGGCATGAGCCACGGATGCCTGGCCAAAGGACAGCATTTTGCAGAATGCCAGGCGCCTGCCTCTACCTGGTCGAAGTTCATTGAGCGAACACAGAAGACAGCCATCGCTGACCCCTGGTGCCCATCTCCACTCCCAGAAAGCAAGACATTGCCAACTCATCTGCAAAAGCCACCTCTTAAGCCTTCTAAGCCCAAGGAAGGCACAAGCTTGATCCAGTGTTAGTTCAACACAGCCCATAGTTACATGTGTCCACCACCCTGGAATGAACCCTGAAAAGAAAATCCCAAAAGCACACACAAAAATTACTGCACTTTAAAAAACAAATGAGGGGAGCCACCTGAGGATAAATCCCAGCTTCTCCATGTCCTTTGTGGATCTTCATGAAAATCATCACTTTTGTGAGTTTTCTCAGATTCACATGGGTGGCCATACATAGCATGGAGAAAGCTAAATGGGAAATAGCAAAGGCCAATCACGTTGCAGACAAAGCTAAATGGGAAACAGCAAAGGCCAATCACGTTACGGACAAAGGTCAAGGGAAAGGGGAAAAAAATCCACAAGAAAGTCTATGTGGGAACAGATCATGGGCGACTCTGAAAAGAACTAGGAAAATGAAGCCAAGGGGAGCTCCTGCTAGATCCAAAAAGCTTTGTGGGGGAGGGGGAGGCACAAGGGATCAGTGCAACCTCATAAAATGCCCCAAGCCTTTTGGGGAGTCAGGTCTGGTCCACCTGTGGCTCTGATCTCCCAGGTGCTTTTCTTTAGTCAGCCAATCCTCAGTTTCCTTGCTTGTGAAGGGAGAGTGGGGGGAGTGTTGGTTTTCACCCCTGAGAACTTTACAATGTCTAACGACCCACTTTGCAGGAAACCAGAGTCCAGGTATGAATAAAAAATAAGCATTAGAAAAGGAGGAGGCTGCAATGCTTGGTAAGAAATGTACGCATTATCCTGCCCATGTAATTGTAACCCCTCTGTACAGTATCTTCACAAATAAAATAAATAAGCATTAGAGCTTCCACATACACCTGTAGGTGTAGGTACCTGCTCTTGCATTCCACACACCCCCACCCCACCCCAGCACCGTGGAATAGGGGCAGTGTTTGATAAATACACCAATCGTTCATCCCACAGCCCCCAAATTGTCCTTTTCATTTAACACGAGTTATTGGCAATGCTCTCCGCACTGGGAGAGAAGTGAAATGAACGCCACCACCCGCCCAGCGCAGTGCAGAACTGACATGTACTCTAATTAGTTCGCCTGGAAACCCTACTAGCCTAGCAACGGGACTGAGAACAGCCGTATTCTTAAAGGGCCATGGAACGTTTGAGTCTGTGGGCCCACAGCCCTTCCCATTCAGGCCTCTGCTGTCTTGGGGTAGGAGGAGAGGTCCTCTGTCCCCGTGGAGGTATTCTTAGGAAAAGCTTGACTCCAGTGTAAGAGAAAGATTGAGAAGTCCCAGAATCAGACAGCCTGGACTCAAATTCTCATACACTGCTCAATTTAGTACCTGGTAGGGCTTGAGTGAAGTATTTCTCCTCCGCAAATTCTATCTCTCCCCCATTCTGTCACACTGAGGAAAAGTAGGGACTGCCCAGGATGGTATGAATCGGCAGCTAACACACTTTGCATTTTAAAATAATTTAAGGCAATAACAAGATTTTTCTCAGCAATGCTCAGGACCCAATGTCAAGAAGATTTAAAAAAAAAAAAGGTCTTCCCCTGGAAGAAAGCACGTGAAGGGTTAGCATTACCCAAAAAGAAATATACTCATCACTTGACTTATGAAATGGTAACCCCTCTGTACATTGCCTTAATAATAACAATTTTTTTAAAAATTAGAAAGGCCTTCCCAACAGACCGGGGTCCTTTGAGAGCCCTCCTATCTTTGTTGGTTTCCCCTGTTTTAGTCAGTTTTCACTACTATCACAAACAACCTGAGAAAATCAACTTATAAAGACAGAAAAGTTTGCTGGGTTCCCGTGACTCACACCCGTAATCCTAATTACTCAACAGGCTCAGCTCTCAGGATCAAGGTTCAAGTCTAAGAGACTCCCATCTCCAATTAACCAGCAAAGGAAAACAAAAGCAGAGACATGACCCACGTAGTTAGAGCACCAGTGGTGAGTGACAAAGCTGAGTGCGAGCACAAGTTCCTAAATGCAAGCCCCAGTATCAGCAAGAAAATAAAAGACGGAAGCTTTGTCTGGGCTTATGCTTTTGGAAGTATCAGTCCATGCCTAGCTGGTGCCATTGTTTTGGGCCCACAGCATGCTGGGAACACATGAAGCCAAATCACTCCACTCAGTTCAGATCCCATAATCCTTTCCAAAGGCACACCTCCAATGACCTAAATACCTCCCACTACACCACATCTCTTAAAAGTCCCACCCTCAGTGGAACCCAATAATGCCAAGCAGGGACCACGCCTTCACTACACAGGCCGTAGGGAGATCTAAACTATGGTAGTCTAGAAGACAAAATGAGGCAAGAGGGAGAGAAAAATCTCACATCTTCAAAATGTATTTTTCCTCTATTGGCACGGAGTTAACATTGACCACCAGCAGGGAAATACAATGATCATAATACATTTCCTTAAAGCTTGATTTTTGTATCTCTAAACTGCTTTTTAAAAAATGTGAATTTTGTCCAAATTGAGAAATAACTTGAAAAAAATATTTTTTAAGTGGGAGTGGGGGAACCATTATGTTAAAATCAATATTTAGTGAAAGTGAAATTACAAGACTTAGAGGCAATAAAATCCTTTTGCAAGCCCCACCCCCAAAAAAGAAATCTCGTTGTAAGATTATAATAAATTCCTTTAGTTTTATCACTTGGCAAATTGCTTGAATATTAGTATCATGGAGACTACATTTCCATTCAACCAAAGAAAGCATTTGGGCCTTGGCTGCTGCACAAATCAGATTAGGAGAGCATCATTTTGTCAACATGCCCATATTAACAAGAACAGAAGCTCGTTATTTTAGACAGGGGTCCATTTTCTCATCCTCTCAGATTTCTCCAAGATGCTTTTTCATTCAGTGACTACATTCTGGCCCTTCAAACTAGGCTGTTTCTAAGCATAAATATTTGAATTTTTCATTGTTTTCATATTGACAAAAATATTGCTCATTTTTAAAATCTGTTTCCTCAGTCTTTTAAACTTTAAAAAAAAACACGCTTAGCTTTCAAGCTAAAAAAAAAAAAAAGTCAGCCAAGCCCCAGTGGCTCATGTCTGTAATCCTAGCTACTCAGGAGGCTGAGATCTGAGGATCACAGTTCAAAACTAGCCCGGGCAGGAAAGTCCGTGAGACTCTTATCTCCAATAAACCACTAGAAAACCAGAAGTGGTGCTGTGGCTCAAGTAGTAGAGCGCTCGCCTTGAGCTGAAGAGCTGAGGGACAGCACCCAAGCCCAGAGTTCAAACCCCACAACTGACAAAAAATAAAAATAATAAAAAAGTCAGTGAACAAGATATGGTTCATGGGCCACAGCTTGAGACTCTTACTTCAACTCTTCCACATG
Organism: Dipodomys ordii; assembly: GCF_000151885.1. Classification (NCBI taxonomy): domain Eukaryota; kingdom Metazoa; phylum Chordata; class Mammalia; order Rodentia; family Heteromyidae; genus Dipodomys; species Dipodomys ordii. The sequence continues at coordinate 9,309,042 of NW_012267277.1, read as the reverse complement.
GTCTCTGCTCAGACCCTGGAAGAAGCATTAAGAGGGGGTCCTGGCATCCATTTATGGAGCCATTCATCCACCCATCCAAACACCTACCTACGTACCCATCCATCCACCTAAACATCCACCTACCTACCATCCATCTGCCCAAACACCCATCTACCTACCCACCCATCCACTCAAACACCTATCTACCTACCCATCCATCCACCCAAGCACCTATCTGCCTATCCATCCATCTACCTACCCATCCATCTATCTACCCATCCATCTACCCAAACACCTACCTACCCATTCATTCACCCAAACACCCATCTGCCTACCTATCCATCTGCCCAAACACCCATCTACCTACCCATCCATCCCCAAACACCTATTTACCTACTCATACACCATTATTCATCCACCTAATAATCTACTCATCCATCTATCCACCCACCCATCCATCTATCTTCCACCCATCTACCCACCATCCTCCCATCCATTTAACCATCCACCTATCCATTTATCCATTCAACCAGCCATCTGCCTGTCCATTCACTCATCTGCCCATCCATCAATCTACCAACCTGTCCACCTGTCCATCCATCCACTCATCTATCCTACTATCCACCTATCCATCCATCATCCTTTCACCCATCCATTCATTTGTCTACCCATCCATCTATCTTCCCATTTATCCACCCACCCAACCATTCACTCATCTGTCCGTCCATCCATTTATCCATCTGTACAGCTACCTTTCTTCTTCCTTCATCTCTTTTCCTTCTTTCTTTCATTTTGTTTTCTCCTCACTCTTCCTTCTTTCCTTCTGTCTCCCTCTCTTTTTGCCTTTCTCTCCCCATCTTTCTTTCCTTTTCTTTCATTCTTTCTCCTGTTTTCAATCTCTGTATTTCTTTCTCCTCTCTCTCTCTTTCTCTCTCTCTCTCAGCAGAATGAGACTTCAAACCCAAGCCCCACAGTCCAAGCTCGTAACCCCCCAGTGTGCCTCCTCCCCACATCGAGTCTGTAACATTAGAGCACTCTGACAAAGAGGTTTCCTGGGAGTGCAAGCTCTTCCTTAAAAAGCTTTCATCTTGCTGCCTCTGGCTATTCCCTGATGGGATAAATGAATCATTTTTGAAAGATGCTCTGGAGAGGGGACTCAGGAGTTACCTGGTGGTTTTAATTCAAGATAAAGCAAATGAAACAACCAGGTGACATTCTGTGGAGAGAACATTCTGAGCTGAGTCATGGAATGAAACATCATATGGCCTTTAAAAAAAAGAAAGTGCAGATTGAGCAAGGCAATTCATATCTGTTATCCTAGTTATTTGAGAGGTAGAGACCAGGAGGACTGTGGTTTGAGGCCATCCCAAGCGCAAATTTTACAAGACCCCATCTCAGCAGATACAGCTTGTTGTGATGGCATACACTCTATGCAGGAAGCATAAACAAGGGACTGTGCTCCAGGCTGACTTGGACAAAAACAATGAGACCCTTTCTCAAAAAGGTGACAAGACTCAAATGTCTACATACATGGTTCATACTCTCACCTGCCTCACAAGCCTGAAGCCTTGAGTTCAAATTCTAGCTCAAATCCCATAAAAGAAGAAATTCTAATCCATGCTACAACACGGACAAACCTTGAGCACATGATGCTAAGTGAAAGCAGCCAATCACATGCACACATGCACACATGCACGTGCGCAAACACACACACACACACACACACACACGGACAGACACCATAGGATTCCACTTACATAAGGGGCCTCGAGTCATCCAAATCATAGAGACAGGAAGTACAATGGTGGTTTCTATGGGCCAGGGGAAGGAGAAATGAGGAGTTTCTGTTCGATATATACCAAGCTTCAGTCTTACAAGATGAAAAGTTGTATGTGGGGGCTGGGGGCGGGGTGAAGACCCACAGCAGTGCATAAAAACGTAAGATCGACAAACTCAGCTCTCAGAAATAGTTTAGGTGATCCCTTTAGTTATGTGCATTTTAACAACATAAAAAAGTGAGGGCAGGGGGCAAGGGTGGGGAGGGGAGGGAGAAAATCAAATGAAGGAACACAGATGAAACACTGAGAATAGAGCCTCATTCATCTGTCAATAACTTTATCCTCACCCCACAGCCAAAAGAGAAAGCCTGGCTCTAAAGCCACCACATCATGGGTCATTTGGTTAAACATACATACAGCTACCTCTTTACTTACCTATCCTACTAAGGTTTATTCTCCCTAAGACTGAACTATTTTTTCAAAACTCTAGTCTCAGGCTTAGCTCAGAGTTGGACATATCAGGGATCTGTTACTATGTATTTGAGATGGTTTGGGTGATGCCCATGTGATCCTCCGCTTGGTCTGCAGCTGGTGCTATTGGGAAGTGGACCTTTAAGAGGCAGAGCCTAGAGGGAGAGACTTAGGTCACTGGGATGTGGCCTCAGAGGGATTATGGAATTGAAGTCTCCCTGACTTCCTTCTTGGCCATGTAAACTCATCTACACATGTATATCTCTTCCTGTTTCTTTTTGGTTTTGTTTTTTTTTAGTATTTGGCAGTATTGGAGTTTGAACTCAGGGTCTAGTGCTTACTCTAGTACTGTATCACTCACTTGAGCCACATCTGCAGCCCTGCCATGAACACCTGTCTGCCGATACAGTGCAGCCATGAGAAAGGACCCTCACCAGAACTGAGCTGATGCCAAGCCTCAAGCCCTTGAACTTCCAGAGGTGTGAGCCAGAAAAACCTCTTCTTCTTCATCATCAGGAGCCCATGCCAGGTATTTTATTATACTCATGAAAAGCAGCCTGGTATGCTTATAAAATGCTTGATGTTTGACTGAATGAATAAAAGAACACACGAACAAATATCCGCTACTTGGAAGTCCTTTTTTAAGTTTCCTCTTTGTGATGACAATACAGGGTCAGTCACCATCAAGCAGGCTTGGTAGATCACCAATGCCACCGTTCCTTTCATAAAAGATTTTGGGATTCTACAAACGCATACCTTCTCCGAGAACAATAGGGAGGGTGGAGGGAAATCAAGCAGAAGCGAAGGGTACTAATGCATGTGAAATTGCTCACCCTGGGGACAATTCACAGGAAGTTATTTCCATCTCTAAATGCATTTAGGCACAGGAGGCTCTTGCACAAATTAGCTCAAATTCTAGTTCAGCAAATGAACATTAAACATGGGGATTAGGCTCTGCACGCCCTGACCTTTTTAGAAGGAGGAAAGCAGGCTGCAAATCCAATTGCTCCTGGAGAATGAGAAGACTAACAGGCCATTTCAATTTTGCACCAAAGGGTATTTACCAGATCAAAGACTCCTAGAGACGAACCTATAAAATCTCTCCTGTTACCAATAAGGAACAGGTGCCATAAAGAAGAAGCCAGACTGAGAGCACAAGGGTCACCGCAGGACAGAACCAGGATTCAAACCCAAGGCATCTGAGTCCTGGTCCAACATGGTGCCTTTAACCTCTCAGTGTCCCTAAGGTTCAAAACATTACCTAATATAAGCCTGAAGGTTCATCACAAGCGAGAGAGACCCTGTATTAAGGCCCCAGTACCAGCACATGCACACGCACGCACACACACACACACACATATTCCCAATGACTTGGAGACCTCTCATTAGGCTTCCCAATAGGACTGTCCTGGGAACCAATTTAACCTGCTTTGGAACATACTTGCCCAAACCACAAGACTGAAACTAAAAATCTTATACAGCAAAGGAGAGGACAAGCCAGTAAGGTCCTAAGCCACTAACCATCCCAAGTAGACAAAAGTAAAGCAGTAATTCATAGCCATTACATTTGAAGGTTCATAGTGTTGTACAGGAACTCAGTCATGAGAAATGGAGTCAAGTTGGGAGTCTTTATTGAAGAGCTGGTGACTGCAGGTAGACTCCTGTCTCAAAGACCTGCAGCCCCTCAAATACACTTAATACTGTTAGAGAGGCTGGGAAGTTGGCTCAATGGTAGAGTGTTTGCCTCGCATGTATGAGACCCTGGGTTTGATTCCTCAGCACCACATAAGCAGAAAAAAGCCGGAAGTGGTGCTGTGGCTCAAGTGGTAGTGCGCTAGCCTTGAGCTGAAGAGCTGAGGGACAGCACCTAGGCCCAGAGTTCAGCCCCCATGATGGAAAAAAAAATACTGTTAGAAAACTGAGCCAGGAGAACAGGAGAAGAAAGAAAGAGCAGAAAAACAATACCAACACACCACATCAACTCCAATGGAGAGGTGAAGTAGGATGCCATGATGACCAAAGGAGAGACATGAGACATGACGTAATGGCACCTGAGCTGGTCGAGGCCTAAATAGGGTCAGGGTCAGGGGGCAAGGTCACAGGAAACTAGAGAGTCTCAAGAGTTCAAGGCACAGGACTGACAGGTCCAGTAACCTATCATCAAGTCCCCACCCCATCCTTAGGAATTCAGGTATGCCCTTCACCTGGGGGTGAACTTCCCTGCCCATGAAGACAAAATGGTGCCAGTTAAACCCAATTCCCTATCATCCACCATGTGGCCAAGATGGCACCAGTTAGACCCAGTATCATTATTTCAATAGTCACTGATTTGACCCTTGAGAGTTTAATCTCTTAGAGCTGATGGGAGACAATCATGGAAGTCACAGCTCTGAGCTACTCTCCAGAGGGGTAGATGGAAGCAGATGCCCTCTCTTCTTGGAGTTTGCTCCTAAAGCAGTGCTCCCATGGACTTGTTGCCATTTGGGGCTCTAACCCAGACTCACCCAGCACCTTGAACACTAGTAAATACGGTGTAAGCTCACCCTATATTCTCCTCAGTATTCAAAGAACATTTGCTCTTTCCAGCTTAGCCATCCTAGGGCACTGTGGCTTTGAGCTGCCTTTCTCCGGGTTCTGACGCGGTTGCCCACTTGGCATGTTTGGCATTCCCAGTAATGTTGTTGTTGTTGGCGGTGTAGATCAACTCTTTTGTGAGGTGGATGCTTACACCCTTCTCTGACAGTACCTGCCTTCTTACTACGGATGAGTATGTTTTCCCGTGTTATGGAAATGAGTCCTTTGTCAGATGTGTGCATTGTAAACGCCTTCTCCGTTCCAGACTCTGCCTTTTCATTCTTTTAATGGACTCTAGGGGGAGAAAAAGGCAGAAACTCACTCTTTTTTTTAATGCCCAATCTCCTTCCTTCTTTCTGGTTATAGATTATTGCATCCTATTTACAGTCATTCTTGCCTACCCTTAAATCATATGCTTCCCTCCTATATTTTCTTCTGAAAGAAATTGATAGCTTTGTTTTTTGTGTCTGTTGTGGTTTTTTTTTTTACTTGCTTTTCCTTTTCCAAGATGGTGAACAGTCTACCTGTCAGCCCTTTCCCAAGCCAACGGCAAAAAAATCAATTCCCCACCTCCACTGTCCTGTCACCTTATAAACCCTGTGACTGGATGTGTGTCAGTATGGTCCCAAAATAAACACCAGGACATGGAAACTGGGGGTTGGGGGGGGGTGGAGGAGGAGCCAAGGGGAGGGGCAGACAAATGAAAACCTGAAGGTGAGAAGAATGCAGCTATAAAATGCAATGTATAGCCTACAAAAATAAGAAAATTGAGGGAAGGGTAGGGTTTGGAGGGATGGGGGAGAATGTTGAAAGAGATGACATTGAACACTTTATTTATAAACTGCTTTGTTAAAGAGAAACTCCTTTGTACAACCAAAGAATAAAAATATCCATCATCCTCACAACTAGGTGTGTGTGTGTGTGTGTGTGTATGTGCACGCAGGTGCTGATACTGGGGCTTGAACTCAGGGACAAGGTGCTCCCTTTAGCTTTTTCACTCAAGGCTGGTGCTCCACCCCTTGAGCCACAGCTCCACCTCCAGCTTTTCTTTCTGGTTAACTGGAGATAAAGGACTCGTGGCATTTTCTGCCCAACGTGCCTTTGAATCAAGATCCTCAGATCTCAACCTCCTGAGTAGCTAGAAATGCAGGTGTGAGCCACCAATAGATGGAATCATTACTACCTTTTAATAAGATCTTGATCTCTAGTAATATAAGGCTTTTACTCATTTTAAAAATTATTTCTAGATTGCATTGAACCATCTTGCCCTTTTGCATTCCCTCATAGGTTTTAAGATGAGCTTAACATTTTCCACATTAAAAAAAAAAGTAATTTGGGCTGGGATTGTATTGACTCTGTACAAAATTAAGCAAACTTGCCATTTTTCACCATATTACGCTTTCTGTTCCACAAATATGTTACATCTGTTTGTCTTCTTTAATTTCTTCTAATGATGTCTCACAGACTTCAGAAGAACTTTTGCTAGCTCTATTCTCACATATGCAGCTTTTTTTCCACAATTGTAAATGTGCTTTTATGAAAAGTTTACTTTCTGTTTTTGATTGACAACCTATAAAATGGTTTCTTATCCAATAACCTCACCAGGTTTATGTGTTAGTTCTTATACCCAGTACTCTCATCTGCCTTATGTGTTAGTTCTCAAAATTTTTGTGTAGGTATTGTTAGGTAAATTAATAGAGGGCTGAGGAATGAGAACAGGCAGGGAGAAAGGTTTATTTTCTGAACTGTTGGCTGGCCTCTGGTCAAGTTCGAAGCCCAGGTGGCCAGAAAAAGGCCAAATCACTCGTTGGCCAGGACTTATCAAGGCCAGGGACTGGGAGAAGGTGTGTCCACACTGGATGTGGATGTGACCTCAGGGAATGGGGGAGGAGACTGCTTCCAGGTGTGCCAGTTACCTAGGTGATACAGGTACTGGGAGGAGACTTATCCAAGAGAAGGGAGGAGTTTGCTCTGCCTTCCCAGGGCAGACCATACAGGTATTTTGTATTTTCTGTGTACAAAAATATTCTTACCTGAAAATAGCAACCTGGTATTGTTTTGGTTTTGCTTCTCAATCATTATTATTTTTATTTCTTTTTTTTTCTTGCCTTATTGCATTGTCTAGGATATCTAGGAAATAGTCCTAAAGGAAACTCTTGTTTTATTCCAGATCTCGAAGAAGAAAAAAAGCTTCCACTTTTCCCTATGAAGTTTGAGATTCATTTTGGCTTCTTGTAGCTCTTTATCGGGCTTAAGAGAGTTCTTCTACCTTTTGTTAGCATGTTCTTTTCAAACAGGAGTCTGAACATGGGATTCTTTCCTTAAGAGGTCTTTTTTTTTTTAATTGGGTCCACAAAGCCCCTTAAAGCCCTACCTGAAACTAGAATGCTTGCTCTCAGTCCACCAAACTCAGGATCTGAGCTTCACACAACCAGAATTCCTTGGTGCTACATACCCCACCCCTAAACCCTTCCCACACCAATGGTAATGTCCCCAGAGAGGCCTGGTCCCCGGGCAGAGTAGGTTTCTTAGGAACAATTCTTGTAGAACTGTCTGCCTTTCCTTCAGTGCTCAGATTCCCAGTCATCATTCTAGAACAGTGAATGTGAACGTTTGAAACAGACTATTTAGTCTCCCATTGTATTCTCAGGCTCCAGTATAGTACCCAGTCTCCAAGTAAGCTAGTGCCCAATAAGTTTGTGCCAAATGAATAAATGAGGGGATGAATAAATAAATGCATGAATGAATTTAATTCATGCTAACCTCTTTTGGCTTCCATTCCCTCAACCATAAAATAGACTTCCTTGTTTTACCCATACATATTTTATCATTCTGATTGGAGAATGAAGTTGGTGGTAAAGACACTAGTCAACATTTGGCAAATATATTTCTTCACTGATTTTCATGGTTGTTACCAAGTTGGAAAGCATTTTTTAGAAAATCAGTTGAGATTTTTTTTTTAACTAAAACAGTCATTCTCTAAGCTCTCCTTAAGCCTTCTGGGAGAGATGGTGTGTTGTTTACAGAAAGGAACCCAGTCTACAGTTCAGGAAATGTAACCTCCTACACCAGACTGTCACTGCATGTGGAATGGGTTCATATTCTGGGACCCGAGTATCATTTCTGCCCTGTCATGGACTTCTCTGGCTATACCGGAAACACCATAAATCAAGAACTCATCTAACCATAATAAATTACCAACCATAATAAATTATACAAGACTAGGCATTCACACCGTGATACCAAAGGAGGACACTCTTAGGGAGGACCACAAAAGCACAATGCCTCTGTGCCTCTGATCATATAAAATAATATTTACCAATATGAAAAAGAAAAAAAAAGAACATGTCTAGGAAGAGCTTTCTTCAACCCAATATAAGGTTATTTGAAGGATGAAAAATTCCATCAATTCCAGATGAGTAGGGAGAAGACTGTTTGCCTCACAAAAAGAACCATTTGTGAAATGAAATAGCACTCAGTCTTAAATCTACCCAGTATGCATATTAAAGAGATTGACAGGAAATTATGGGTCCACTAAAAAAGAAAAGACATTTATACACATCAGTTCCATTTCTGCATACGTGCAGTAAGTCAGGAAGCTCTGCGGTCACCCCAGCCCCTCCCTCACCCCCACAATTACTCTGTTTTATGACCTAATCACTTTCTGAAATTATCTTCTTCAGCATTTAGTCATCTGTTTTGTGATTATTTGCCTAACATCCCTCCCCCAAAAAGTGAAAGTGCCCTGTCAAAGTCTGAGGTCTTTTCTTCTCTGTTTGCCATCCCAGGATGTGTGAAGGTAGCACCTGCTACATATTCAAAGAATAGCCAGAGCCAGGCACTGGCAGCTCACACAGGTCATCCTAGCTACTCAGGAAGCTGAGATCTGAGGGTCATGGTTCAAACCCCAGCCTGGGCAGGAAAGTTCCTGAGACTCTTATCTCTAATTAACCACCAGAAAACTGAAAGTGGAGCTGTGGCTCAATGTGGTAGAGTGCTAGCCCTGAGTGAAAATAGCTCAGGAACAGCAGCCAGGCCCTGAGTTCAAGCCCTAAAATGGACTGCAAAAAACAAAACAAAAGCAATGTCCAGAGCTACTACCATCCACCCAGCTTTCTCTGGAGACAGGGAAGATAATACCAGATCGAGGAGGGCTGCACAGAGAGGAATTTAAATCATTATGGACTCACACACATCTCTAAAATAACATTGAATAGCCTAACGGCAGCTCGATGCTTTTGGTTTATTTATTCCTTTCTTTATGTTGGCTTCCTTGCGGTGACATAACACGTAGCCATCCAGATCAAGTCACCCCAGCCAGCACGCCCTTCCCCCTACTTCTGAAAGCCATTTGAACGGGTTTCATTATTCAGTTTCCATACAAGCAAATAACACTGCTTTCACTCTATCTGATCCAGCCTTTGTATTTAGTTACCTACTTCTGTCCCCTTCTTCATGAAACCTGCTCAACTCTACTGACTTGTTCATATCAGCCAGCCTAGAACCGACAGCCAACTGACATTTCATCACTGACACATCAAGGCAGAGTCCCTCCCCTCCCCAAGCCCCTCCCCTCCCCAGCTCCCTCTCCTCCCCAGGCCTCCTCCCCTCCCCAGCTCCCTCTCCTCCCCAGGCCTCCTCCCCTCCCCAGCTCCCTCTCCTCCCCAGGCCTCCTCCCCTCCCCAGCTCCCCTGTTCCTGTGGCCTTTGCTCCTAGACCCAGGCTGAGGGAGCAGCCTTTCTCTGGAACATTCCTTGCCCTTGGGAGAGGAAAGAGGGAACATGGCAGAGCATGCATGGTTTCTCAAATGGTGCAGGTGACTTCTCTGGTTGCCTTGGTGAACACAGTCACGTGACCCAGCCAGCTGTTCCTAGAGCAAAGAAAAGGCAGGGATCCACCCTAGCAGGGCCGTGGGGTCCCGCGTGCCCTCAGCCATACTGTTGTTTTAGTTTCAAGGTCTGAGAGAGGGGATGATGGGAAAAATTCCAGGTAGGTCCCAACTCTAAAACCAGGAAGATAAAGAAGAATTCCCCTGATTTCACCCATGGGAGCCTCCAGCAACCACACTCAGTGGATTCTTGAGCTTTTGTGGAAGTCTAAAAAGAAGGAGCAGAGGTCTGGTCTTCTGCCATGTTCAGAGGAGCTTTCTGGATCTCAGGGTGTCCACGGATCCTCGGGAGCCGCACCGGCTAAGGAATGAATGGCTCACTGACACCCAGCTCCCTGCACACCCTCCTCTGGTGGCCTTTCACCTTTCACCTTTCATCTCCATGGACATGCCCACCTTCCACAGAGAGCAGAGCTCATTCTAGTGAATTCTATGCCGCAGCAGGCTGATGTGGGTGAAAGCGGCCAACTCTGGGGGGTCATCTTTTCCAGCTACAGGAAATAGTCTCTCTCCTTCTCATTCTTTAAGGAGAGAGATTTTCTTTTTTCTTTCAGAGACTAGGAGAAGAGAACAGAAGGAGGAGTTAAGAAGAGGTTTTTGAGACTTGTCAGTTGCAGGTTTTGCAAATGAGAAAGGAAGAGATGACTTGACCCACAAATCAGGAATACTTCCTGATACGTCCTAAACCTGTCTAAGAGATGCAGTACAAGTATTTGAGTCTGGCAGTGTGGACAGCGGATATTTGTCATGAAGTGTAGAAAGTGGGTTATTCTGTGTGTGTGTGTGTGTGTGTGTGTGTGTGTGTTGGAACTGAGGGATAAAATGGATATCAATAAAACAAGAAAGGAATGTTCAGTGTAAATATAGAGGAAGACCCCGCCCCAGAACGGTAGATAGTAAAGAGGGACAGAGAGGGAGCAAGGGATTCTTCCTGGAAAGCATGACCTTTGAACCCTTGACTGGGAGTTTTGGAGGCACTGAGGTTTAACCTTAATACCTGTATTTGTTGATTGGTGCTCTGCCACTTGAGCCACGCCTCCTAACCTATTTTAGGGGTTCTTTTTGGGAGTAAGAGTCTTACAGATATTTCTGCCTTGAACCTCAGTCCTCCAGACCTCAGCTTCCTGAGTGGCTACAATTACAGGTGTGAGCCACTAACACCTGGCTCCCAGCTGAATTTAATGTCAACTTCTTTCTTTCTTTTTCTTTCTTTCCTTCCTTCCTTCCTTCATTCTTTCCTTCCTCCCCTCCTCCCTTCCTTCCTTTCTTCCTTCTTTCCTCTTCCTTCTCCTCCTCCTTCTCTTCATCCTCCTTTTTTTGTTGGTTGTGAGACTTGAGCTCAGGACCTGGGCCTGCTATCCCTGAGCTTTTATACTCAAGGCTAGCACTCTACCACGTTGAGCCACAGCCCCACTTCTGGTTTTTGAGTGGTTAATTGGAGATAAGAGTCTCTTAGGGACTTTTCTGCCCAGGTTGGCTTTGAACTGAAATCCTCAGATCTTAATCTCCTGAGTAGCTAGGATTACAGGCAAGAGCTACCGACACCAGCAACTTCTGGGTTCTTTCCAAGAAGATTTATTTCTCTTCAACAGGCGTTGAAGAGAACAGATGTTATCTGTTGGATAACATCTAGAACAAAAGAACCTATTTGTAAAAGGTGGCTGGGGCTGGTCTGTCTCAGCCCTGTGCTGCTCAGGTAGAGCTGTTTCTATCTCCTTTCTGATCCTCCCCTAACCACTGAGCAGCAGGCTGTGTTTCTCAAATGGGAAGCTGTTGAATAATTCATGAGACAGGAGGGCATGGAGCTCAGCGCAGCCTTGCATGAATAGTCTTCCCTGGCCCTACTGAGATGAAGAAAAATATTTTCCTTGGGCAGTAAATGTGGCTTACAGCAAGGATTCATTAAGTGAGATGCCGTTTAAACACAGACATCTTTCTGCCTAGTAGCCCAATTTCGAACAGAAGATGATGTCTAATGCGGGAGAGGTGGGTTCCTCCCTCTTCATCCTGACTTTCTTCATTTAAAAAGAAACACACAACCTTGCCACAATCATTTGCAGGAAGATTGGTGCACGCATGGATGCACACATACACACACACACACACACACACACACACACACACACACACTAAGTGCCAGTGCTTTAAAAGGCATCCCTTATTGACAGTAATCTTGAGTCATAGCAAACGCATTCACATTCATGTGGCTATAATCTGCATTTCCACAGGTGCCCTGCTGGAATGTACGATTGCCTAATGAACCCTTCAAACACAACACCGGCAGCAAGAATGGTGAGAATGGCATCTGCCTCCTCTAGAAAGCACGCGAGCTCCATCAGGCTGGCACGCAGGAGCCCAGGCGTTTTTCCTGTTTTTAATAGGATGGGTTTGGGTTGCTTTGTTGTTGTTATTTTAGTTAGAATTTCTGCTGGGAATAAACTATAGGGGAACAAGTGCTGCTTTTTCCTTTGTGATTTCATGACCATCAGGTGTCATTTTTTTCTTGACAATCTGATCAGATGAATTTGGGAAAAGTTGGATGGAAGCTGGGTCTCATGCCAGCGTGGGATAGATTAGCTGGTTAGAGTTGTCCGGTCTCGGGTTTCTATAAGGCTCTTCCACACTTGTTTCTCCTCGAGGATCAAAAGCATGAATGTCTCTGAGGACCCACCAGGAAATACCAAGGGTAAAATTTAGACAGACTGGTCATGTGGGTAAGGAGAAAGTCAACCGGAATGGATGGAGACCAATTTGCAGCCCTGAGGGAGGACCAGCCTCCTGAGACAGACACCCAGAGGGGTAGAAAACTCACCCAGGCATCTGACTCTGCTGATTCCACACACTGGCAAAAGTGCCTGTCCTGGGTACACACAAGTCAGAGGAAAAGTGACTTTGGTTCACAGGACACTTCCCAAAAACACTGAAGAATGGTGCTATCCTTCTTTTCTCAAAATATCTTTTAGTCAGGTGCTGGTGGCTCATACCTGTAATCTCAGGAGGCTGAGATCTGAGGATCATGATTTGAAGCCAGCCTGAACAGGAAAATCCATTATCTGCAATGAATCACCAGAAAACCAGAAGTGGAGCTGTGGCTCAAAGTGGTAGAGCGCCAGCCTTGAGAGCAAAAAGCTGAGGGACAGCGCCCATGACCAACACCAACACCACCACCACCAACAACAACAACAACAACAAATCTGTTGGAGGTTGGATTTCTTAATGCATGTGTCCCCCCTACTCTCTTTCCACACATCATTCAGCTATCTGTGATTGACACTTCACTTGCATGAGGGAACCCTAGAAACATCCTGAAATGATTTGTACTCCCCAGTAGCATTTGGTCAGGGAGGAGAGACAATTAAAGCAATACTGTCTGCCTAAGGGCGAGAGATGTCCCATGTAAGGGAATGTATGGTTCATTCATTCAACAAACATTCCAAGAGAACTATCATGCTCTGAGCCCTCTACCCACCAGTAGGTACAAGATAGAGTCTTTAGGCAGCTCTAATTTCAGCAGGAGAGCTGTAAGGTAGACAAGTTAAGTAGATACAGTCAGAGCGATGGTTGCACTTGCAAAATGAGCACATCAAGAATCCACACGGAGCATTCTGCTCCGCCACACAAGGCCCCGAGCCCAGAGGAAAGATGGGAGCTGGTACGGGGCACCTGCAGGCTCCAGCAGGAAACCCAGCATGCTGGTACTAACCACCCCGGGCCTCCACAAGGATGTTGTACCAATCAGACAGAAGACAGACAGAAGACAGACAGAAGGACCTCCGGCTCAAAGCCCACCTGGGTAAAGGTAGCAGTGGGGTTCTCTCTCAACAACAAAATATTTAAAAGGGGCTGATGTACAGTCATTACATTCCATGTGCATTATGTAAAAATATGAGATGGGGAGAGATGGGGGGAAAGGATGGAAGGGGTGACACCGACCACAATGCATTGCACTTAAAATCTGACTTCTGGGATTAAAATCCCCTCTGAACTGCTACTTAATAGTAAATAAACAGAGTGCTGAGGGCACAGATCATGTGGTAGAGCTCTTATCTAGCACAGGTAAGTCTCTCAGCTCCACCCTGAGGACTGAAGACAAAGGCATAAGGTGATTCCCTGGAAATGCCCATCACCATTCTGTAGATGTGGACAGGAAAGATAAGGACAAGAAAGATGGAGAGGAGGAAGGAAACTCCCTAAGAGTAAGAGCTCCCCGCCACTGTCAAATCTGCATTGGCCTGCAGCCGATCCTCCTCACTCAGTCTACCAAGTATACCAGGGTTTGTGGAGCCAAATCCCTGGTCAAAACCTTGAGTCACGCCTGTAACCCTAGCTGCTCACGTGGCTGAGATCTAAGAATCACCATTTGAAGTCAGCTTGGGCAGGCAAGACCATAAGACTCTTATCTCCAGTGAACCACACAAACGCCAGAAAAGCTGTGGCTCTTTACTAGAGTGCTAGCCTTGAGCCAAGAAGCTAAGGGACAAGAAGCCCAGGCCCTGAGTTGGGGGTCTTAGCCCCTAAAATTAAGAACACCATCATGTTGATCGCTGGCACCCAGAGAAGAAACCCGACTCTTCCAAAGACACCCACCCACAGAGACACCCAGATGTTCTGATCCAACCCAAACGAAGCCAGGCTGCCTCCAGTACATTTCTGGGTCACTCTGTAGTATGGCCAGCATTAGAGCCAAGAGATGGCTAGGTCCTCTCTTAGCTCCAGGAATATCAGAGTATAAACTCCAGGCCTGCAACTCTGGGCTTCCATGGTCAGTCTTGGCAGAGAGGAAAGCACACAGGCCGGGCCTGGACCCGAGTGCAGCTCAAATACCTGCTGCCGGCCTGACCATGGACTCCCGCTCCTGCTGGAGAATCTGGGAGCCACGTCACCGCTGCTGTCTTAAAAGTGGGGTGCTGCTTTACATGCAGATATAAATGATTTATTGGCTCTGCCCTCTTGCTTTAAATTACATTGTTGAGTACAATGTCCTTTGTCCCTGTGTGTCAGTACTGGGGCTTGAAGTCAGGGCCTCGCCCTTTCACTTAGCTTTTTCACTCCAGGCTGGTGCTCTCCCACTTGAACCACCCTTTCCACTGCCATCTTTCTGTGGTGGCTCATTGGGGAGAAGAGTCGCCGACTTCTCTGCCTGGGCTGGCTTCCAACCACCATCCTCCACTCTCAGCCTCCTGAGTAACCTTGGTCCTTTTGTAAGGGCCAGGCTGGCCTCCAACCACTAGACCCAAGCAATCCTCCTTCCTCAGTCCCTTCAGCATCCGGGACAGTAGGCTTGTGCCACCATGCCCACCCTGTGAATGCTGATGTGACATGAGACAATGTCCCATGATGCCATACTCTTACCGTCTCAGGCAAGGCAAAATTCAAATTCACAAGGCCTCTTGTGGGCCTTACCATGAAGACGCGTGTGGCACGGTGAGCCCTGGAGCCCTGTGAAGGAGCTGAACCACATAAGACCGAGCGGATCACCATTCTAAGGACCACCCCTGAGCTAGGATGCCCAGCCCTCACCGGTACCATGAGGTTTGCTCGATGCTGGATTTCTGGAAGGCCGCACCAGCTCGCCAGCCTGATGGAAGGCTACGAGGGACCTGCAGAAGACCTGAGACATTTCCAGCTAGGACCTTCCTAACTCGACAGACAGAAGTCAGCCAAGTCCTAGCCGTGGGAGGAATCCACAGAAACAGAGGGATCTGGCTGCCTGACTGCCCGACCCACCACGTCTTCCTGGGAGATGACCGGAGAAATACCTGCCATGGTATCAAGACTTGAAAAGATAGATGGGAGAGGTCTCCATGAAATCCATTACTGTCCACCTTTACCACGGCCCAAGGTGAGGTTTGGCTCAGTCACCGCCTTTCCTTGCTGGTTACAGCATCCGAGTGAGAAACTTTGTACCTGAAAGGTGTGGGGTTGGGGTTTGTTTGTTTTTTAATTTTGCTTTTTGTTTTGTTTTTGGTCTCTCCATGGTGGTGATTGGCTTAGATTGGCTTAGATTGCCACACACTAGGGCAGACTCCCCATGGAAATCAGAAGCATTGGGGGTGGATGTGGTTCTCCTAAACCCTGTCCCTAGGCCTCATGCTCCAGGAGGAAGCCATCATGACCAGTGAGGACAGCTTCTAGGAGGAAATTACATCTGTCCTTGAGGCTGGATTCAAGGGAAACAGAAAACCTTTGAGAGAGAGAGAATCCCCTTCTCCAGTCCTCCCCTTTATCCTTCTGCTCCGGTGGGTCACAGAGGTGGCAGCAAGCGCTGCCCCATGGTGCCTGGAGCCAGCTGCTTTGTGATTTGCAAGTCAACCCTCAGGGAGCTAGGCGGGCACTGCCCCCCCCCACCGTGGTTCACACCAGAGCTCCGCCTTGTGAGGCCCCAGCATCCTCCCCCATCACACAAGAGCCGGAACAGCATGTGCTATGCATGGCCCAGTGCTGCAGTGCACAGCCCACCCCACCCCACCCCCACCCCCGGAAATGGGAGTCTTCATCCACTCAACCCAGCAGGCTGAGCTAACAGGAGATCCACCCATGACTGGCAGAAGTCACTTCCCACCATCGGAAGGGGATCCAAAGCTGAGGCACGGAGAGGCTCCTTCTGCTCCCAACTTAAACCATCATGACTGGGTCTTTCAACCCTTTATTTTTTTTTTCCTTAAGATACTCGAGAAGTGAAGGAGCAGAGTTGTGAACTCACAGAAAGACAAGGTGTAAACCTTTGGAGGCTTGTACCGGCTGGGTGCCTTTGGGCACGCCTCTTAACCACTCTGAGACACGTTTAGTGGCCCAAGGGATGGACTGTGTTCTTTGCTGTTGTCCAGCAAATACCCTAAGAAGGGATTCACAGCCCTGGGCCCCGCATGCCTGCAGGCAGAAGCCGCCATGTAATGGTGCAAAACCCTGAGTCCCATGGGAACCATTTTTCTCCACAAGAGGAGGAGAGGGAGGGGAAGGGAGGGAAGGGAGGAGGAGGAAAATAAAGAGGGAGGAAGAAGGAAGAGGAGATGGAAGGAGGAAGAGAGGAGGTAGGAAGAGGAGGGAAGAGGAGATGGAGAGAGGAGGAGGGGAAAGGAGGAGGGGGAGAAAGAGAAGAAAGGAGGAAGGGGAGGGAGGAGGAGGGAGGGAGGAGGAGAAAGGGAGGAGGAGGAGGAGCAGGAGCAGGAGGAGGAGAAGGTAGGAGGGAGGAGGAGCAGGAGGAGCAGGAGGAGGAGGAGCAGGAG
>NW_012267277.1:9274091-9291466 GCF_000151885.1 Dipodomys ordii | reverse complement strand
GGAGGAGCAGGAGGAGGAGGAGCAGGAGCAGGAGGAGCAGGAGGAGCAGGAGCAGGAGGAGGTAGGAGGGAGCAGGAGGAGCAGGAGGAGGAGGAGGAAGAGCAGGAGGAGCAGGAGCAGAAAGAGGAGGAGGAGCAGGAGGAGCAGGAGCAGAAAGAGGAGGAGGAGCAGGAGGAGCAGGAGCAGGAGGAGGAGGAGCAGGAGCAGGAGGAGGAGGAGCAGGAGCAGGAGGAGGAGGAGCAGGAGGAGCAGGAGCAGGAGGAGGAGGAGGAGCAGGAGGAGGAGGAGCAGGAGGAGCAGGAGGAAGAGGGGGGGGATTTGGAAAGCTGAGCTGTGAGGAGCTGGCCCTGCTTGGGTCTGGTGGCAGCCTGCCATCCCAGGCCGAGCTCAGCTCTTTTGCTGTCCTCTGCCTCCCCCTCCTGGCCCCAGGTCTAATAACTACGGTGTCAGTCCAGAAGGACAAGCGCGGAGGATGGAGGATGCTGGGGCGGAACACCCACAATTAGGAGCACTGGGCGGCCCCGAGACCTTTGAATCCAGGAGAAATCCTGTTACCTGCAGTTGACAGGTGAGAAGCCTGGCACAATGCTCATGCCTGTAATCCCAGCACCTGGGAGGCTGAGGTGAGCATGTGTGAGTTCCCAGCCAGGCAGCTGGGATGTGCAGTGAGACCCTGTCTAGTAAAATCCAAAAGGGGGGAGGAGAGCACTGCACGCGAGCTCTGCTGGAGCACTCCCTCCCGGGTGCTGGCAGCCCCGCCATGTGCACACCCCATGCCCCACCCCTGGCCCCACAAGCCAGGGCCCTGCACTGGGCTGCAGGCCCCATTGGCTGACTCTGGGAGCCCCACCTAGCTGGGCACAGCACTGCCCAGCTGCCGTCCCTCCCGTCCCTGGCCCTCCTGTCCTGTGGGATCAGCACTGACCCCACCCCCGCTCCAGTGCCGGTGCCCCCAGCCCCAGCCTCCACCTCGGCCTCCTGCTTGGACGTTTGTCCTCTGCAATCCGACATGGCTGGTGCTATCCCGGGCTATGTCCCTATCATTAAGTTGGAAATATTGAGTCAAGAATGAATAGAAGGCGTCCATTGCCCGTGCTCAGACATGGCTTCACAGCTGGACACGGCCACTGGACATGAAGAAGGATTCATACTAAAGCGTTCCACCTCTTCAATCATGTCCTGAGAACTGTGCTGCCTTCCCTAAAGCCGGAAAGCACTGAGAGGCCGGCTCAGCGTGCAGGCCTGAGTCTGACCTGCCTGGAACTGACCTGCATAGCCCGCGGCTGAGGCCCAGTGATGATCTAGAAGGCCAGACAGCCTCCAGCCTCCACCTCCTGCTCTTCCCAGGATTCTTAGCTGTACTCCTGCCCCAGGGCCTTTGCTGAAGCTGTACCCCTGCCGGACACCCCTCTCTCCACAGCAGATTGACTGCCCAAGCTGGCTTTGAACTGGGATCATCCCATCTCAGCCTCCTGAGTAGCTGGGATTACAGGTGTGAGCCACCAAAGTCGGCCATCTGTATCTTTCACAATATAACTTTTCTGCTGTTCTTCTAGGCCATGGCTGGCCTTGCTGGGCTCGTGGGGATGGCGGGGTGCTGACCTGCAGGCCTGGCCTGGGGTCACTCTCCCTACTCAACAGCTGGAGCAGAAGTGCTTGACTCTTTGCAGCAGGGGCCACGGCGGGCAGGTGGTGGTGAAGGCTGCTGCGCCAGGCTCGGAAGCATGAATGGAATTTGAACAGGGATGGGGAGATACGCAGCTGTTATTTACTTAGGAAATTCTATAATTGCCCAAATGACAGGCTCATTCCTAACGGAGCCAGAGGAATAGCAATTAGCATAGCGTTTTCCCACAAAAGGCAGGGGTAGAGGCTGCCTGCCTCCTCTTGGGGGTGTACACTCTAACTCAGAGCCCACAGCGGGGCAGTCAGGGCTTGGGCCCAGCCATCGCCACCAATAGAAGACGGGAACATCTTTTGCCTGAGTTACTATTGAAGAGTGACAACAGCTCACACCACTGTAGGCCTTACTTTCCAGAAAGTTCCAACACAGAGAGAAAAAGCAATGACGGGGAGAAAGAATGCAGCCCACACCCTTTCGCCTACATTAACCGTCGCCGCCTGAGCGTCCGGCCCCCACAAAATGACACACACAGCATGCATCGCCATGTGACACACGTGGCCACATTCCTTGCAGTCTCTTCGAGAACACGGGCAGGAGTGTGTCAGTGTGTGCACACGTGTGAGCTGTCATGTGCGAGGAAGAGGTCACGCATGACATCTGTGACTCTCCTTGCACAGCAAGACAGAGGCCATGCTGCACAGAGCCAGGGCTGGCCGCAGAGGAAGCGTGAGCAGGAAGGGGGAGGGGAGAGGAAGGGAAGGGAGGGGAAGGAAGGGAGGGAAGGGAGGGGAGGGCAGGGGAGGAAATGCAGGAACTTTGTCCTGGTGTCTGCTTCCCTCGGGGCAGGTAGGTTGCACCTGCAAGTCTGGGTGCTGGAAAAATACTTGGTCAAAGAAATGAACGGGCCGCTCCCTTCTCAGCAGGACTGGGTGCTGGGACTTCAGCACCCTGCCCTCTCTGAGCAGGACTGGGTGCTGGGACCGAGTCTCCCCCCCCCCCGTTTGTCCAGCAGGCCCCAGGTGAGCCCACGCGGGAGCCATTCACACCGTGGCCACCAGAGGGCGCCGTGGCCGCACGCCGCAGCTGGTGGGGCGCAGGCGGGGCGCCGGCGGGGCGCTGGCGGGGCGCAGGCGCCGACTTCACTCCCGGTGCGGTGGGGTCAGGAAGGCGAGGTGGGCGGGGGGCACCGGGCACGGCGTCCTCAGGGCTCCCGTGACTTTGGGGCGCCTGTGAGCGGCCGCACAGCACACGCAGGTGGCTCTAATGGAGGTCGCCCGAAATAGGATTCCTGCACCGCCAGCCTGTGCGAGCTACAGGCAGAGCGCCGAGCCTCAGTTTCCCCGCTCTGTGTAGTAATAATAGCACCGCTTTGTGGGGATTTGCTGAAGGATAATGCAGCCTGGCACAATAACAATAATAATAAACGATGGTGGTGATGGTGGTGGTGACAATGAACTCAGAATTCTTTAAACAACGCTCAGCAGACAGGCACTGGTGGCTGACGCCTGTAATCCTCCTAACTCAAAGAGGCTGAGATCTGAGGATGGAGATTCCAAGCCATCCTGAGAAAAACAAGTCTGCGAGTATCTTCAATTAATCACCAAAAAGACAGACGCAGAGCTGTGGCTCAAGAGGTAGGGCACCAGCCTTGCATAGAAAAAGCTCAGGGACAGCGACCAGGCCCCCAAAAAAGAAAGAGTTGTAACCAATATTTGTTACTGATTCTTCATATCTCTAAATGAGATTTATAATGAGAAATGTTGTGATTCTGTCATTAATGGCTTAATCGCCACGACCACACAGCTCCTAGCACAAGGCCTACGGGTAACGGCTCTACCC
Organism: Dipodomys ordii; assembly: GCF_000151885.1. Classification (NCBI taxonomy): domain Eukaryota; kingdom Metazoa; phylum Chordata; class Mammalia; order Rodentia; family Heteromyidae; genus Dipodomys; species Dipodomys ordii. Next base: position 9,288,003 of record NW_012267277.1, on the reverse strand, counting down.
GGCGGCCTTCTGGTAGGTCTCCTGAACTTTCCTGACCACACTGGCCTCACGCTGCAATCCTTCTGCTCTCAACCTCCCAAGTAGTTAGGATTATAGGCATGAGCCACCAGCACCATTCTCTGATTCACAGCAGATTTTCCCTTCCCAGTGGGGTGGGGGTGACCAGCTGTCCCTACTGGTCTCCTTTATAAGGGCACAAGCATTGAGGCCACAGGAAAGTGACCTTGAGCAATTGGTGTTTAGCATTGTAGAGTGTGCAGCCCAGCTCTGGACTGGAAGGAGGGATGATGATGATGGATGGATAGATGGATGAAGGGATGATAGATGGAGGGATGATGGATGGATGGATGAGTGAGTGGATGGATGGAGGGATTGTGAATGGGTGGGTGGGTGGAGGGTGGATGGATTATAGATGGAAGGTTGACGGATGGATGGATTATGGATAGATGGAGGGATGATAGAAGGATGAATGGATTATGAATAGGTAGCTGGAGAGATTATGGATAGATGGAGGGATGATGGATGGATGGATGGATTATGAATAGGTGGGTGGATGGATTATGGATAGATGGAGGGATGATGAATGATGGATGGATGGATTATGGATGATAGATGGAAGGATGGTGGACGGATGGATGATGGATGGATGATTGATGGATTATTAATGGGTGGTGCATGATGGATGGATTATGGATAATGGGTAGATGGATGATGGATGGATGGATTATGAATGGGTGGGTGGATGGATTATGGATAGATGAGGGATGATGAATGATGGATGGATTATTAATGGGTGGGTGGGTGAATGATGGATAGATTATGTATGCTGGGTATATGGATTATGGATGATGGGTGGATGGATTATGAATGGGTAGGTGGATGGATTATGGATGGAGGGATGGTGGATAATGAGTGGATGGATGGGTGGGGGATGGATGAATTATAGATAATAGATGGATGGAAAGATGATGGATGGTGGATGGAAGGATGGTAGATGGGTGGATGATGGATGATGGATTGATGATGAATGTTCAAGTACATTTACATTCAGTAACTTGAAAGATGCTATTCTCAGGTCCCTTTTCTGGATGGTCCAGCACTGATCAACCTTGATCAGTGCTAATGTTGAGCTAAAAATGTATCCCTGAGGGCTGGGTGCATTGAGAGGTTCATAGTTCAAGGCCAGACCAGAGAAAAAATGTTAACAAGACCCATCTCAATCAATAAGCCAGGCATGGTGACATGTGCCTGTAATCCAAGCTATGTGAGAGGCCATAGATAGGAAGATCATCATCAGAAGGGCAAACACAAGAGACTCCCATCTGAAAAGTACCTAAGGGAGGTGAGGGAGATCTTGGGACATAGTTCAAGTGGTAGAGCACTTGTCTAGCAAGAACAAAGCCCAGTTTCAAAAATCCAAGTATCACTAGAAAAAACACAAAAAACCCCAACCCAACTTATTCCTGTATCTTAGGAATTAAATAATAATATAGTGAGGTGGGGAAAAAAATCACAAATAACTCCCCCACCCCCCGGGTGCTTGAACTTGGGCCTGGGTGCTGTCCCCGACTGAGCTTTTTTGTTCAAAGCTAGTGCTCTACCATTTGACCACTTGAACCATAGCTCCACTTCTGGCTTTTTGTTGTTGTTGTTGTTGGTTCCTTATAGATAAGAGCTGAGTCTCAAGTGCTGGTGGCTCACACCAGTCATCCTGGCTGCTCGGGAAGCTGAGATCTGAGAAACACTGTTGGATGCCAGCCCCGGTAGGAAAGTCCGTGAGACTCTTATCACCAATAAACCACTAGAAAACAAGAAGTAGCACTGTGGATCAGAGTGGTGGAGCGCTAGCCTTGAGCTGAAGAGCTCAGGGACAGTACCCAGGCCCAGAGTTCAAGCCTCACAATTGACACCACACACATACACACACACACACACAGTCTCACAGACTTTCCTGCCCAGGCTGGCTTTGAACCACGATCCTCAGATCTCGGCCTCCTGAGTAGCTAGGATTACAGGCATAGGCATGAGCCTCTCCCTCGCCATTGCTCCCCTAGGCCCGCACTGACCCTGCGCGCAGCAAACAGGCCTTGATCAGGTCCTGGGTCCCCAAAACCTCCCTGGTGCGAAATAAGCGATGTGTCCACTGGGGGGAGCTCGAGGCCCGGGATGGCGGCCGGGTCCGCATCCGGGAGCCTGGCCGCTCCCCCGTCCCCCTGGGGAGTCGTCGGCGCCCCAGACATCCACACACAGCAAGGCCAGAAGGCGGGGAGGGGTGTGGATGGAGGGGAGAGGGCTCTTCACCTGACCTGTGTAACTGTCACCCCTCCGCACATCACTCCTATAACAACAATAATGGGCTGGGAGCACGGTGCCACCATTCTCACGCAGGGCTCCACCCCCGCCCCGTGGGCTCAGCCAATGGGAGCACGTCCTGAGGTTAGGGGCGGTGCCGGCGAGGCCAGGGGGCGGGGCCGGCGAGACCAGGGGCGGGGCCGGCGAGACCAGGGGGCGGGGCCGGCGGGCCAGGGGGAGGGGCCACCCGCGCGCTCTGTCCTCCCTGGGCCCTCAGCTCCTGCCCCACGCCCCTCTTGCCCGTGGCCTTCTTGGGCCTCCTGAGCCCAGCACCTCCTGCTGTTCTGTGGAATTACAGGCGGTCTGTCCGTCCGACCCCCACTCACGCACCTTGGGTCTTTATCCCAGCCAAGGACACAGGGTGAACGCGCCTCGGGTGTCCCGGTCCGACCCCATTCCCAGCTTGTTGAGACCAACAGCGGGCAGACCCGTCATTCTCTCGCGGAGGACACGTGGAGCCTGGCCGCTGGGGCGGGCGGGACTGCAGGCTGGAGCTGCACTGCGGGGAGGTCAGACCCCTGTGCTGGGGGGGAGTCAGGTGCCCTGCGTCCTCAGCCGGGGAGGGTGGAGGCGGGTGGCCTGGGGCGGGGTGGAGGGGACACCGTGGTGGCGCCCACCGTGCAGCCAATGGGGCCTGACTCAGCGCGAGGCCAGAGCTGGGGGGTGGAAGGGCCCCAGGCCTGCGGAGGCCCGGCCCTGGGAGGCTGTGGGGGATAAAGACAAAGCCAGGCAAGAGGAGACCTAGAAAGCCCTGCAGGCCACTCCAGCCTGATCCCCGTGACTCAAATCCCACCTGGCATCAAAGCCAGGCCAGCCGTGGGCAGTGGTGGGCGGCCCCCGGCTGGCGGTAGAGGGGGTCCGCCTTAGCTGCATCTGGAGAGCACCCTCCCCCCGTTACCTTTGACCTCAGAGGATGGAAGTAAGGAACGGGGCGTTCTAAACCTGCCCAGGTTTGGAGTCTGTTGCCCACTTAGCAACTGGATTAGCCTGGTGACCCGATCTCCTCTCTCTCGGGTGGGCTTGGTGATGGCGAAGCCCTTGCCGCATTGTCACAGGAAGAAATCCACGGAGAGCTTCTGCCTGGCGGGCAGACAGGGCCCTGCAGACAGGAGCTACTGTGATCCTCACTGTGGAACCCCATACAAAGACCTGGAAAAGGCTGATCGTGGGGGTGCATGCTTGTAATTCCAGTGCTCCCGAGTTGGAGATAGGAAGATCTTGATGAGTTCCACCTCAGCTTGGGCCAAGACCCTGTCCCCTTGAGAAAGTCTCACCACAAAGATGTTTCCAGAAATCCACAAACAGGTAGACCCAGTATGAGAAGGCCCCTTACCACTGTGCAGAAAGAAACCTGAGTCATCTACCCAGTGATGGCTTCCAAAGCCAATTGATCTAGAACCTTCCCCAGGAAGAACCAGTGCTAGCCCAGGTCCTGCAGAAGTTGCATGTCCCAGCCCAAGAGCTCACACAACATTTGAGGGAAAGAATTGAAGAACAAATTGTCATTTTATGCCAGCAGATGTGCTGTGGTAATTAAATGTGATTTCATCACATTATTAAAAAACAAAAAGCCAGGCTGTTGAAAATGAAATCTTGAGAGGAACTGCTCACGCTTCCCTTGGGGACAGGGGAGGGCTTAGAAATGTCTGTGTAGGAACTCTGGCCACAAAGAATGAGCTGGGTCCTGAAGTGCTGGGCATGGGGTCTGCAGTGCTCAAAGCTTGGTAGACAATTTGTCCCTGCATGTACCCATCTTCAAGATGACAAAGAGCTGGATCCTAGATAACACATCTCCACATCTGAGTGTAGACACTGAACAAGTCACAACAGAGCTTTCCAAAGAAGCTTCTAGCGGGCTCCATGGAAACCTGAGGTCTGTAGGGGTCCTCAGGCTGAGTACAGGCAGCCTCTGACCTTAGATTTCCATCCCCTGCTTGCAGGACCCCCCGCCCCCCTGCTTTATAGATGGAGCAGAGTTTTTGTCTGACACCACACGAGCAATGAGGGAAAAACTGCCGAGCACAAGAGCATGAATTTCCAGAGCTAGACTCTGCAGAGGAGTGAAGGCCCCAGGTTCGAAGCCAGCAATATGGCTGGCAGGAAGGGGAGGGCCTCAACTTCTATCCATAACACTGAGGTAAGCAGAGTCACAGAAAGGCACTTAAATCATGACCTGAGCTATTCGAGTTGGCCAAAAGAAGTGCTTCTGGATAGAAAAGGCACCAGAAATTGCTGTGGCGGATGGGGGGATATAGAAAATCTAACCCAGGGTTTGTTTAAAAATAGGAGGACAGCCTCACCCACCCGGGGGGCACACTCGAATCACTGGCTGCCTGACGGCTCCCATCCGGCACCTTGTGGTTGTGGGGAGAGGCCACTCCATCTTGTGACTCCCCGGAAGTTGGGCAATTTCCCTTTTTACCCAGCCTGCCAGGCACCAGGTCCACTGAAGACCTAGGATTAAATCTAGCCCTTTCCTGGGTACTAGTTGCCAATGCGTGTAATCCTACCTACTCTGAAGGCTGAGATTTGAGGGTTGTGATTCAAAGCCATGCGGGGAAGGAAGGACTGTGAGACTCTTCTCTCCAGTTCAGTACCAAAAAGCTAGAACTCAAGTGATAGAGCACCATCCTTGAGTAAAAAAGCTCAGGGACAGAGCCCACACCTTGAGTTCAAGCCCTAAAACCAGCATAGACACAGACATAAACACAAACACACACACACACACACACACACACACACACATTTGTAGACTACACCACTGAGGGAAACATTGTTTAAAATATCTGAAGCTATGCTAAAATTCCTTGTAATGGTTGAGAATGGCAGCACATGCCTATAACCCCAGCACTTGGGAGGCAGAGGCCTGATGCAGCCCAGGCCAGCCTGGCCACAGAAGAGAATCCCTGCCACCAAACAAAACAAAACAACCCTAGGTTTCTTTGGGGCTCACATCATCTTCACGTGTACTATTCATTTTACAAAACCAATAAACCTAGATTCTTCCATGGTTGCCCTGGGCATTGAATTTTTTTTCATTTCTTTCTGTATTTTTGCCTTTCCTTTTACCAGTTCTTCACCCTGAAAATTCCCTTTGGTGTTTCTTGCAGAATGCTGGCAACAAATTCTCTAGATTTTGTTTGTCTGGAAACAGCTTTGACCTTTGTGTTCTTTTCATCTCTGTGTAACTCAAAGGGCCCATTGCCATCACTTCTTTCTGGGGCTTGAACTTAGGGCATGGGTACTTTCTTCCTCAAGGCTAGTGCTTTACCACTTGAGCCACATCTCTACTTCCAGCTTTTTGGTGGTTAATTGGAGAGAAGAGTCTCATGGTGGTTAGAGGAGTCGGCTGTTGGTCTTCTTTCCAGGGTCACCTCTGCTGAAGTTTCCTCCTTAATTTTGGTTTATGTGACTTCCACCATGGTACCCTGTGGTGGTCTTCTTTTTATCTACTCTGCTTAGGGTTTACAGCTTCTTGGTTCTATAACATGATGATGTTGGCTTGTATCAGGTATCAGATATTCCTGCTGCTCCACTGTCTCCTCTCATCTCAAACTCCAATTACATATTAGATACTTTGCATTCCACTTGCCTTTGGTCCACATTTTCCATCCATTTCTCTGTTCAGGATTCAGCCATCATAATTTGAGGCTCTTGTGATTTATATCTCCCTCCAATTTTATCTTCTCTCCTTTAACTTTGGAGTAGAGTGGTGGAAAATCATATAACTCTAGTTGAGGCCTGGGGAATTCTGAGGGACGCCATAGTTCCAATCCACCAGAACACCTAAAATGTGGCCAATCGAGGACACTAACTGGAATCACCAGGGATCTTCTGCCTTGACAGATCCTGATTAAACACTGGTTATGCATACCACAAGACATCCCTGCTTTGTTTCCTTGATTTGTGTGTGTGCATGCCTGCATACACATGTGTGTGCCAATACTGTGGCTTGACACATGTGTGTGCCAATACTGCGGCTTGAACTCAGGGCTTGGGCACCGTCCCTGAGATTTTGTGTTCAAGGCTAGTGCTCTACCACTTGAACCATGGCTTCACTTCCAGCTTTTTGGTGGCTACTTGGAGTTAATAGTCTCAGGGACTTTCCTGCTCAGGCTGGCTTCTAACTGTGATCCTCATATCTCTACCTGCTGAATAACTAGGATGACAGGCATGAGCTATCAGTTCAGCTTGCTCCTCTGACTTTTGCCCATTGGTTCAGCTCTATTTCTTATCCGTGCAGTGTGTGGCTAGAAAATGCCTAAAGGGAATTTTTGCCAAGCCAGTTGATAGACTCACACCACTGCTTTCTCCTTCCTCTGAGAGTCTAGCCCCTGAGTACTGGCTCTTTGAGACAGCCATGACCATTCTCAATCACATAAGCTTGGTTGTGGCGGGGAATTGCTTGCTTGCTTTCATTTGGCCCCAGCTCTAAAGCTGTTCTGTCTGCAGCAAGTTTCCCTTCTATTCCTGGAAAAACCTGAAACCCAGCTGTGCTGATTCTGAAATTGCATTTGCTTCCAAAATTGTAGAACTCAGAGACCTCCCTTCCCCCCGAGCCCCACAGGAGCAGAGCTCCACAAACCCCATTTCTTTACTTATCTACCTGCCAGGAAAAAAAAACTGTCTAATTGGCTTTACCAAGACTGGGGCATGGAGAAGAGGCGTGTCTGGTCCGAACAGAAATGGCGATGGGGTGGCCAGGTGCACAGAGGACCAGCGTCACCCCCCAAGCGGTTTACCATCCATCACCAGCACAAAGTAGACATGCAGTGAACTCTGACAAGGGAGAAAGAGGCTAGGAAAGGGCTCAGTCTCCCCTCTGGAGTAACAGTTGACTGTGCAGGATCTCTTACTTAGTGCCATAGATGTTGTCCAGAACTTTTAGATAAGATTAATACTCATCACATCTTCCAACTTAATTCTACTTGAAGAATTACAAGAACATGTTCTCCAAGTTAGTAAATAATCACACCCAAATGGTTTCTTATAAGTGTGGCAGTGAAAATGTTTTCAGCCCCAGTCACCGGCCAGACACCATGTATTTTCCATTCGCGAATCTTGTTCGTGCTAGAGTTGTCATTGAGTGTGAGTGTATGGGTGCCAGTACCAAGACTTGAACTTGGGGCTTCCGCTCTCATTTAGCTTTCCTGCTCATGGCTGGTGCTCTACCACTTGGGCCATGCCTCCAGACCCACCTTCGCTGTTTTTGTGGTTGCTGTTTTTAGAAATACAGAGAGGCTCGCAGACTTTTCTGCCTAGGCTAGCTTTGAATTGTGATCTTGTAGATCTCAGCTTCTTGAGTAACTAGAATCACAGCCATGAGCCGCCAGCACCTGGCTCACTGACTTCTTTTTTATAGATTCTTTTCTGATTTGTACGTATATCATCATAAATCACACAGTCTGTGCAGAATTCTTAGCCCATGTAAGTGCTACCATTCTACAGACCCAATTCCATTTCAGAGGAAAATCACTCATCAACATTCGCAGTACCAGGCAGCCATGTGCCCAGGGTGGAAGGGGTAGGACCTGATTTCTACCTTCAAAGAGCTCACAGGGTCACGGAAGGACACAGCTAGGGGACACAGCAAGGCCTGTCACTGGGTGGAGGCGGCAGAGAGTTGGTGGGGAAGGTAGCACCCTCCAGGGTTGTTTTTGCTGGGTTTCTAGATAACTCCCTCATGCCTGTAATCCTAGCTATGCAAGATGCTGAGATCTGAGTATAGTGATTTGAAGCTGTCAGAACAGTCTGTGAGACTCTTATCTCCTTAACCAGAAACAAAGCTAGAAGTAGAGGGGTGGCTCATGTGGCAAAGCTCCAAAAGCCTTGGGTGAGAAAGCTAAGCAAGAATGCAAGGTTCTGAGTTCAAGCCCTGGTACAAGAACAAGTAAATGGACAATTCACCCCTGCTTATAGGTCACACATCTGCTCTGTATTAGTTACCTGCTTATGTTATTCAAAAAGGGTTGCTCCAGCCTCTTCTACTTCCAAAAGCAGGGAATAGAAATAAACTCATTTTCCTTTTATTCAAACCGGCTCTCCCATGCTATCCAACATGTATTTGGCCTTCAGTGGCCAATGTTTGTTTTGTAGTATTTGGATCTGAACTCAGGACTTTCCCTCGTGAGGCAGGTGCTTGACCACTTGAGTGACACTCTTTAACAAGTTTGGATTTTCTTGTTTTTTTTTAATAGATTTTTTTTTTTTTTTTTGCCTAGCCAGCTTGGACTGTGATCCTCCTATTTACACCTCCTGTGCAGCTGGAATGACAGGTGCACATCACCACACCCAACCTCTTTATTGGTTGAGATGGGGGTGGGAGTGTCTCATGAACTGTGTTGCTGGGGCTGGCCTTGACTCAAGCTCCTCCCCTTTATGCATCTTGCAGAGCTGGGTGACAGCCATGAGCTACTGTGCCCATCTCCAGCCACCTCTTTAAGGATTCATGTCTCCTTCATTCATTTCCAAATAGAGGTGAGGGGCACTGGGGGCAGGTAGAAGACTGGGTAGAAGACTCAATCTGCCATTAAACTGGACCTGGGGTTTTAGGGAGATTGTGAACTTCCCTGAGCTCAAGGCACCTTATAGCTCATCACATCAATCAAATGAGCACCAGTTCCCACGCAGAGGGGGCACCCAGTGAGTGGCAAGCTCTTCCTATCATCTAAATGATCGTCCAAAAACATTAGGGTAGCCAGGTACTGGTGGCTTCTACCTGTAATCCTAGCTACTTAGGAGGCTGAGATCTGAGGATCATGTTTCAAGACCAGCTTGGGCAGAAAAATTTCACAAGATATCATCTCCAAAATAACCAGTAAAAAAAAATCAGGCTGGAGTTATGGTTCAACTGGTACTAGCACCAGCTAAGCAAGCAAACAATGAATTTGAAGCCTTGAGTTTAAAACACACACACACACACACACACACACACACACAGCCGGGCACCAGTGGCTCACATCTGTAATCCTAGCTACTCAGGAGGCTGAGATCTGAGGATCACAGTTCAAGACCAGCTGAGGCAGTAAAGTTCCTGAGACTCCTATCTCTAATAAACCACCAGAAAATTGGAAGTGGTGCTGTGGCTCAGTGGTAGAGTGCTCACCTTGAGTTGAAGAGCTGAGGAACAGCGCCCTGGCCCAGAGGTCAAGCCCCATGACCAACAAAAAGATAAAATAAAATACATACACCCATATACACATACACACACACACAAATACTCTCCCCCACACAGAAATTAAAATAAGATCAATTTGCCAAGTTTATTTCAGCTTTATTTTTGTTTTTTTAATAATATTTTGGCAGCAGCAGAGTTTGAAGCATGGGCCTCATGCTTGGTAAGCAAAAGCTCTACGATGTGAGCCAAACCTGCAATACTAATTTTTTTTAAGAAAAGAAAATAAGCCAGGCTTGGCACTGGTGGCTCACACCTGTAATCCTAGCTACTCAGGAGGCTGAGATCTGAGGATCGCAGTTCAAAGCGAGCCCAGACAGGAAAGTCCATGAGACTCATCTCCAATAAAGTACCCAGAAAAAGCCTGAAGTGGTAGAGCACTAGCCCTGAGCACAGAGAGGTTCGGGGACAGAGCCCAGGCCCTGCGTTCAAGCCCCAGGACTAGCAAAACATCCATGCATACATACATACATGCATACATACATGGCTTTATTACTACAGTAGAACTTCCCTTTATAGGGTCCCTCTCCCTAAATTAAAGTTTTGCTACATCAAAAAATAACAGTTAAATGTTTTTCAGTGTGGTTTTACTGTTCAAGTCTTCAACCTCGTGAGTTCACCTGAATCTTCCTTTGTCAGGTTCAGCCCTTGTTCCCCGACTGGGCTCTGAAGGGACTTTTCCAGGCTCACCCATCTCCAGGTGATCCCTGGGATCTCAAGGTGGAATTCAATTGGCCTTCACGAGGGTGCGGGCTAGGCTGGAAGCCAGGCTCAGGCAGCACAGTAAGCTACAGCCGAGCTGGCCCCTCTGTGCGCATGCTCTGAGCTGCACCTGTCACCTCCGCACCTGGCTAAAGTCTCATCAGCGAGAGGCCAGATCCATGTGCACCAACTGTGTCCTAACTTGCAGGAATAAAACACTGCGGCTTGCAAAACTGCAACCAGGAGGGGGGGGGGGCGAACGTCCCATGAGGGCCAGACTTCTGGCCCGGCCTGGCAAGTCCAGGTGGGTGACTGGACAGGACGTCTCAGCATTTGTGCCTTGCTGAGTCATGTCTCCTCAAGGTGACCAGGGACTGTGCTCAGGGTGCGGTAACTCCAGCAGGGAAGACAGCCCTGGGCGGGGCTGCAAAAGCTCTGCCAGGTGGTGTTGGAAAATCTGCCCAAATAAACCCTTTCCTGAGAGGCAGATGCAGAGCCTGTTCAACTGATAGAGATGGGGTCTCTAGAGGCGCAAGCAAGAAGGTCCCCTTGAGAAAAAGCAAAAACAGCTCCACATCCAGTCATTCACTGAGAACTCACACAATCCTTTAGCTGGGGGCTCACCTGTCATCCTAGCTACTTAGGAGGCTAAGGTCTGAGGATCACTATTCAAAGCCAGGAAAGTCTGTAAGATTCTTAGCTCAAATTAACCAGTAAAAAGGCAAAAGATGATGTGTGGCTCAAGTGATATAGTGCTAACCTTGAGCAAAAAACTCAAGGACAGTACCCAGCCCGAGGTCAAGCCCCAAGACCAACACCAAAAACAAATAGAATCCTATGTCAGATGCTGGGAGAAAAATGCACCCAGGCCTGACTCTCAAGTGGCCTCGATAATAACATGTGTATGAACTTTCAGTGTATGCAAAGGATCCAGAAATTTCCTAGAAGAACACAAAAGGGAGACACTGAAGATCCATAATGATGAGACAGAGCCACATGCTAGGTAGTGACACATTTCCCAAATGCTACTGAGAAAGCAGAGAAGGCCAGCCTCCTAGAGTAAGCCTCCAACCCAGCCTTCCTCAGTTCTTCCTAGTATCAGACCCAAGTACATGAGCACAGCTGCATTGGCATCAGTCCCTCCCTGCATGAAGCCTAGCGGGGTGGGGTGGAGGGGAAGAACTCAAAAAAAAAAAAATCCCTGGTCTTAAATGGCTCAGGGCAGACAGCCAAGGACCATCCAGGCAACCTAACTCCATCCAGCCTTCCCCATCTGCCATCTTTGGATCACAAGAATCTCCAAGAAACCGTGGTAAACATGAGGCAGGCCACATGCATGCAGGATGAAACATGGCAGGATTTGTTTCCCAGACTTTGCAGACCAAGAAGAAGTGGAAGAATTTGGTGTGGATGCTCCTTGGTGACAATGGACATGACTGGCCTTGGCCCGTTGAATTTCTGGAGTACATTTAATTCTCTGCATATCAGCGTTCACAGTGAAGGCCTGATAACACTTTGGGGTTTTATTGATGGAGGAGCAACCTGAGACGAAGAGATACCTTTAAAGGACTAAGCCTCCTAAGGCTGTGCTCAGCAAAGGTTCTCTGGAGAGTCTTGCTAGCCTGGTCCCCAACTGGAAAGAGATGAATCTCCAGGCTGTGGACACAGGGGAGGCTTTTAGGTCATTGGGCAAACCCCTGGGGATCCTGGAAGCCTGGTCTCTTCCTCTGCTTCCTGACAGCAGGGTGCAGTTTGACTCTTCCATGTATTCCTGTCACATTGTACTAACTCTCCATAGGCCATGGCCATGGGGGCCAATGGATCAACCCCAGCAAACCTCTCCCCTGCCATAGTCACCACAGAGATGAGGCTGCAGAGTGCCGTCAGGCCTCACAGCGGCTCTGAGCACCTCTGGATTTGTAGCAGGCTCCATATACCAACCTAAAACAGTGGTCTCCATCCGGCATCTCCACGGCTGTCATCTTCCCCCCAGGTCTTAACTCAGGCTGAACCTTCTTTCCGAAAAGGCCATCAGAAGCTGTCTCCTCCCCTCATAAATGCTTCAACACTCCCGGGACGTTTTCAAGCCAGGCCTTAATCATAAGCCAAGAAAGACATTTAATCCTAAATAAGACAGAGCACTGAATATTGATTTGTAGGGCTCTGAAATGCCAAACGGGCAGGCCACAAGAAGGGTACAGAGGAAGGGTTGTGGGGGACCAGGGGAGCTAAGGAGATGGATCTAGGAAAAGCCCTTCTTCTTGATGACCTCTCTGTGCTCCAAGGCACGTTTGTGGGTCTCTTCTTCCCAACCTCAAAAAGGAGAGAGGGGCCTACAACTCTCCTCTTCTCCTCCTGCCCTGGGAAAAACACACAGCCTGCTGTAGGTCTGACTTTTGCCTGATGTTAGTGTCAGGAGGGAGAGCAAGGTGGACAAGAACTTGCCAGCCCCTGGTGGAGACTGTCCCAAAGCTACAAAAGTACTAGGTGTACTGTGAGGATAGTGTAAGAGCCAAGGAAGTTCCAGCCCCCAGCTCAAGGCTAGACCTGAGGATTACAAGGGTACTAGAAGCATGACCTTGCACATCCATGTGAACTTCTGTGTGTGTGTGTGTGTGTGTGTGTGTGTATGTGTGTGTGTGTGTGCTTGAACTCAGGGCCTCATACTCTCCCTTGGCTAGTACTATACCACCTGAGCCATGCCTCTAGGCTAGCTTTTTGCTACTTAAAGATGGAGTCTCATGGACTTTTCTTCCCAGGCTGGCTTTGAACTTCAATCCATCATATCTCAGCCTCTTTAGTAGCTAGATGGCAGGCATCAATCTCCAGTGCCTGGCTCCCTATGAAATTTTAGACAACAAGTCACCCAAGCGCTTCTCTTTTCTATGGTAGAAACATCTGGAAGGACTCAGAAAGCACCTGCCCACTTATAGTGACTCGTGGATGTTACCTTTATGGGTTAGAAGAGCAGAAGAGGATCACTGTGAGCTCTTTTGTCTCTGACACAGTAAACAGCCTCGTAATACTTGTCCCTGTCCTTTCCTGTCTTTGACCTTCAAAATTTGCAGTCACACAGGCCTGGGCTGCTTGGCTGAATTGTTGGGTCTATCCGGTGACAGGAGCAGGGTGCCATGCTGGGCTCATCCAGCAGCGCCCAACTCAGCACCAAGACCAGCTCTGCAGGTGTCTGTCGGCTGGCCTGGACCTGGCTCCGTGGGTCTATTCCCAAGTGCCAGCAGCCACAGAGGAACTTTTGTGTCAATCGGGGACGATCAGAGTGACATCGCTTGACAAACTGGATTTTTAATGAATACATGATACGCTGGGGGTGGAGCGATTTCAGCTGGAGTCGGAGCCTCTTGGGCCAGAGTCGTCGGGGCCATGGGGCAAGGCCTGGCTGCAGCCAGGAGCTCTGGGCAATGGTGTGTGCATGTCTTCAGAGCCCCCAATAATGTTCTCATCACCTCCAGAGAAAAGCACTGCTCCTTGAGAAGCCATGAGAACCTTTCTAGGCCACAAGACGATGGTGCTCGGAATCTTCCTGGTTCTAGGCCCCCCGAGACCTGGAAATAATACACCATGTCTCTGGTACAAAACCAAGTGGCAAGCAGAAAAATGGACTCGCTGCTAACATGTGGCTGGGGCTTTCTTTAAATTCCTCTATTTCTTTTTTTTTTTTTTTTT
>NW_012267277.1:9195263-9274041 GCF_000151885.1 Dipodomys ordii | reverse complement strand
GGTCCTGAACTCTGGGCCTGGGCCCTGTCCCTCAGCACTTCAGCTCAAGGCTAGCGCTCTACCACTTGAGCCACAGCGCCACTTCCAGCTTTTTTTTTTTTTTTTGCTCATGTGGTGCTGAGGAATCAAACCCAGGGCCTCATGCATGCAAGGCAAGCGCTCTACCACTTAGCCATCTTCCCAGCCCCAAATTCCTCTATTTCTGCAGACCAGCTGAAAATAGGAGCTCCCTGCCTCCTCTTCCGGTCTGTCCACAGAGGCCGCGATCTAAATTCATCCCCAGACAGAGAAGAATTAACTTCTACTAGCATCATTCGTTCTTTTTTGATGAACTACACAATCATGTGTGTGTATGTGTGCATGCATGTGTGTGTGCACACCAGTGCAAGAACTTGAACTCAGGACTTTGCCTCTCCCTTAATTCATCAAGGCTGTTGAACTACATAGTTTTATAACCCTACCTGGCAAGAGAAGTAGCATTAAAATAAAAATACTGACAGTTTGAAGCCAGGCACTGGTGGCTCACGCCTGTAATCCTAGCTACTTAGGAGGCTGAGATCTGAGGACTGTGGTTCAAAGTCAGCCCAGGCAGGAAATTCCGTGAAACTCTTATCTCCAATTAACCACTAGAAGGCCAGAAGTGGTGCTGTGGTTCAAGTGGTAGAACATTAGCCTTGAGCTCTACAACCACCACAAACAAAAACACTAGCATGAGGAAGGGTCTCTGGAGCTCAGGTAGAGACTCCTCACCCAGACACAGAGTTCCCACCAGTCCCTCCTGAAGGCTGCTGGGAGAATCCACCCTGTGGCCCCAAACACATTCTGAGATTGGGTGGAATGGGTGGGAAGGAGCGTTGTTAGGGTTAGGCATGGTGGACAGGGGAAGACATCGATGACTCTTGGGGGTGTGATACATATGCACCTGTGCACACGTGAACATATGCCCACAGGCATGCATACAAGCACAGTAAGCACACACAACAGTGAGTGTAGAGGGCTTTGCCATCAGAGACACATGGAGCTAGGATAAAACCCAACAGCAACAAGCAAAAAGAAACCAGGCAATTAAAAAAAAAAAAAAAAGAAACCAGGCTCCTGCAGCTCACGCCTGTCATTCCAGCTACTCAAGAAGTTGCAATCTGAAGATCACAGTTCAAAGCTAGCCTGGTCTATTTTTTTGAGACATGAATGGGATACATAGCCCCGGCTGGCTTTGAACACAGGACCTTGCTCCCTCTATTTCTCAGAGTGCTGGGATTACAGGCATGTGCTACCCCATCCAGCTTGTTCTTTACATCTTTCACTTGGTAATGCACATCTTTCCATCGGAGGACTTCGAGGGGGAGGCAAGGCACCCCAGCAGCTCCTAGTGAGGCCAAGAGGCAGTGCCAGACCTGACCCATTGGCCTGGTATCAGAGCAAATATTTTCTCCTTCTGTTGGCTTCTTCTTTGCAGCCCTAAGCCACTTCCTCCAGCTCAGATGCTCCATTTTCATTCTTGACTTGTATTTACTCAGCTGTCTCTTTCTAAGCATGACATAAAACTTAGCATACAAGGCCATGTTGAGAATGATGGCCAGATCCCCGAAGAGACCACAATGGAGCCCCCCAGGCAAATAGTCGGGGAGAATCCTCTTTAAACATCCTTCTGCTGGGTGGAGGAAGATTTGTTGATTCCTGTCCCTGCCAATCAGGGAAAGAACAAACACTTGTTTAAATGCCACCATGATTGGGCAAGAAATTAAAGAGTAACTGACTACCCAGAAAAAAAAAATGTGCCTATTACAAATGTTCTAATTCCTAGGGTGAGGAAACTATGTCTCACAAAACAAGAAGAGTAATTGCACTAAAAGGAAAATAGTCTAGTACCAGTGACTCCCACTTATAATCCCAGCTACTGAGACCCAGAAGACCATTGCTTGAAGCCAACCTCGGCAGAAAAGTCCATGAGCCAAGCTGGAGGGGCAGTTCAAGTGGTAGAGCACCAGCTGAGCAAACAAGCCAAGTGCATGCAAGGCCTTGAGTTCAAACCCCAGTATTGCCAAGAAGAGGAGGAAGAAGAGGAGGAGGAATAGGAGAGGAAACAAAGCAGTCACAGCAGTGTTTATCTAGAGAGCATCCTGGGTCAGGCAGGGTGATAAACACTCTACACATAACCATTCAGCGTCAGACTCCACACAGCCTGAGAAAGCTGTAAACATGTTATTTTCCTTCCATTGAGCAGGGAAGTGTGGCACAGAGCTGTTAAGGTGCTTAATGCAAGGTCACATAGCTAGTGAGCCGCAGAAGTGGGGTTTGAGCCCAAGCCATTGAGCATGCCCCTGCTTCTGACAAATAGGCCTGCTTCTGATATGGTAAGTCCTGCACTGCTCATACCTGGGTGCCTGCACACACTGTTGTGATGCTGGAAGCCCAACACGACCCTGTGGATTTTTCCTCACACAAGCACCATGGGTAGGAGCTTTAGGAGGTCAAGTTGACGTCTGTGGGTATCATGGGCAGCGCCCGGGCCACCAGCCACCTGTATCCCTGGTTGATTAGCATTGGGGGTGGGTGTCCTAACAAGAGTAGAAAGCAACTGCAGGAAGAGGGGCTGGTGCTCCTCCCACCCCCTGTAAGTACCTAGCATAGCCAGCCCAATGAGTGCCTCTTTCCTTTTAAGGGCCTGTAGGTGAAAACTAAATGCTCAACTGACTATTGGGATCAATTGTTTTTCCCACTGGCCTTTAGTTCCTCCAGCTGGTTTCTGAGGTAGAAGAATCTAGCTTGAAGCCAGGTGTGGTAGCACATGCCTGTAATCCAAGATACTCAGAAGTGTGAGATTAGGAGAGCTGTATTTCAAACCCCGGTGAAGCCAGCCCAGGAGAAAGTTCACAAAAATCCCACCTCAATTGATAAAAGTTGCGTTCAAGAGCACACATCTGACATGCCAACGTCACAGGAAATGTAAACAGGAGAATCACCACCCAGGCTAACCCAGGCAAAAAGTAAGATCTGAAGAAAACAAACAAACAACAACAAAAACATCCAAAGCAGCTGACCACTGGTAC
Source organism: Dipodomys ordii (assembly GCF_000151885.1). Classification (NCBI taxonomy): domain Eukaryota; kingdom Metazoa; phylum Chordata; class Mammalia; order Rodentia; family Heteromyidae; genus Dipodomys; species Dipodomys ordii. The sequence continues at coordinate 9,270,991 of NW_012267277.1, read as the reverse complement.
CTCAAGCCTGTAATCCTAGCTACTTGGGAGACTGAAATCTGAGGATGGTGGTTCAAAGCCAGCCCAGACAGGAAAAAAAAAATCCATGAGACTCTTAGTTCCAGTTAACCACTCAAAAGCCAGAAGTGGAGCTGTGACTTAAATGGTAGAGCACCAGCCTTGAGCAGAAAAGCTCGAACAGTGCCTGGCCCCCAAGTTCAAACCCTAAAACTGGCACACACGCACGCGCACACACACACACACACACACACACACACACAGTCAAAAAAAAAAAGAAAACAAGAAAGATTATCCCAAACCCTCACCAGGAACATGAGCTTCTGAGCCTGAGATGAAAGTTCATCTCCCCACTGACCTGGATGGGGCCCCTGCCCTGCCCATACATGTCCTCTGTGGGAATCGGGGCGGGTTTCTAACAACCACAGGAGAAAGACTGGCGAGCCACTGCGGGGAGTGCAGCAGTCCCACTGTGTCCAGTGTCCTCGCTGGGAGTGAGGTGAGCCCCGAGCTAGGTCCGCACTCCTGAGTGGAGCGGGTGGTCGTTGGGGCGGTGTGGTAGATGCCCCGTGGAAATGGAGGCCACTCTGCCTCTCTCCAGGCACAGACGCACTTTGCCCAGAAGCAAAGCTCGTGAGAGTCTGAGAAATACTTGCATCTACATGTAAGATCCCATTCGTGCCGGCACTGGTGGCTCACGCCTGTCATCCTACCTACTCAGGAGGCCAAGAGCTGAAGATCATGGTGCAAAGCCAGCCTGGGCAGGAAAGTTCACGAGACTCTTATCTCCAATAAATTACCTAAAGAAAAAGCCAGAAGTAGTGCTGCGGCTCAAGTGATAGAGAGCTAGCCTTGAGCAAAAGAAGCTCAGGGCCAATGCCCTGGCCCAGAGTTCAAGCTCCAGGACTGGCAAAAACAAAATCCCATTTGTGGTACTAACCCAGCTGCCGGATTCAGACGTTAATTCTCCTCTTGGCTTTACTTTAGGAGGAGCATTGTCCCCGGGGACCACAGGTTACGGTCACTGAGGGCCTGCAGGCGCCCGTGCCTCCGCAGAGGAGGTATTCACTGACAGAGAAATGGGGGCCAAGAGGGGCTCAACCTTCCACCCCAGCCTGAGTCACTCTGGTAGTACAGAGAGAGTGCTGAGGGCTTCAGCCCTTTCTCACAAAGGCTACTAAGCTCCTCTCTGCACACCCAGCACCTCAGTAGGGCAGTCAGGAAGGGGGCACTTTCCACATATTCCTTCCCAAGGGCCCTGGGAGGAAAGGCCTTAGAGATCAAGTTCTCCTATGGAAACAGAAGCACAGAGAAGCTAAGTCACCTGCCTGAGGCCACACAGCTGGTAACTGCCTGGGTTTGCAAAGCCCCAAGCCCTCTCTCAGCCACACACTGGCCCAATTTGTTTACAAACCAGGACCTGGGTTACTGCAGGACCCGTCAGCCCTGAGTCTGATTCTTATGCATTTCAGCTGGAAATCAATAGCCCAGGGAAGAGAGGATGGAGGTTTGCCATTTCCAAGGTCACGTGACCATCAGTAAACGCAGCCACATGGACTCCTCCTACAGTGCTCTTCCTTACCATCATCAAGGCAAAACACACAATCAGTATTTCTACACCCAGGGAAATGATTGGGGAGATGTGTGGCCCATGGCCCATCTCCCCACAGAAACAGAGAGAGTGGAATTTCTACTCTGTGGGCGACTCCCAGCAAAGCAAGAAGCAGGCGGGTGTGAAGCCGCCTCATTCACAGGCTCCACTCATTTTCTCTGTGACCCAATGCAAACCCTAGCAGGATGCCAGCCGCCGCCTCCTCCTCCTCCTCCTCCTCCTCCTCCTCCTCCTCGTGCTGTATGGGATGGGGGGGGGAAGGGGAGGGGAAGGCATTTGAAAGACAAAGCCAGGATCTGAGGCTCACTGAGGGCTAGGGGCCCATGGTTGAGCAGATACTATAACAAGCATGTACATAGCTCCAGCAGCCAATGGTGGAGATGGGGTATGGTTTTTACACCTGTCCAGAACCCGGAGAAGCAAGTGACAGACAGAAAGGCAGCCGGCCCAGGACTGGCCCTTGGTCGCCCCTACGCAGCCCTGGTCACTGGGCCAGGGGCTCCTGGAAGACCTGGCCTCCTCCTCTAACCACACAGAGAAGAACCAATGACCAAGGCCAAAGGGGAACCTCTCCTGCCACATCTACGCAGCACACTCAGTCCTGAGCACTCCATCACCCAAAGTGACAAGTGCCGGGCCGTCCCTGGGAAAGTCGTACATCAAGAAGGGAGAGGTGTGCGCATGCGTGTACACGCACATGCCTGTGCACACACACACCCTCCCCCCCAGCCCCACGGGAGGCTCCCCTCCCCCTCCCCCATCACACACCCTCCCCCTACCTGCTTCCATCAGCCGGCACTGCTGACCGAAGACGTGGGAGAAGGTGACGGGCCCCGGGGCAGAGCCCGAGGCAGCCAGCGTGGACTCCATGGCTCTTTTTTAAATAGTTATTGGGGGGGGGAGTCGTTGGTGTGGGTCACACGGCAGCGTCCAGACCTTTGGTGTCCCCACAGAGGGCCTGGCCGGTGGCTCCGGATCTGTAGAGCTGAAGTCACTGCTCACGGCCAAGAATATCTCTCCAACCCCAAAGTTGATGAACCCCCAGAGGAGCAGCTGCACGACGTGGATGCAAAAAGCAAATCTCAGTCCCCCCCACTGGAGTGCTTTGGGGGGGTGCTATGCTGGGGTGGAGTGACGGGTGGGACTTGACTTCTGCCTTCCTCTCTTGTGACCGAAGAACGGGGAAAGCCCAGCCAGGCAGGAGCACTGGCTGGAGAGGGAGGCCTCCCAGCGCTGGGGCTGGGGGCCAAGGGGAGCCCAGGGCTCCCTAGGGCTCCCCAGGGAGCGGTGATGGATCCTGCAGTGCTGAGCCCCCGAGGCAGCTGCAGCGATGACCTGGTGAGATGCGCGGCACTGGCTGGCTCTGCAGCGGGGTCCCCGTGTGGCCAGCTCATCCTTCACACTGCCTCCGGGGGGCCCTGCTCCCCTCCGGGACTGCAGGAGGCTGAGCCATGACAGAAGGACTCTGTGCCGATGCAACCCCCACCACCACCACCACCACGGTGCACCCTTTATCAGGATGCCAAAGGGGCCCGCTGCAATCTGAAGAGATCCTGGATGCAGGGGGAAGTGCTAAGCGCAGCCCAGCAGGCTCCCGGGCTGCCGTAACCTCTTCATGCCCACAGCCCAGGAAGTGCCACCTGCAGGACTCTGCTGGCCATGGAATCCTGAAGATGCCGCGGGGAAGAGAGGAAATGCCTCCCACGGACCTGGCCCTCCAGTTGGAGTGGGGTTGATTGGGAGGCCCCCGGTACTTCCTCTTCACCGTCCAGGCTGAGTGCTGGCTGTGGATGCACTCAGAGGCGATTGGGAAAGGGCTAAATCTCCAGGAAGGGAGAAGAGATGGGCTACCTCCTCTCTCCGGATTCCAGTGGCGGTGCTGGGTGCCAACTTTGGGCATACGGGGCTCCTTCATGCCAGCTTTTGGGGGTGCTGGCTCTTGGGAGCCTTGTCCAACAGCAGGATACTGGCAATCTTCTCTTTCATTATCTCAAGGAGAAGCTGCTGGAAAGCCCAGCCCAGCTGCGAACAATCACCGCGCGCCAGTCTCCCCTGGGAAAGCGGAGTTTGTGCCTCACACCTGCATGCTCACCAGGGGAGAGGCTGAAGGTCAGCTTCCAGCTGACTTGGCGGGACCCCCATGAGGAGCCTCTGCCAGCAAAGATGCCCAGCTCACGTGATGTCCAGGGGGCTGCCTACCTCAGGGGGTCAGGCCAAGGCACTGGAAGCCAGGGAATCGGTCCGGGAGTTCAGCTAGAGGTTGACTTCACACTCACCACCGTGAGCCAGCGAGCGCTCCTTTCCCTGTGGTGGAAGAGGCTCTTCTGTGCGTCGTGAAGCTGTGGGATATCGGATGCCATTGTCTGTGACAGCAAAGGTCTAGAGTGGGCAAGGACTGAGAGAAACCCCAGCTCCTGGTGACAGACGGAAAATGGAGCCGCTTCCCCATCGGGCTGAATAGATTAGGATGGGCCTGGCTAAGGCCACTGCTACCACAACAATTCCAACACATGCACTCAGCCCACCCATGTCCTTGGCAAGCCGCACCTGCCCCAGTCTTCCTCCTCCCCGCCCCCATCCACTGATGCTCGCCATTCCACCATGGAATCCCATGGTTCTTCCACAGCTGACGCCGATCTCCTCTGCCCCCCTCAGGGCCTGCACCTGGGTTCCTGCCTGGGCTTGGTTGACATGAACAAGCACAGCCATGGTGTCCCCAGCACACCAGGGTCATCTGAACATTCATTGTCAGGACTTCGGGAGGGGGAGGGGGGACCACAGGGGTACGTATCATAAACCAGGGTGTTGAAAGCTGAGTCCTGCTCCAGTGCTCAGACCTCACCGGAGGATCAGCCCATGGATGAATTCGCAGCTGAGTGGACGGTGAGAAGTTTGGTCCTCAACTGAAGAGTGGAGGAATGCGCCTTTGGTGGTGTCCATCTTGTGTGTGGCACCTTCCTCTTCGGTTCCCTCTCTGCTCTCTGGCACCACGGGGTGAGCAGCTTTCCCTCACCACGCCTTCCTGCCATGATGCCACTCCCTGTCACAGACCCAGAAACGCCCAGAGCCGGAAGACCAGGACTGAATCTCTAATAACTGTGAGTCAAAGATAAATCCTTCCTCATCTCAAGCTATTTGTGAAAGGCATGTCGTCATGGTGATGGGAAGTAAGGGACACACAGGTACTGGTCTAGGATGCTGATTTGTGCCCTCTGCCCCCAGTACTGCCCAGGACTGATTCTACACAAGTACCCTTACATTTTTTACCTCTTTTCTAGTAACTGTTGCTGATAAATAACAAGTACAATGACAATAATAATAACACACTGGGGTCTCCAACAGGTATTATGCATTATGGTTCATCGATTTGGTTTGCCTTTCCTTAATTGCTGGTAAATCAATCACCTTATGCACAGTTGGTAAGCTGTTGATGTTTATCCTTGGGAGAATTCCTATGCACAGAATTTCTTGTCCATTCTCCCGCTGTTCTTCCATTTCCTGACGTTCTTGTGGAGTTACAAGAATTCCTTGGCTTTGGTGGATTTTAACCACTAATTCGTCTAGGCTTGGCCATGTCTCCTCCCAGCTGTTCATTGTTACCCCTGTCACTTCTCTAACTAGAAATGCATGTGATCTGAGCACAGAAGTTCATGCCTTTTAACCATAGCTTTTCAGGATGCTGAGATCTGAGGATTGTGCTTCAAAGCTATCCTGGGCAGGAAAGGTTGTAAGACTCTTGTCTCCAAAGAACCAGCAAAAAGCCAGAAGTGGAGCTGTGGCTCAAGGAGTAGAGTGCTAGCCTTGGGTGAGAAAGCTAAGGGACAGCACACAGGCCTTGAGTTCAAGTACTGACACCAAAAATTACTAACAACAATAATACTTGTAAGTGTAGACAGCACTATTGTGCTTGAGACTTAAAGCTGATTTAGGGGTCTGGCATAGAACATCCTGCTCTCCTATATTAACTACAGTCAGCCTCTGTGTTAGTTTGACCTTCCGTGCTTTGATCGACCTGGATCCTCTCTTCATATTTGGGATCAGGTTCAGAGCAGGTCTTATGTTTTCATCCACCATAATATTGTGAACTAGATTCTCTCCCATACATTTCTCTCTCTGCAATGGATTGAATGGCACAGAGAGAGGGGGAGGGAGGAGAGAGAGGAGAAAGAGAAGAGAGAGGAGAGAGAGAAAGAATATTCTTATTTTGAAATCCTAACTTCCATTAGGCTCAGAGAGATAAAAGGTACCGTGTGTTTCCTCTCCTATGAGGAAGATAGATCCAAAATTATCAACATACATGCAGGGCCACGTGGAGATATGCATGCACAAATCGATGGAAGAGTGATACAGACAAGGAGGAGGATTTCAGTGGTGTAAACTGCTTTGCACAACTAACTTAGGGTTTAACAACACAGATACCGGGAAACTGGAATGTATGCTACTAGGAGTTGGGGAGTTCACAGAGATGGGGGGCAGACTGATGGAGAGAGGGAGGACGGGCAAACACAGTCATTATATTCAATGTACACGTAGGAAGGGGGAGGGGTAGCTGGAGGGGAGGAGTGGAATTGGGAGAGAGGCGGTGGACGATGGAAGGGATGACTGATCGAAACGCGTTGCACTCACACGCTGATGTATGGAATTGAAACATCTCTGGACAACTACTCAGAGATACTTGTAAAATAAATATAAAAAAGAAGAAAGAAAAGGGAGGGAAGGAAAGCGAAGGAAAAGGAAGAAGGAAGGAAGGAAGGAAGGAAGGAAACCCCAAGCCCCAATATGGTACTCTTAGACAATTAGATCTTGAGGGTGGAGCCCTGATAAAGGGACTGTAGACCTAGTTCTTGCTCTTTCTCCCACGAGAGCACAGCAGGAAAGCAGCAGTTGTCCACTTACTAAAGATCCTCACTAGAACCAGACCAGACAGGGCCCTCAGTCTCAGACATACAGCTTCCAGAATGGTGAAAAATAACTGTTGTCTAAGCCACCCAGGGGATGGTAGTTTGCTACAGCTGCCAGAACTGATGGAGACACCCACTTCCCATTGACCGGGGTCTATACCTGAGCTCTATCCTGGGGGTCTGCACCTGAGCCCCTGTCCTGTCCTTTGGAATGCCGCCCCTCTACTATGCTATCAGTGTTAATGTCTCAAAGTTAGTGGCCAGTATTTTAAGAAGTCTGGATTTCAGATTTTTCAATGAACGTCAGATTTGACAGTGTCCCCCCCCCCCCGTGTGTCTCCTCTACAAGGCTTCATGGCGGGGAAGGGGCTGGGAGGCATTGCCCAGATGTCCAGACCCTTCTTCACAGAGGGGTGCCCAGGTGTTAGAGATGCCTGTAAGCTGGAGGCTGAGAGAAAACCACAGGAGATAAGTCATTAACTGTGACATCAATATTGATTACATACTAGATACAGGTAGATGAAAGAGGGACAGAGAAAATGGGAGGAGCAGAATTAGGAGACAGAGGGAGGAACAAGCCATGATCCATCCATCCATCATCCATCCACCCATCATCCATCTATCTATCCATCCATCCATGTAAAAGAAAAAGAGACACAGGGAAGATAAGAGAAAGTACCATCTGAATCAAACAATCACAACATCATGGATAGAAGTCAGGATCATGTGGATGGGTGGGTGGATGGATAGGTAGAAAGATGATTAATAGGCAGATGGACTGGACTAGTGGATGGAGGGATGGATGGATAAATGGATGGATGGATAAGTGAATGAATGAGTGGGTTGGTGGTTGATAGGTAGGCAGATGGATAGAGTGATGAAGTGATTGAGTGATTGGCAGATGGACTAGACTGGTGGATGGATAGATGGATATGTGGATGGATGGATGGATGGATGGATGGATAGAAAAATAGAAAGAGCTGTTGTAGCTGTTACAATCATACTAAATAGATTTAAAGATAAAAAATGGATGATCTACATGGAAAGATAAATCCACAGGTGCAAAGGAGGAAATGGCAACAAAAAGTACATAATGCAGAAGCAGAAATAAAACACACAGGCTTCAACTGGTTCTGTCTCTTTGAGCTACATGAAGCTATTGGCAGGAAGGGTCAGGCAGTGGCCACCTTCCAGAGGGAGAGCTAAGCAGGAAGACTCCGGAGAGGCTATTGGGGCTCACAGTGTTCTCTGGGCACTGATGCTCCATTTTATGTCTTTTGCTCTTGTTCTTGGCATTTTAATACTTCAATAAGGAAGGGAAGCTGTGGCACAAATTGGTAGAGCACTAGCCTTGAGCAAAAGAACTCAGAGACAGTGTCCAGGTCTCAAGTTCAAGCCCTGCGACCAGGGGGAAAAAAAGAATCTAATTGTTTAATAAAGTTCACTTTTGAATGTCTGGATAGATATCCACTCATCTGAACAGCCATCACTCCTGTAGCAGGGCTGTGGAAGGAGCTGTCATTCTTACTACTGATAATAGTCCAAAATGACAATATAGAGTTGTCAAGTTTTAAGTAATTAAATATTGCAGGAGGTGGGGAGGGAGGGAGGGAGGTAGCTGGGCAAAACGGTAGCTTCCACTGAGAAAGTTTTCTATTCGCCACCATTCTTCCCGGAAAAATGGCTGAAGATTTGAGGAGCGAGCTACTAAAGGACAGTGAGAAGTTCTTTATCTTAGTGGTGGCTTCGGCTTCATTTCCCCTTGTTCTACTTAAACACAATAAGAAGCCTGTGATGAGAGGCAGGGTGTGCTGGGCCTGGCTTGGGGAGCTAGCTACAATGACACGCAGGGCAGGCTGGCAGAGGTGAATGGATGAATGAGCTCAGTCTGAGGCCTGGGATTGACGTTGTTGCTAAGGGATGGATTTCACCTCCGCCACTGTCAGCATGGATTTGATTTCCCAATTCACTGCCCGCAGTGGAGCCCTTGCGGGTACAAGGTGGTGGTAACGATGCTGGCTGTAAACTAGGCCAGTACTGACCCCAAGTGAGAAGTCAGCCTGCAAGCCAGCTTGGGATCCAGCACACACTCCAGAAATCTCCCAGTGTCACCCAGGGGTGGTGGGAGCGGGGAGCTGGGCTGCCAGCTGTGTTATTGAAGCAGAGCAATTGGGCTCTTCTTACTTCCTATATGGAGCAGCGCTGGAATAGAAACCTGGGCTAAAAGCATCTTTTATGGGATGCGCACGTGGCACTTTGTGCTCTCTCTCTGTACTACTTGCTGGGTGCCAAATGCCATCGCTGGCAGAAGACAGGCATGGTAGGCTTTGTCCTTGTGAGAGGCGGGCCTCCACCTAACCTCATCCTGATTGCCTCTCTCGGGCTTCCTGAGTCAGTATTGGGGGGCCAAAAGTCTGGGCTGGTAAAGGCAGGAGACCCCAGGGTTCACTACAGGAGTTTTTGAATAAAGAGTTGTTAAAGTGCAGTTTCCTCCAAACTAGCTTTCATACCTGCTGCTTTTCCACGCCTGAAAAAGCTCCTTCCCTTTTGTCCCTGGGTTAACTCTTTCCAGCCCTCATATCCAATATAGAAATTCCTGATGGCAAGGAAACAGAGATGTCTCCTGCCTCACATGGCTCAGACCTCCTGGGAGGATTCAGATTTTGATCTGAGATTCAGTGACCTTTGTTTAGCTCTTTCCTTTCCCAGGGCCTTTGTATGTGCTGCTACCTGAGCTAGGGTGTTGGTGCAGGACTCCAGCTAACACATCAGTGGCTGAAAGTCATGGCCCTGTAGGTCAAAGCATGGTTGATTGCAGGCTGCTTAGCTGGCTGCTGTCGCCCTGCTCGGGAGCTGGTGTCATGACAGGTATCTGCCTTCTTGCTGGTCAACTTTGTCTAGATTTGTGCTGCAATGCACAATGTCTCCTGAGAGCCAAGCCTCAACCTCCTCCCCATTCCCAGACTCTCCCAGCCATTCTCAGGAAGATGTGGGCCTCATAGTGACAGGGGAGGGAAGAAAAGGCAGAGCTTCTGCTTAGTCAAGAAAATAGAGCTTGTAGAATGAGTGCCCATCCATCCACGCCCAGCTGTGCCCTGCAGACACTGCCAGGCTTTCAGGAGCCCAAAGATCCCCATGCAGAGCGGGCTGGGGGCACCCACGTGCTGGGAGGGGCTCTGTGTGACCCGGGTGTTCATGTGAATGAGGGTAACCTGATAACCACAGAGCCACCATTTGTGACTGAGACCAACACAGGTCAGGACAGGAGGCCTCCGCCACAGCGGCCCAGAGAACTCACAGGAGTGCTCACGCTTTCAGGGTGCCAGTGGTTCACGCCTGTAATCCGAGCAATTCAGGAGGGTGAGATCTGAGGATTGTATGTTTAAGCCAGCGCAGGCAGGAAAGTTCATGAGATGCTTATCTCTAATTAACTACTAAAAAGCCAGAAGTGGAGTTGGGGTATAAGTTGTAGAAAGCTAATCTTGAGCAAAAAAAAAAAAAAAAAGGAAGAAGAAAAAGAAGCCCAGAAACTGAACTCAGGGCCCAGGCCCTGAGTTCAAGTTCCAGGATAGGCACAAAAAGCGCTCAAGCTGCACTGGTATTTTGTTTCCTATCAGCTCCACACAGGAGTTTCATGGTTTTCTTGAATCCTGCAGACTTGCCTGAGAGGGAAGGAGGGAAGGAAGAAAGGGAGGGAGGAAGGAAGGAAGAGAAAGAGGGAGGGGGAAGGAGTCTAGGCTGAGATTTGCTGGGCTGCTCAGTTGACCTTGGAACAGATTCCCAGGAGAAGGCTTGAGCTCTGATCTGCAGAAATGCATGTCCTTGGGCAAAAGGGAAGGATGGTCTGTCCCTTCTAGAGACTGCCAGGGCAAAGCTAGCATTTTGCAGCGGATGTGTGTTACCCTGCACCAGGACCTTTGCACTTGGAATATTCTCCATCAGTGTTATTTCCTACTTCCCCTGTGCACAGTTTGTCATTCTGGTTTGGGTTTTTATTTTATTTGAGTGTCTCCTCTGACCCCCTTTAGCTAGGTTGGACATTTTCCTCTAGGCCTTCACAGCAAATAGAGCTTCCAGAAACTTAACCATCACACCTCCCTTCCCACACCCCCCCCCACTTTTCAAGCAGCAGAAGCTCATCGGAGTCCTTTGGGGGAGTCCCTTCCACCTTTGGTGGAGAGGGGGTGAGCACAGGATGATCCAGCGGCCTTGTGTTCAGAGCATCTCCCATGGCACCACAGCTGCTGTGCTTTTACTGATCAAGCTTGTAAATCTAAGAATAGCCAACTGAAATCCGGGCGAACTCTCTGGTTGAAAATACACATAAAGCAGGTGTGGGTGGCTATTTCCATCACATAGTTTTAGCTGTGTTGGCTTCCACTGTGTTTGTAAGTCTTCATGCTCAATGTGGCCAAAATGTGATTATTCACAATTTTTTAAAATGCCATTTTTGAGCCAAGCCGTGGTGGCTCACGCCTGTCATCCTAGCTACGTAGGAGGCTGAGGATCAAGGTTCAAAGCCAGCCCAGGAAGGAAAGTCTGTGAGACTCTTATCTCCAATGAACCACCAGAAAAGCTGAAAGCAAAGCTGTGGCTCTAGTGATAGAGCGCTAGCCTTAAGCCAAAGAGTTCAGGCACACCAACCCAGGCCCTGAGTTCAAGCCCAGGACCAGAGTGGGACCGGGGGAGGGAGGGACTTTTATTAAGGTTATATACTTGGTATGATTAAGGTTAAGGTGCTATTCTAATTAAATATATTGGATATTTTTGCCCCTAACTTTATGGGGGTTTGAGCATGATCTCTATGCTGGCTAAATTGACAGCTTCCCTGAGCCACACTTCCAGCCCTATTTTCCATGGGTTATTTTATAAGACAGCGTCTCTCCTGAGCTGCCATCCACCTCCTCTAGACTTCTCATCCTTGCTGAGATCACAGGCAAGAAGCAGTGGGGCCAGCTTCCCTCCTATGGAGAAGGAGTCCCACAGACTTTTCTGACCAAGCTGGTCCGGCACCTTGATTCTCCCAATCTTAGCCTCCCAGCTCTCTTAGGATGACAGATAGGCAATGCTGCACCCAGCTGTGGGGTTGAGGAGTTGTGGTAGCTTTTCTGTCTAAGCTGGCCTTGGACTGTGATCCTTCCATTCTTGTTTTTTTGTTGTTGTTGTCAGTCGTGGGGCTTGAACTCTGGGCCTGGGCGCTGTCCCTCAGCTCTTCAGCTCAAGGCTAGCGCTCTACCACTTGAGCTACAGCGCCACTTCCGGTTTTCTGGTGGTTTATTGGAGATAGGAGTCTCACGGTCTTTCCTGCCTGGGCTGGCTTTGAACCACGATCCTCAGATCTCAGCCTCCTGAGTAGCTAGGATTACAGGCGTGAGCCACCAGCGCCCGGCTGATCCTTCCATTCTTAGCTTCCCAAATCCCTAGGAATTACAGGTATGAGTCACTACCCCTGGTTCGTTTGGTCTATAACTTTCTATAAAGGACGTCTACTGCACATGTAGAGAATTATACGTGTGTATCTTCTACCTGAGCCCTTAACATTCCCATCTTATTTTATGCTCTGGAAATTGGTAAAGACTTTGCCAGAAGCTGTAGTCTAAACATTTCTTTCAGGCTGTGGAATGTTAGTTGAGAGAGAGAGAAGAAAAAAAAAAAAAGCTGTTTTCACACAGAGACCTAAGATGGGTTTGGCTGCTATCTTATGTAATGTTTTTTTAAGCTTTATTTTCCTTTTAGCATTTTGACAAATGTGTGTTTTGGTCAGTCTAAAAGTAAATCTTTGAAAGTTAAAAAGAAACTTGACCAAAAGACAGTACTAAAATGCTGTCCTGTCAGAATGTCACCGCAGGCGACACGGTATTTAGGGCAGTGTGAACATCTCGAGTTAAGTCCCCTAAACCTCTGACCAAGTTCATGTGACCTGACATTGGCCATTGGCTATACCTTTCTGGCAAAATTAAAGACAAAACTGGCAAAGACTTGAAATTAAAACCTACCAGCGGGGCTGGGAAGGTGGCTCAGTGGTAGAGCGCTTGCCTTGCATGCATGAGGCCCTGGGTTTGATTCCTCAGCACCACATAAGCAAAAAAAAAAGAAAAAAGCCGGAAGTGGCACTGTGGCTTAAGTGGTAGAGTGCTAGCCTTGAGCTGAAGAGCTGAGGGACAGTGCCCAGGCCCAGAGTTCAGGCCCACGACCAGACCCTAAAAATTAAAAAAAAAAAAAAATAAAACCTACCAGCGTTCTGATTGCGCCCTCGACCCTACCTAAGATATTCACAAAGATGCCTCTTCTTTTCTCAGTTTTTTCTTTGATGATGCTGGGATTTGAACTCAGGGCCCTGCACTTACTAGGCGGGCACCCTACCACTTGAACTATGCCTCCAGCCCTATTTGCTTTAGTTGTTTTGTTTTTTCAGATAGTGTCTCACCATTCCCTGGGACAGGCTAGGACTATGATCCTCCTATTTATACCTCCCTCTTGGCTGTGATTACAGATGTGCACCACCATACCCAGTCTATGACATTGGTTTCAGACATGTTCAGGCACATTTTCAAAGGTTTGCTTAGCTGTGTTCTATTTGACTGGGTTTTCAGTGACTGTCAGGCCTAGCTGTCATTCCAACACAGGCTTGTATTTGTCTATTGCCATCACTAGTGGCTTTTACACTCAGGTTTATTAGCCGCAGTACTCACAGTACATACATTGAACACTGAACTTCAAATCACTGTGCAAATATAGCTATTGCTTCTCTAGATCCATTTTAGGGGCCAGCACTGAGTGAGTTGTGCTTATTCTAACTTAATTAAAATAAAATGCTGTTTTATGAAGCCAATGGAATGAGTCTGATCTGCAGCATCACAGCTCATCCCCGGTCTCTGAGTTCGATTACTCCCACTTGTCTATCTTAAGGACTATGTCATAGCTTCGCTCTTCGCTGTCCTGTCTGAGATTGTCCAGTACTCTATTACTTCTCACCGCTGACGAGCCCTCTGGGTCTCTAGCCATCCACACCAGCATCAGTGCGAGACAGACAAATACACAAATATAACTAGGAACCTTTTCACCCTTCTGTTGACAATGAATGGCCAGAATATACCATACGGCTATAAAACACTATCAATAAATAATCCTAATTGACATTTATTCAACACACCACCTAACAACAAAATAAGCATTCTTTTCAAGTTTCCCCAGAACACATATGAAGATACACTATCTGTGCCATAGAGCAAACTCTAGAAAAAATATTTAAAAGAACTGAAATCAAGCTAGGTGCTGGTGGCTCACACTTGTTATCTTAGCTACTCCGGAGGCTGAGAACTGAGGACCATGAGTTCAAAGCCAACCCAAGCAGGAAAGTCTGTGAGACTCTTCTCTAATTAATTAGCAAAAGTCCAGAAGTGAAGCTGTGGCTCAAGTAGTAGAGGGCCAGCCTTAAGGGAGAAAAACAAAAACTGAAGTGAGAGTTCAAGTGTTCAAGACCCAGTACTGAGCCCCCCCCCAGCCCCGCAAAAAAAAAATCATGCAAAGTGCATTCTCTGAGCATAATATAAGCAAAGCATAAGTTGAGAATAATAGAATATAGGAGCAATTCCATGCTTCTGGAAACTGAGCAACTGTGTCATCTAAATAATGCATGGATGGAAGAGAAAGAAGCCTCAGAAAATGCTAAGGATATATTAATCCAAATGGGAACAGAAGACATAAATGTTTCTGGCACATAGCTAAGCCGAAAGAGGAATTTATAGCACTAAATCCACACTGTAGAGAGGTAGGTAGGTAGGTAGAGATAGATAGATAGATAGATGCATGCATGCATACATACATACATACATACATAAATTTGAAGCTGGCTTTGTGAGTGAATCTGCTTAAAAGCACAAAAAAGACAAGTTGCAAACTGGGAAGAAAACATTTGCCACAGATCCAGGCCAAGACAATATGGAGAGGATCTAGAGTCCTCATCCCAGCCATAAGAGACAAATGATCACAAGCAGACAGCAGAGAGACACTAAGGGCCCCTCCCACTGCGGTCCTGAGGAGCCTGGGCAGAGGCCCCTGGCCCTGTGCTCAGACCCCACATCCTCTCCTCCTGCACAGGTAGGGCCTGTGCTCACCAACACTGACCACATGGAGTTGGGGCTCAATTTGCTCAGCTGTGCTGAGGATGGAATAGCTCCGCCCCAAGACGCTGATCCCTGAGATGTAAAAATTACAAAGCCACCCCATCAGACAAAACAGTTCCTTGACTCTTTTCTGCCCAGATGCCCCAATGTGGCATTATCGAGTCTTATGTTGGCAGAAGCACTTGGGGACCATAGATTCCCTTAAACTTCCCTGCAAAGCTGCCTCGCCTGCTCTCCTGCGCCCTCCACAGGATGACACCCACACCTGCACCCTCCACCGGCTAAAACCGTGGAGGACCAGGGCTGCATCTCCAAGAAAGGACCCCTGGAGGGACAGCCTTCCGAAGGGCAGGGACAGGATAGTCAGGAGGAGGAGCTCAATGTGAGAGGAACTCAGTTCAAGTCCAGCTCAGGCAGATGTTAGAAAAGGCCCACTTGAGGCAATGAGCTGAGTGTGGTGGCACACACCTATGATCCCGGCTATTCCAAGGAGGCTTAAGGCTTAGGCTGGCTCAGGAAAAAAAAAAAGTCAAGACACTTACCTGAAAAATAACTAAAGCAAAAAGGGCCAGGGGCATTGGCTCAAGTGGTAAAGCACCTACCCTTGCAAGCACAAAACTTTGAGTTCAAACCCAAGTACCACCACCACCTCTACCCCCAAAATAAAGCACTTTTTCCAAAGTGTTTAAGGAACTGCAGAGTCCCAGGGGAGTACAGAGGGAGGGGAGCCCAGCAGTAGGAGCCCTCTCTGTGCCAGAGCATCCTGACAGCTGGTGCCAAAGCAGGTCCCCTCACATGTCCCTCTGCCCTTTGGTCTTCGCATCAGACAAGAATGGGAAGGCTTAAGCAAAACTAACAATAACAACAACAATAACAACAACACAGCGAGCAAACATCAGAGCCACAATCCCAGGGGCAAGGCCTCAAGTCCACTTGAAAACTCTTCAGAGCCTCTGTGACTCCACTTGACATTGGATGACCTTCACATCCAGGCACGAGTGGTTCTTAAGAGTGGAGATAGCAGTGGCCCGGACGCTGGGCTAAGAGCCAGGGCAGGCTGAAGGGCGCCGCGGTAATGAGCCTGAGACCTTCATGCTGACCCAGAAGAGAGGACCATTGTGAAGGGGCTCAGCCTGCCAAATCCTGCGAATGGCAGCCCAGAAAACCCATCCAATTGGACTTCCTGATAAAGGACAGTTGTTTTAGTGTGAGGCTGTAATGTACATTTGGGACATTGGGGCATACTTAAACTTAATATTAATTGATTGGTTGACATTCACGTGTACCCAAAATGGTTCTTTATTGTTCTGTTCTTGGGTGAGGTGGGTTTTTTTGTTTTTGTTAGTCCTGGGGCTTGAACTCTGGGCCTGGGCACTGTCCCTGAACTTTTTTTGCTTGAGGCTAGTGCTCTACCATTTGAGCCACCCTGCCACTTCTTCCAGATTTTTCTGATTAATTGGAGATAAGAGTCTCCCAGACTTTCCTGCCTGGGCTGGCTTTGAACCACGATCCTTAAATCTCAGCCTCCTAAGTAGCGAGGATGACAGGTGTGAGCCACCGGCGCCCAGCTTTTTGTTGTTGTGTATTCGTTTTAGTTATTTTTCAGGTAAGTGTCTTGACTTTTTTTTTTTCCTGAGCCAGCCTTAGCCTTCAGCCTCCTTGGAATAGCCGGGCTCATAGGTGTGTGCCACCACACTCAGCTCATTGCTTCAAGTGGGCCTTTTCTAACTCAAGGCCTGGCGTTCTTGCTTTAGCCTTTTCACTCAAGACTGGTGCTCTACTACTTGAACCATACCTCCACTTTTGGCTCTTTGCTGGGCCATTGGAGAAAGAATCTCTCAGATTTGCTTGTCCTGGCTGGCTTTGAACCTCAGTTGCCAGATCTCAGCCTCCTGATTTCCTAGGATTCCAGGCCTGAGCCACCAGCACCCGGCTGTATCCTGTGTCTCACCTCTGAAGTAACGAGTTTAAAATAAAAAGCTTCCCTGGAGTCAAAGGCAGGCACAGAGAGACCTGGCAGGCCAGGCTGCAGGTCCTGGCTCAGCCCTGAGGCTGGAAACCAACCTGTGTCTTCACTGCTTCATACCATCACATTCAGGGAGGCCTTCCGATGGCTGTCACGGTGAATCCTTGAAGGGCCTCCTGGCAGCCAGAGGGCTGCTGGCACCAAGGCACAATGTGTCCGGGGACAGGTGGAGCCCCTCTGCTCCATGGGATTGCTGTTCTAGATCAACTAAGGGGCCAGGAGTGCCTGCGGGACTAAATGCTGTAAGAATAAAGCAAAGCCAGGCCCAGCTCCTCTTGGGAGCGTCTCTCCCTTCTTCCTTGAGCAGGGAGGGGTATGGGGACACGGAGCTGAGTGGGGCCTGCCTCCCCAGCCCCGGGCTGCAGAGCTCTGGAGCCCCAAGGCTCCCCTGGGCTCAGGCCCTGACTGGGTGCTCTTAGCTCAGTGGCTGAGCACACTGAAGGGAGGAGCCTCAGGAGCGCTGCCCCATCCACCTGGGCCTGGGTCCCAGCCACAGCTGATGGTGATGCTGTGTGGCGAGCAGGCATCTTCCTGTTGCCTTGGGCCAACTGAGCTGGCAGACTTGATCACTTCAGTCTTCCTGCTGCAGAGGCTGATGGGCTTCCTGTTCTGACCCCTCCCCCACCCTTTCCTGCACAGCGCCATCTCATGGCCCAGCTCCTTCCTGTGAATGCCCATGTCCCCAGCCGCCAGGGACACTGTCGGCGGGGCATCCCGGAGCCCTTGAGGCAGCCTTGGCCCCCTGGGGGGCTGGAAGCCTGTGCTCACACTCCGTCACACCTCAAACTAAACAGGTGGTGAGAAACAAAGAGCCCACCCAGGACGCAGGTGGTCCAGGCGCACACCTCACCCCTTGGTCTGATTCAACCTATTTTGTGTGTGTGTGTGTGTTGGTTGTGGGACATGAACTCAGGGCCTAGACCCTGTCCCTGAGCTTTTGTACTCAAGGTTGGTGCTTTACCACTTGAGCCACAGCACCACTTCTGGCTTTTTGCTGGCTAATTGGAGATAAGAGTCTCACGGACTTTCCTGCTTAGGCTGGCCTCAAGCCACAGTCCTCAGATCGCAGTCTCCTGAGAAGCTGGGATTACAGGCGTGAGCCACCTGTGCAGCTCAATGCAATCTCTTTAAACAAAACTACCAGGTGATTCCAGCAACAGCGGTTTCCTCCACCTGAGGAGACACTGGACCAGACCATAGGTAGGCAGATACACAGATGTCACTGAGTGTTCAAACAAGGAACAAAGCTGAGCTCCGGGGCTAGCCGGGCCTAACCCCTGGGAGCTGAGCTGAGGATGGGGTACTGACCCTTGCTCAAGTCTAGGAGGAACCAGCAGTGTGGAGACAGAGGCAGCGGGGCAGGGAGGGATGGGTAAGGCAGGTGAGGGGGGCTTGGAAAGATGCGTGGGATTCCTGGCCCACAATGGCCAGCTGTGGGACCCTCACCAAACTGCCCAACCTCTCTGAGCAGATGGCTGTGGACAGAGATGGGACAGAGTTTTGCCTGGCAGGCCTCTGAACTCAGTAATGGTACCGCCGCTGGGCTGACTGAGCAGGGGTGGTCTGGGGGAGCTGCCGCTCACTGACCTTCTCTGTGCAGAAGAGACACGGGGCCTGCCAGGCCCTCTGGAAGCTTCTTCTGAGGGAGCTGAACTGTGGTCTGGAAGTGGACACCACCTTCTTCTTCATCCTAGCCTGCTTGCTATCTTACCTTTTAAGGCTCAGTATGACCTCAGAAAATGGGGTCCTGATTAGGGCCTGTGAGCCTCTTATGTCCCTGCCTCCTCCAGGAAGTCCTCCCAGATACCCACCTGTGTGCTCGCAACCCAAGCAGGGCTGGCTTTGAATCTGCTGCCTCCTGACACCGTCCTTCTTCTCCAGCCTCTGCCAGCACCACCACGTGGAGGCCTATAACAAGGCCTGTGTGCGTTCAACCCCACCTGCTCGAATCTGGGGGGTGGCTGGAGAGCCGGGTGTGAGGGTTCCACCCCCTCATTCCGAGGCTGGCTTTTGCTTTCCCAAAGAACAGGAAGTTATGGGTGGTGCCACTCTGGTGTATAAGCAAGAGGGCGATAGGGTGGGCTGTGCCTGTGGGATTCTTCCCAGAGGAGATGAGCCCCCAAGTCACAGAGGACCGCCCCATGTGGTGACAGCCACCCCAGCCTCCCTCACCAGGACGCTTTCCCGCACCGCCAGCCTGCGGGTCACAGACTTTCCTGGACTCCGTCTCGTGGGATGTGATGCGTCTCTGTCCACTCTGTTTGCATGGCCCCCACACCGCGGTGCCTTTGTGGAGGAAAGTGTTCAAGTGAAAAGACAAAACTCCAGGCTCTTTCTCTTATGGTTGTACGAGATTAAGACAGGAGCAGAGCCCCTCTGCGGGGCAGGGGGACCCACCCCAAACTCCAGAGAGAATGCAGGGCTGCTGTTCCCACACTTCCATCCTCTGCCCCACCCACCCACGCCTAGGATCACCCTCCCCAGGACCACAGCCCCTTCCTTCTAGTAGAGTGGCTAAAACCAAACTAAGACAGCAGTAAGTGCAGACAGACACAGGGAGAAAGCTGGGCCTAAGTTCCCTGCTGTGGGAGTGCCACCTTGTGTGTGTGTGTGTGTGTGTGTGTGTGTGTGTGTGTGTGTGTGCGTGCCACAGCTCTACTTCCAGCTTTTTGCTGATTAATTGGAGATAGCTTTGAGGCTAACTTTGAACTATGATCCTCAGATCTCAGCCTCCTGAGCAGCTAGGATGACAGGTGTGAGCCACCTAAACCCAATTAGTGCCTTCCTTTGTATCAGCCCCCATCTTGGAGCAATCCAGGAATCATCAGCTGCAGCGGATAAGTGGACTGAATACAACCTGAAGATGCTATACCAAAAATCGCGTGTCACATGGTCCATTTATATGACATGGATAAGATGGACAGATTCTTAGGGATAGAAGGAGGTTTTATAGTAAAGGCATTTGGGGGAGTGGCTGCTGAAAGTTTCTTTTTTTCGAGGCTTGTGTGTGTGTGTGTGTGCGTGCACGTGCGTGCACGCGTGTGTGCATGTGTGTGCTGGTTCTCAGGCTTGAACTCAGGGCCTAGGTGCTGCCCCTTAGCTCTTTCATTCAAGGCTAGTGCTCTACCACTTTGAGCCACAGCTCCACTTCTGGCTTCTTTTGGTGGTTAATTGGAGATAGTCTCACAGACTTCTCTGCCCAGGTTGGTTCTGAACCTTGATCGATCCTCAAAGCTCAGCCTCTTGAGTAGCTAGGATTACAGGCATGAGCCACCTGCACACATCTGGGGTTTCTTTTGAGGTGATGAAAATCTTCTAAAGCAGATGTGGCAGCTCACACCTGTAACTTCAGCACTTGGAAGATAGAGATCAGGATTATAGTTTGAGACTAGACCAGGCAAAAAGTTAGCAAGACCCCCATCTCAAACAGTAAGTTGGGTGTAGTGGTGAATGCTTGTGGCCCATACATAGGTATAAGTGGATCTCAGTCCAGGCCAGCCACAGGAAAAAAATAAGCTAAAACCAAACAGAGCAGGGAGCGTGGCTCAAGTGGTAAAGCCCTGAGTTCAAATCCTAGTCCAAACAGAATAAAGAAATAAAATTGCTGGCCACAATGGCTGCACATCTGTTACAAATCCTCCAAACATTATTTATCTATTTTTATTTTTTTGCCAGTCCTGGGGCTGGTGAACTCAGGGTCTGTGTACTGTCCCTGAGATGCTTTTGCCCAAGACTAGCACTACTTGAGCCACAGCACCACTTGCAGCTTTTTCTGTGTATGTGTTTACTGAGGAATCGAACCCAGGGCTTCATGCATCCTAGGCAAGCACTCTACCACTAAGCCACAGTCTCAGCCCCTAAACATTAGTTTCTAATGGGGCACACTGCCTGTGAACTGGATCTCAATAAAATTGTGGAGAGAAACATTTTTCTTTCTATGTTAAAGGCAGGCCGCCTGTGTTTGCAGGCATGGGTGGACTTTAGGACTTGGATAAATGGCTTCATTACTGGAGGGTCAGTGAGTGACCAGCAAGAGAAGCGTGGCTTTCCAGATGTGTGTGTGTGGAGGGAGGGGAGTCTCTGAGAAAGCCTGTGTCTCAGCCTCAGCCCTGCCACCCACCCACCCATGTGGGAGACCACAGGCCAAGATCCACAAAGACCACACCACGTCCTCTCCTCGCCATCCCTCTCCAGCCTTTATTTCTACTGGCTTTCCGCAGCAGAGGCAGCTGACCCGTGCCCCAGGCTGGAGGCCTTTGGAGGAACCCCCCCCCCCGGCCGGGCAGGCCCACTCCCCATGGGACAGCCTGGGCTCTGTGAGCGGAAGCGCTCTCCTCACAGCCGAGTGTGGACGAGGAGGAGCCCTGGGCGCCGACGCTGGCTGGCGGCTTGCTGCGTGTTCCTCTCTCCCCTCGGGGTGCAGAGGCCGGGGCACAGTCCGTGAGTGAGGACGTGCAGGGGACAAAGCTGTATCCGTGCTTCGTGCTGGTGAGAGGCCCCCACTGGGGTACGGATGAATTTATACAAGTTGAAAACAAAGAACCAGCTCTAGCTGGGTGGAAGCTAGGACGAGGGCGACCTGGGCCGCTGGCCGGCACCTCTTTGCCCATGTGGCTTTCTCCCAGAATCCCCGGAACCCCCATGCGGCAGCCAGGACACGGACGGATTCGATTAGAGGCATTATAAAACTTTAAAAACGGGGTATTTACAATCGGGGGCATAAATAACGTGCTTTTTAAAAGCGTCTCCATACATATTTACAGAGTTGGGAGATCAACCCTAGTAGCCCTGAAAAAGGAAAACACAAATCTCTCTATGGTGTCGCGCTGTCCCACCACCCGGGGCCTGCCACGTGCCCAGGGGACACAGCACCAAAGGGGTCCCAGGGCCCCTCTGCCTGGGGTCCACCCCCAAGGCACCGGACCCACCAACCTCACTGACCCAGACACAAACTCGCAGCTGACCCAGACTATGTCCAGGAGAAGCTGATGTGACCCCTGACTTTCCCTGGCAGGAAAATCATTCCTCTTCCCGCTGTCCTTTTTGTAAATTCTTCTCCTTTTTTTTTCTTTTTTCATTCCCTCTGTGTGTGTGTGTGTGTGCGTGCGCACACACGCATGCACGTGCACAAGTGTGTGCATGCGTGCAAGTGTGTGCACGCATGACCCTCTGCTCTGGTTCCTCAGGCAGGAAAGAGGATTCCTCCCAGTGCTGGGGCTGAGGACTCAGGCTCAGCCCGTGGGGTCTATATACTACTGATTCCCAGAGGCATGGCAGGGGGAGCGGGGAGAGTGAAGGTAGGGGTGGGAGTCAAGGGGGAACTTGGCCTCTTGGAAGGCCTTCCTCAGGCAGGACTAAGGCTGACTCCAGGGGTTAACCCAAAGTCCCACAATGGCCAAAGACAGCTCAGGAAGCAAAAAAAAAAAAAAAGCAGGGCAAGGAGCTCTTGAGAAATTGCATAGTATGAGAGACCCCATCTCGACAGCAAGACTGAGCTGCAGAGCACCTTCTGGGGTCACATCCAAGGATCAGTCCAGAGGATGGAGTGAGCCAGCTGCCTGCCTGCTCCCCCGGGTTTGGGACCTTGGCTTGAAGGGCATGCGTGGACCCGCACGCCCAGACACACCCGCATGCACGCTCGCAATCTCACACGGGGCCCGGTTGTTAACTTCCTGCAGGGTCGACTGCCAGTCCCTTTGGCTTCTCTGATTCCAAGTCACTTCTGGTGCTGAGGAGAAACAGGAAACAAACAGCGATGACCACATGCACTGGTGGCTATTTTGTTGTTACTGTGCTAGTCTTGAGACTTGAACTCAGGACTTGGGCATTGTCTCCCTTTTAGCTTTCCCTAATCCAAGGCTGGTGCTCTACCATGTGAGCCACACCTCCATTTCCAACTTTCTGGTGGTTCACCAGAGATAAGAATTTCATGGATTTTCCTGCCTGGGCTGGTCTCAAACTGGCCCCAACCTCAGTCTCCTAAGTAGCTAGGATTATAGGTGCGAGCCACGGGTACTTGGCTGCCTCCCAGGTTTTTCCCATTGTGGGAATGGAGACTCCACAATGCTTCGTGGTCTTACAGGCACTGAAGCTTCGATTGTTGTTGTTATTTTCCCACTAGTTATCATTATATCACCATACCACAGGCTAACACCCAGAGCTGAGTGATGGCCAGGCACCAGGCTACATGCTCTGGATACATTTGACCCTTACTATGTGCACAATCATCCCACAAAGCACGCTCTATTGTGATCCCCATTGTACAGATGTGGAAACTGAGGCCCGGAGATCACATGACTTGAAGCCTAGCAGTCAGTGAGTGGCAGAGCGAGGGTCTAAAGCCGAGGGGCCCCACGTCTCTGCCTTCGGTCATGAAGGCCTTCCTGGAGGAAGGTCCTAGACAAGCCCACGCTCAGCCCACACCAGCCTCTCCACCCCCAAGAACCACCCACGTCAGAAATCAATGCCACCGCTCCCTGCTTCCTACCTGTCAGGGCAGGCGAGCATCTACTCTTTGAAGAAAGGTGCCTGGAAGTGGGGCGCAGCCGAGGCCTTGACCTTCCGGCACTGCCTGGTGATGTAGGCGGCTGACGAGGGACTTCGGGATGCCAGGCGGAGGCTGTAGCTGCACGGGAAGAGAAAGAACAGAAATGTTACCTGGCGCCCGGGCAGGATGGCATCTCCTGGACACCGGGCGGCTGAGTGCCTGGTTTCAACCCATGTGACCTGAGATGTTCTGCTTTGTTTTGTTGTGCCATTCCTGGGGCTTGAACTCAGGCCCTGGAGGCCCTGAGATTTTTTGGTTCAAGGCTGGTACTACTGTGTGAGCCACAGCTCCACTTCCAGTTTTTTCGGGAGTAGTCAATTGGAGACAAGGGTGTCACAAACTTTTCCTGCCTGGGCTGGTTTCAAACCATGATCCTCAGACCTCAGCTCCTACGTGGCTAGGGTTACAGGCATGAGCCTGGCTATGCTGTGAGATTTAATCATTAGTACATGCCCTGTTGGGTCTGATCAACATGCCCTCCCCCTGGGGGACCACACAGAAATCTGGGCAAGAATAAATGAAGGTCTATTTCTGAGGCCCCACAACAGACAGACAGACAGACACACACACACACACACACACACACATTCCCAGTGGACAGCTAGGATTGGCTCCAGCTGCAGAGACCACAGCCTGACCCGCTCTGTGGCTCCATTTCCCACTGGCCTCCCTGATCTCCTACCTGCCAGGCCTCAGCACTACAGGCAGAAAGCTCCTGGGGCAGTACAGATACACCTGTGTGGAGACAGGAGGGCAGTGTCCCGAGCCTCTGGACCCAACATCCAGCCTACATCTCCGGAGTGTCAACCACTCTGGAGGAGGGTAAATGGGAGTCTGGATTTTGTGACAGCCCACTCAATAGAATGTGGGGTTTTCATGTTCTTCAGAAATTTTAAAAATAATATTATAAATATATTAATTAAAATTATATGAATATAATGTATGTATATGGGGTGGGCACCGTGGCTCTGCTGCAATCCCAGCACTCAGGAGGCTGAGGCAGGAGGTCCCACAATCTAGGCCAGCCTAGGCCACATAGACTCTGCCTCAAAAGCAAAACAATAAAATGACTCCAAGGTGATAGTGGTATGCAGGACTGTGTCGTATTTGTACACAGGCCACGCCCCTCCCAGCACAATCTGTTGTCTCTGCCCATCTCTGGAGACGGACCAATAGGAGGCTAGCAGGATGCTGGCCAAAGCAGCTAGAGGCAAGATGGATAGGCCAGGGCTTCTGGGCCTCAACTTCCCTGGATGCTGGCTGACTGGCTGATGGGGCCCGGTGACAGGCAAAGCACAGGGTGGGAGCCAGTGGTGCCCCAGCCTGGCACGCAAGGTGGTAGTGAGCATAGACTAATACCCAGCTCCATCCAGCCATGCCCCGCCTCCCCAGCTGTCCAGGTTCTCTCTTGTCCCCCATCTGCGGCATGACCATTTCCACTAGGGGGCGTGCTCTCCCCCTGCGTGCGCGTGTACACACACACACACACACACACACACACAAGCCTGGCCACCACATCTGGATGCTCTGCCCACCTGGTGGACAGTTCCAGCTGCCACTCATAGGAACCCCACTTCCCCAGTCCTTTCCCGGCCTTCCCTCTGGGCCCCCCAGCAGCCCAGGAGATAGGGAGGGTGGATGGTCACATTGCTTCACAGATAAGGAAACTGAGGCTCAGGTCACCACTTCAGGGTCCTCTCTGGCTCAGGGAGTGGTTGTCCTGATTTTGGAGCCCTGCATTGGTCAGGGCACCCCAGAGACCCCAGTGTATTCCTGGTCCCCAGGATTCTGGGGACTGAGCACAGGGACTTTGGAACTAACTGGTCCTCCGGCAGTCTGCTCTGAGTCACACAGATGGCAACATAACCTCACAATGCTGGGTGCCCACTCCCTGGCTGTACCACCTCGGTGAGTCAGGGCCCTCTCTGAGCACCAGGCCCATCGGCAATGTGGGAACACCGGCATTGAGAACTGTGGTCCTTCCATATGGAGACGGCCTTCGGCATGCTGGCACTCCAGCGCATAGCCCTCAGAGAGCTGGGGTGTGCTCCCCAGGCCCCCTCCCCCACACCATCCAGGCTCAGAGCGGGACTGCAATCCACCCAGGGGGAATGGCCTGTGTAGGAGCAGGAAGCACTGGGCTGTGGGGGATGGAGGGGTAACCTCGGATCCTCAAAGGCTGACTGCCAGCCTGCACCCACGGCTCACACCTGTCATCCTCAGGAGGCTGAGATCCGAGGATCACGATTTGAAGCCAGCTCAGGCAGGGAAGTCCATGAGACTCAACTCCAATGAAGCAACAAAAAGCTGGACCTGGAGCTGTGTCTCAAGTGATAGAGCACTAGCCTTGAGTGCAAAAGCTAAAGGATAGTGCCCAGGCCCTGAGGGCAAGCATCAGCACCAGCACCACACACACACACACACACACACACACACACTAGTGACAAGAGACACTTCGTGGGTCCCCCCACAGCCACTCCTTCTCCTCGGTCCCCTTCAGTGCCCCTCCGCCAAACAATGACGGCAGCCTCTTCAGGACACTAGATGGAACAATGACCCTAGACTGCATCGCTGCAACAGAGTGTCCTGCTGGCCACCCTTGGCTCCCCTTCACCCCAGTTGCTCTTCTCCCACAGATGGCAGACGGGGCCTGGCCTCCCTACCTTCAGAGCCCCACCCCTACCCCTGGGTACCCCACCCTCAGGTCCAGGACCTCACCCCGGCACATCTGCCTCTCTGCTACCCTGTATAATCAGGCATCCACTTCCGTACAACACAGTGTTTCTGTACAGTCCCTTCAATACAGATCCCAACCCAGACTCACACACACAGTCACACACTCACACTCATTCACAAACACAAGACACACATTCCCACACTCACACACAACACACATTCCCACACTCACACTCATTTGCACACACACTTATTCGATCACACACGCCCCATCTTGGTGAACAGTTCCCTGCTCATGTCTGGCAGCAGTGTGGTTTTCTCTTTCCACATCTGCTCCTTCAGAAATCCCGGCCCCTGCTAGCATCTGGCCCACCTCCTTCCCTTCAGAGCTCGTCTCGGTGAACTTGGGTGAGGCCTCTGGAAGGGATGGGGCCCTGGCTGATCCAGAGATTCCCTGAGAGAGGCCTGGACTAAACACAGAGGTCCTGCCGCCAGAACCTTAGTGGGGGGGGGGACGCGGGGAATGGGGTGTCTCCAGGGACCCAAGGTGCTGCCCAGGGGAGAGCCACCACCCTGGGCCACCCTTGAGGCAGAGTGGCCCTGGGCCAGGTGCCATAGCCCTGAGCTCCAGAGCAGTCAGGGTGACGACCGCCACCTGGGTTTAGTCCCTCGTTGTGTTGTTAGCACTTAACATAGAACTGAATGAACACAGATCCAGTGGTTCTGAGTCCACGAAATTCCCACCACTGGGGCTGCACTAAGACGGACTTAAAGGGCTCCCGTGCACATCCCTCCATGAAGGGCGCCAAGGCACGAATCCCAAAGCCAAGGCACTGAGCAGGGCCCAGGAGTTTTGCCACACAGGGTGCGAGTGCCGTGCGCAGGTTCTCACAGAGTGGCTGGACTTCTTCAAAGCAAAGATGGGCCATGAGGAGCCCTGACCTGGCTCAAAGTGGGATATCCATCCACAGGATGCCTTCCAGAAACTACAATGCGGCACACAGTCACGTACAGGCCACAACGTCGGGGACCCCAGAGTGCACCAGCTACCCCAACCGACAGCTTGCTTCCTGCGGTCCCCTCCTGCCCCAGGCAGCACCCCTCTTCTGTTACGCAGTGATCTGGCTTGCCCCTCTCTCCTGCGGAAGGTCTTTGCTCAGATGCCCAACACCTGGGAGGTGGAGATCAGAGGATTGTGGTTCAAGGCCAGCCCAGGTAAAAGTTAGCAAGACTCTGTCTCAAAAATACGGTATGGTAGTTCACACCTATAATCCTAACTACTAGGAAGGTAGAGATAGGAGCAGGCCAGCCAGGCAAAAGTGCGAGACCCTATCTGAGAAACTAACTGCAAAAGGACTAGAGGTGAGGCTCAAGCAGTCCCTGGCGATTTCAGCTAAAGGAGAAAGACAATGAGGGGCCAGGAAGGTGGCTCAGTGGTAGAGTGCTTGCCTTGCATGCCTGAGGCCCTCGGTTCGATTCCTCAGCACCACATAAGCAGAAAAAGCCGGAAGTGGGGCTGAGGCTCAAGTGGTAGAGCTCTAGTCTACAGTTGAAGAGGTGAGGGCCAGGGCCAGGCCCAGAGTTCAGGCCCCACAACAGAAAAAGAAGAAAGAAAGAAAGAAAGGAAGGAGGGAAGGAAGAAAGAAAGAAAGAAAGAAAGAAAGAAAGAAAGGAAGGAGGGAAGGAAGGAAGAAATATACAAGAAAAATTGAAAAGAAGAAACAGGAAGCCAGGCCAGCTGGCAGGGAGAAAACAGGGAAAGACTGAGGGGAGGAAGAAGGGAGGTTCTAGAAGTGAACAGGAAGGTTCTAGAAATCCCAAGCAGACAAGAGGCACTTGTGAACCCCATGGGGATCTCTCCCTCTGGGGTCCAGAGCTTTCTCAGGAACACAGTGTGGCTGGGCCAAGGAGACAGACCAAAGCCACGGCAACAACAAAAACAGAAACTAGGGAAATAATAACTACAACCTAAACACAGGCAAAGGACAGCCAGCCACCGAGCAGAAAAATAGACTTGTGGGTGGGAGAATATGGAGAACAGCGTGTGTCCCTGCCAGCTTCAAACCCAGAGAGAGAGACAGAGAGACAGAGACAGACAGGCAGAGATAGAGACAGAGAGACAGACAGAGATAGTCAGAGAGACAGAGAGAGACAAAGAACGAGACAGACAGAACCTTGGCTGCTCCCCGGGCTGCTGTAGATGAGTGTGGGGTAGTGGCCTCAGCCCCTCCCGTGTCTCCTGAGACCTCCCCAGCCCAGCCCAGACTCCAAGGCCAGCAGGCGCAGAGAGTAAGCAGGTACATGCATGCGTGCCTGTGGCCCCAAAGACCCCAAGATGGTGATGACAGAGACACCACAGAGGGCGGACCTGAAGTGCTATGGGGAAGACCAAGGCCTCAGAAACAGCACCAAGTGAGCCAGGACTTGCAGCAAGTGGAGAGACGGACCCATATTGGGCCTTCGGTTCTAAGAGGTGGGAACAGCAAAGGCCCTGAGGTCAGATGTGCCTGAAAAGCCAGAGAGATGATGATGAGGGTGGAAGGAAGGGCCTGGGAGACTCTGAGTAAGGAGAGGGCCAAGGAGAGGCAGGGCAGGGCCCGCCATGCCTGGGCAGCCCCTGGAAGGCCAGAGGGTGCTGTCCCACCAGGAGGGGAGGACATTTTGCTTTGGGAAAGTTGCATTTGGAAACACGAACTAGACACCAGGGGACATCGGGTGGGCGGGTGACGGGAGACCTGCCTGCATCCAGAGCCTCACGGGGGGGGGGGGGGAAGGAGGAGGGGTCCAGGCATGGCAGCATGAAGGGAACAGGGGGAGAGACTGGGTGGAGGTGTGAGCAGCAGCGGTGGGGCCGGGAGCACCTGGAGGATGCGGTTGCCTTGGCAACAGACTCCTAGGCAGCTAGGGGAGCTGATCTGGAGGTGCACAGAGCCCAGTCTGGGGAGGGGAGGGGCGGCTGCCACTCTGATGGATGGGGGATGGGGAGGCATCAGTGTCCCTTTGGGGCATCCTGGGCTGAGACTCTTGGGCACCCTGTCCCTCCTCGTGTCTCTCCTGTGTACTTGTCAGGGCTGTGCTAGTTGGGCCATGGGCCCAGCCCAGCAGTCTTACCCAACCCTAGTGCCTGGGACGTTCTGTACTTTGGCTGCAAGGGGGTGGGGGATGGAGGGGGATGGAGACCCAAGAGTTGTCTGGCATCTACTCCCAGGAACTGTCGGGTGTCACCCAATGCAGGAGCCAGGCGTGGCTGGGGAGAGTGGGGTGGGGCTTCCTGGCTTTGTCACCGACTTGCTGTGTGGCCTTTGGGAAATGCCTGTGGCTCTCTGAGCTCAGGTAGACTCATGGAACAAGGTGCATGTCAGGAAGTAAACTGAGGAAGCAGATGAGCTCCCTCCCCCTCCCCCCCCTTTCTAATGGACATACACGGGGGTATGTAAATCTGATATCTTATTATTTTTTTTAATCTGGGAACGCCACAAATGGGTAGAGATAGAAAGAACGAAAGGTATGTGTGGCAAAAGAGGTCCTTGCAGGTTACCTAGGTGATGGGGGGCTGTCACCCATCTTAGCCCCCCCACCCCTGCAAAAAAACCAAAGGTTTAGGAGCTGCTGCATGAGCAGAGCATGAGCCTCGCCCAGCTTGGAAAGTGGACACCACAGGACGGGGACCAGCCTCCGCCAACCTCCAACTCCCACTTCCTACGCGGGGAGCACGACGCGTTTCTCTCCCTCCCCCGTCTCTCTCTCTCTCTCTCTCATTTTCCCCTACTTTATCTGAAGATACTCTAAAATAAACTCTTACTAAAGCTTGAAAGAGAGAGAAAGAGAAAGGAAGGATGGGAAGAAGGGAGGGAGGGAGGGAAGGGGAGAGAGGGAGGAAAGGCAAGAGAAGGAAATAATGTAATAGCATCATCATTGAGCACCTCAGTGGGGGGGCAGTTACTTGGGGTGCCTTGTGGAGTCCTCAGCCCCCCTGTTTTGAGGCCAAGGCTGCCACATCTGGGAAAGAGGCTCCTAGGCAAGTTCTCTAGACCATCCAAGCTCTCCTGGCCAACAAGAACACTCTGAAGATTTGAATCCAGGACCCGTGGCTCCCAAAGCTGTGTCCGTGCAGCCCCAGGCTTTGTAGTGGTAGGGATGGAAGGACAAAGCAGGCGGAGTGGGCCCTGGGCCATGGAGTGGCCACACAGACCTGGTAGAGGAGGGAGGAGTCTGCTGGGGGGATCTCAAACACTATGCTCTCTGGGTCCCCAGGCTGGGGACAAGGTCCCCCCACCCAGGAGATCTGAGCAGAGGTGGCTGGGTGTAGCCCAACAGTGGGGTGTGGGGCGGCAGCAGGCTGCATCCCTCTGTCCGGGTGAGGTCGGGAGCAGCAGCACCAGCGCTGTGTGAGTGCTGCAGACCCTCGGCCCCACCACCAGTGAACACGGGGTCATAACAAGGCCGGCGGGGCCTGGGCCAGGCCACCTTGGGCAGGGTGTGCAGTGCAGTGAGGTCGGGCTGGGCAGAACCCAGGAAAGCAGATGTGGCTATAGCACCTAGTGGCCAGTGGACCAGGCCCCTCCAGCCATTTTTCTTCTAACAGTCCTGGGGGCGGACATGGGCACAGTGGGCCTCCATTTGGCCACTTCACCCCAAAAAGCTCATCCTACTCTACCTGTGGGTCATCCAGGGCACATCCTGAGGCCTTTGGGGGCCACAAGTCCCCCAAACCCAGGTGGCTGGCTCTCAAACTGCTCAGCAGGTGATGCGCTGGTCACACCTGACATGGTGTGAACAGGAGGAAGGCGGCTGCTGTGGCCTGATGACCCCGATAGGGACCCCCATGGGCTGCCAAGAGCCTATGCTCAGTCAGGAAAACCAAGCTGCACTCCACCTATGGGAAGGGACAGGACAGGTTCATGGCTTCCTTGAGGAATAAAGGTGTCGGGGTGAAGCCTCAGGAGACATAGGAAGGTCCGGAGGCAGGGACCTTCTGGCCTTGGCCTGGCACCACCCACCAGAGAGCCTGGCACAAGAGAGCTCAGAGAAGGCTCTCTCAGTCAAGAAACAGCACAGTGGAGCCAGGCTCCTGATATAGACCTATCTGCCCCCCCGCCCCTCCCCATGTTATTTTCAAGAACAGAATCTGGCTGAGGTGGCTCACACTTGCAATCCTAGCAACTCAAGAGTTGCGATCCAGAGACTCATAGTTCCAGCAGAAAAGGCCCGAAGACTCCAGCTCCAAACACAAAGCTGGGCTGGAGGCATGGCTCAAGTGGCAGAGCACCAGCCAAGGAAGCAACCAGACTAAGCATAAGGCCCTGAGTTCAAACCTCACTACATAAAACAACAACAACAGATTGTCCAGAGACCCAGCTTCCTGGCAAGGTGGCACTCTCTGCCCAAACCGTGGGGCAAAGGTTCCATTTCCCCAGTTCTGTGAACCCAATTGTGTGTGGCTGCAGGTCCCTCAGGCGGAGCCTCCCACGCACCCCAGGGCTGGGCTCCAGTCCTAGGGACCTCACCCCTGCAGGAAGCCACCCACCTGACGTGACCCTCCTGGGCCAAGGAAGTACCAGCCAGCCTCAAAGCTGTTTGTCCTGCTTGCCAGACCCTCTACCCAGCATCAGATCTCACCACATCTCTCCCCTACAGTCACAGCTCCAGCACGCCCCAATGCCCTGTGGTTGGCCCAGGCTGCTTCTTCCCAATGGGATGCAAGCCTAGAAGAAAATGTGGAGAGAATGCAGGACCCGCCTGGGGGGAGCGCATTCCCATCTGCGCCAGGAGATGTGGCATCCCCATGACAACAGGGAAGAACGCTCTTTGAAATTGGGGAGCCCCACAAGGACCCTAAGAGTTCATTACTGCCATTGTTACTAGCCAAACAACGAGGCCAAAGGGGCTAAAAAGCTGAGGTCAAGCTGGTGCCAGAGGCTCATGCCTGTCATCTCAGCTACTTGGTGGCTGAGATCAGATCACTGAGATTCAACGCCAACTTGGGCAGACTGTTAACTCCAATGAAGCCACAAAAAGCTGAAGTGGAGCTGTGGCTCAAGTAGCAGGGCTCCAGTCTTGAGCAAAAACACTAAGGGACAGTACCCTGGCCCTGAGTTCAAGCCCCAGGAGTGGCACCTAATAAACCTAGGTGCCCAAGGTGGGACATAAGATCACAGGAACTTGGAGATGGGGCATTCTGCATTTCAGGTACAGAACCAAAGCACAGAGAAGTCAGACAACTTGCTGGACAACACATAGCTGGCCAAAGCCAGGACTGAAGCGTAGCCATAAACCTACACACACAGGACTGGGGGGGGGGGACAACATAAATAAGCAGGAGTGTTTCAACAAAAGGGTCGAAGACAGCTTGTCATTTACGCCAGACGATATTTTATCTGGCCACTCCAGGCTGCCTACTCAGTGCTAGGCCTCAGGGACAGGGTAGGGAGCAGGGCGCATGCTCAATTCTCACAGGTGGAGGGTGCGTGCTAAGGGCTCATGGTAGCAACGCGCATGCTCAGTGCTCATGGAGCAAAGCACATACTCAGTGCTCACGAGAGGAGGGCGCGTGCTCAGTGCTCATGTGTGTGTGTGGGGGGGGGGGCTGGAATGGGGCAAGGTGCATGCTCAGTGTCCAGGGGGAGAAGGCGCATGCTCAGTGCTCATGGGATTGGGGGGGGCAGTGGGAGTGGGAGATAGGTGTGAGGCGCATGCTCAGTGGCCATGGGAGCATTCCTAGGATGCGGCTTTGCTCAGGGCCCTGGTCGGGCCTCACAGGAGCCCTGGACACATCACAAACATCTTCCAGATTAATCTTGAATGCAAGTTTTCTCAAATCAGGCACAGCAGAGCCGTGTCCTGCATAGGTTGGTCTGTCTCCTTGTTGCACAGACCCTCTGCCTGCACAGGCATGTGGGCCCCGGAGGTGCCGGGAGACGTCAAGCGGTAGAGCGCTAGCCTTGAGCTGAGGGACAGTGAGTGCTCAGGCCCAGAGTTCAAGCCCCACAACAGATCAAATCAATCAATCAATAAAATGAGGTGGTGTGTACACATACTTGGTTGAGAATTATGGCAAGGAGGTGTTTGTGCATGGTGAGGACACACCCAAGTTTTTCTTGAATATTCTCCAAGTACAGTTGGTTACATGTGTGGATGCAGAACTGGTGGCCGGATGGGGTGGAATGGGCTCAGCGGGCCACAGCCCGGGCAAGGCACTCTGGGCTCCGCCTGCATGGGGCACAGGTTCTAGGAGACTATTATTTGTGTAATATATAATGCATGGCCACTGTGATTAGGACAGAGGAGGGTAAAGGGCCTGCAGAGATCATGGGGGGGGGGGGCATGACCATGCTTGTGTGCAGCACTTGGTAACCAGAGGCAACTGGCCTTTTATGAGCAATGGATCTACCGGTTTGGGAGTGGCCAGGAGAGGTGATAGGATGGGGTCATGCCTGGCTGGCTACAGGCAACATTTCTGATGAGACCCCCCCTGCTTCCTTACACAGAAAAGTGAGGGAGACTGCTGGGGACTGTCTCCAGGGACAGCTGGACCCATGTGCACTGCTGTGTACACTCAGGCCGCTCATGGCAAGCAGAGTGTGCCTGCTCCAGCAGGAGAGCAGGCCTGTGCATAAGGACCCTGCCCGAACACCCCCATCAAGAGCCACTCCAGCCCTCTGTCCATGGACGGGTCCTGGTCCCTGTCTTTGGCACTCCGCTTGCCCTACTGCTCCTGAGAAGGCCGAACAAGAGGTGTGGAACCTGACAATCTTGCCCTCCTGCCATCTGAGTGCCACCCACCCTTGCAGGGCAGTGTGCTCTGTGACCACCAGGAAGTCCTGGATGGTGCAGTGACTTGGCTGAGCAGGGACTCCATACCAGCCAGGCTGGTATCAACCTCTGTGATGAATCCTGCAACCCTAGCTACTGAAGAAGCTAAGACCTGAGGACCCTCGTTTAAAGCCAGGCCAGACAAATCTGAGAGATTCTTATCTCCAACCAGCAAAAAGCCAGAAGTAGAGGGTCAGCTTTGGGCAAAAAACTAAGAGTGTGAGGCACTGAGTTCAAGCCTCAGTACCTGTGTGCATGCACACACACACACAATTGCTTTTAGAGTACAGAAACATATCATTACTTACAAAGGTGAGATAATTCTGCTCAGCACATACTTGAACTAGCCATCTAGCCTACTCTCTCAGACCTGTATCCCCCAACCTCACTCATGACCCCTCAAAGGAACCTAAAGTAGGCAGATGGCCAGAGTACAAAACTCACACGCAACACTACTGAAGAAGTTATACAAAACTTCTATAGCCACTTCCTGAGTCAAGAACAGAATGAGTTACAGAGCAGATCCATAGCTTCTACCTGGTAATTAAAAGAGGAACTCAGGCTCTTCCAGGGGTCTGAAAGGACCAGGGAACCAAAGCTATCAAGATCTAGCCACCAGGGAACCCTCGACATTCACTGGCCACTCGTACTGGTGGATGTAGGGAAGTTGGGAGAAAATGCCTCTGTTCAGAATCCAGTATTCCTGGTAGCAGATCTCATTGAGAAAGGGCCTTCACTTCTTCCACCAAACTTCCTTTCCGTCCATAAGTCACTTACAGGATGCAGACTTTTAAAGAACTCAAACAAAAATGCAAAAAAAGGAGTGTTGGCACGCATCTGTAAGCCCAACTACTTCCGAGGTAGAAGGAAGGATGGGGAGTTTGAGGCCAGCTGAAACAAAGATAGTAAGATCTTCTCAAAAACAAAGTGCCAAAGATCTGAGGGCCCAAGTGGTAGAGCACTTGCCTAGCATACATGAAGCCCCAGGTTCAATCTCCAGCTATCAGGGGGAAAAGCCAAAACAACGCAGGCCCCATCACACATCCACCAATGCCGCTTACCAGCAAAGAGCCAGGAGACAAGACCACCCGTGAGTGTGACATGGCACACCAGGTCACCAGAGAGGTTGCTGACCACAGATCTTGGCTAGGACTTCTTCCTGGCTCTGGGTTTGAGTCCAGGAGGCCGAGGGAGATGCACTCATCCCAGAAAAATTCTCATCTTCAGCCTCTGGGGACAGGGTGTCTGTCCCACATTTGATGCTCACACGCCTCCAAAGCCAGGCGATCGCTTCGCAGAGGCCCCAGCCCTCCATGGCTGGGACAGGTACCTGCAGCCCGACTTTCCCCAAGAGTGAATCCAGCTCCAAACAGTGCCCCAGGCAGCCACTACACTGCACACACACATACACACACACACACACACACTGCTGTGGCTTGGAAGGATATTTGTAGATGGGGACCAGAGTTGACTCTCAGGCAGATGAGGCCACACCCCACCCCCATGCTTGCTAAGATGCTCACAGCTGGCTCCCACCCAAACACATGCCACCCTGACCCCAGGGAGAGCCACTGTCTTCCTTCTGCTAGTTCTCAGTTCCCCAGGTTGGCTGGTGCTCCTTGTCCCTGGGCAGCAGGCCGTGTCTCCTTGCTTCCTAAAGCTGTGTGACTGGAAGATGGCATGTGGCACGTTCATGCGCAAGACATCAGCAGGCCAGAGTAGGAGGAACTCAGGATGGAGATACCAGACTGGCTGCCTGATCCGGATTCCAGGCTCCAGCTCTCATTCACTGCACTCACATAGTTAGCCTCACTGTTCCTCAGTTTCCCTGCCTTTGAAACAAGGGGATTTCCAAATATTTACTTCACAGGCCTCCTGTGGAAACTGAATGTGGTGATGTATACAAAGCCCTCAAAACAGTGGCCAGCAAGGCTGAAAAGTAATGACAATGACAGGAGTGACAGAATAAGACGTATTTTAGAAACTGATTTGTACAACTAGGTACAGATAATAATAATAATAAAGTGCCAGCAGCCATTAGTGTGCATCAGTAAATCAGAATTCTTTTGTTAAATTTCCATGGTTGCACCCAGGTGCTGGTGGCTCATGCTCATCCTAGCTACCGAAGGAGGCCGAGACCTGAAGATCACAATCCAAAACCAGCTCGTGATACCTTTATCTCTGATTAACCACCAAAAAGCTGAAAGTAGAGCTGTGGCTCAAGTGGTAAAGTGCCAACCACGTGATCATGCAAGGCCTGAGTCCAAGCCCCAGAACATGTACACGTGTATACACACACACACACACACACACACACACACACACACACATTCCTGGTTGCATAGAGCTAATGAGATGTTTTCTTTTAAATCAAAGTAATTTTAAAGTTTACATTTGGCATTTACATTCCAATCAGGGGACGCATGAGGAGTACAAAGCTTGCTGACTTAAAAAATGACTTCCAGTCCTCCACCTCACCTGTTTCTTGTTATGTTTGGGGGGAGAGGGGGCATCCAGAAACAAACAGCAATAGTGTCCCTGGCAGCAGCACCAGAACAATTCCAGGTCACTCAAAAGCTCAGTCTCCAGACATAGGCAAGAAATTAGGGGACACTCTGGCTATTTTGGCTATTCCATTCCAGTCTCTGCTGAAATCTTATACCAACTACCACTCCTCAGGTTCAAGTTGAGGCTCAAGAGGGCATCTTTCAACAGCAGCAGTGATGGCAGCTGTCTGAAGCCCACTGAGGGCAGCATCTGTGATTCTCAGTGGTCACCAGGCATCTTCTCAAGGATGCTGTGTGGGCACAAAGATCATCTCAAGTTTATAGATATGGAACCCCCTGATCCACCCAAGAGGGTCGGTCAGTAGCTGGCTGAGGATAAGTGTTCAGATAAGTACAGGATAGAGCCAAGGATTCAAATAATTTATTCAACGAAGATTTATGGAGCAGCTACTACATGCAAGGCATTGTGGGTCTAGAAGCTGAGAATGTTCCCAGAGCGAAGTGAAGTTCCTGCCTAGGTTGAATCCTCGTTCAAGGAGGGGGAGCCATATAGTGAACAAGCTGCTACCACAATGCAGAGAGGAAGTTAAGCCCCAAGAATAGTAAGGAAGTAGGCAGAGGGGCAAGAACTTTCTCAGTTGAAGTCTTGTCTCTCTGAGAGGAATTCCTCCTTGGTGACTCCCTGCACCCCCATCCTGCCTCTGCCTACCTGGGCAGGTGACTGAACATTATCTGGCCATTAACTTGCTGCCGCCTTCAGTCTGTCACTGAAAGCACTCAGGGGCCTTCATCACCCTGGCCTGCAACCATCAAGTCCTACCTAGGAACCTGTGCCACCTTTAACTAACACAGCCACATGGGTGGGGAGTATACCTGGCCTGTTAGAAAACAGGTACCCAGGGAAGGAAACACAGACCCACAGGAGCTCCGGAGAAATGCTTATTTCTATTGGACCGCACAAACTACTTGCAACAAAACCACTCCATTGTCTAAAACCCCCAGGCCAATCAACTGGTTCATACTGCAGCAGAGCATGGAGCCCTCCCCAACAGCTATGCATGGCCACCCCACACTGCTCCAGTCTAATTGACCTGAAAAGCGAGAATCTTGTCTTCCTTGGGTTGTGGGAGAGATCAAGATGAATGAAGCCATGGCTGTGTACAGCGGCAGCCAGCAACACCAGCTCCCTCAACCGCAGCTGGCAGCACCCAGGTCCTCACACAGTCCCAGCCACCCTGCAGAATGCATCAGCTCCACAGCCTGACACCCTTACAATCCAGGCTGGCCACTTAAGGTTTTAAGTTTGAAAACGCATATTGCTGCAGGATGTGCTTGAACTCCCAACTTCCATTAATAGCTCGGGAAAAACAGCCATCTGAAAATGTTCCTCCACTCTAGATTGGCTGGCAAGCATTGCATGTGATTATAAAACAGGAGAATGTTGCCACAAGGAACACTGAATCGTGAGTCTTTAAATAATTTCATTCCAATAAAGAATATTACATTTTTTGGCAAAACTAAACACTAAGAAACAGCCAACTGCTTGAAATTGAAATTGCTTGTAAGTAAAAAAATTAAAGTTGCTGCAGCTCTACCCTCAAGGCCTCAGTGTCCTTTGGTTAATTAACTTACCTGTGCAGCAAATCCCAGGTCCTATTTAAAATTTCCTTTGGATTCAATGTTAAAACTTGGCGATTGCAGATGATATAGGAGGGAACCTGTCTAGCAGCATGTTCAAATACAATCGTGTCCTCCCCTGCCAAGTGACCCTGTACTTCCTCCACACAGGAGGTGCTCAGCTGGCACGGATCACGGGACGTGCAGAAACAGTTTCCCCGGTGGGCTTTCTGCTATGGTTTGTTGGTGGGACAAGAGAAGGCACATTTAGGAAGTCAAGTCTTCAGATATTTCTACTACAATCACAAAGACTTGCAAAGAAATCCAGCTGACACCTGTAAGGCAGGAAACGCAAGTCCTATTGTCCCAATAGGCTGGTAAATTTTCCTCTCATAAAAGTATCCCCACGCCCCTTCTGTGGTTCACCATTGAACTTGACTTTTTTCAGTGGCTGCAACTAACTTTATGCAAAATAGTGATGGTTTTCCAATTCTTTGTAATCCAGACGGTAAATGAAGCCACCTCACCCCTACACACACACAAATGCCCTCTATGTCCAATGCTCTAGTGGCAAATTTTAATGCACTTTTTGTTGGGGTGAGAAGTGAGCCTGGACCAACTCTTTTTGAGTTCATACCCTGCAGATCAGGCCAAGGTCCTCTGGGGGCACCTGTACCTGAGGTGTCTCACAACACCCCAGGCGCTCTCCTTAGTCCTCTCCCGAACCATAAGCCTGTTTTCCACAACCAGACCTGAGGAAGCAATGGGCTCTGACATGCAGGGGGCCTTGAACCAGTGGATATAGTGGTAGCATGTTCCTCCTGAGGGGTGAGTGGTTAAGGCCACTGCTAATTCCTCCTAAAGCTCCTGCTGAGGAGCGGCTTGCTGGCCAGGAGACCCTCACCCCTCAGGTGACTGTCCAGTATGCTTACTGATGCTGGCAGGCTTTCATGGAGCAGTGTTAGGCCAAAGTTCTGCACTGAGGAAACTAAAGCCACTAGAGACACGCAAAGAGGGTAGGAGCCAACATCCAACAATGTTCTCCCGAAAGAATCACTTCCGGCCCTCCAAGTCACTCCAAGTGACAGCACCACCCAGCATGACAGCCTCTCAGTCTGAACAGCTTATTCAGCACTGGGAGTCTGGAAGAAGGCTTTTCTGGCCTGTGCAAGGGTCTGGACTCCATCCCAGAAAAGCACTTATCCCAGTACTCTGCAGAGCAGCTTGCTGGAGCAGGAGGGGCAGGTGGGAGAGGTGATGTGAAAGAGGCTGGTGGTGGCTGGAAGCAGGTGCTGGCCCTGTGGCAGAGTGTCCATGTGCCAACCAGTAAGTATCCATTTCCATTTTCCCTCCTGACCTCACATCCATCCACAGAGCTCACGCACTGCTCAGTGTCACTGCTGGCTCCATTGGGGGACTCAGTCTAGAATGTTGTTAAACATCAGAGGTGCCACCCATCTGGATCTCATTTTTATCAGCTGACCTTTCAGGGCATGTGTTACAGTCCTGCATAAGGCAAGCCCTATAGGAGGAATGGCCAAGGCACTAACGGGGCTAACCTGGCCACAAACACAGTGGAAAAGCAGCAGCTGACAGGCCAAGGTCCCCGCTCCCCCTGCAGCACACAAGCCTTCAGCTCCCAAGGACCAAGAGAGACTTCAAAGCCAGTGGCTCAGGCCCACTGGTAATCCTAGTTACTCAAAAGGCTGAGATCTGAGGACCATGGGTTAAAGCCAGGGTATAAAGTCCATGAGATGTTTATCTCCAATGAATGAAAGTCAAAAGTGGGAGCTGTACCAGCTTTGGATATAAAAGCTAAGGGATAGCACCCTGTCCCTGAGTTCAAGTCCCCCAGTCCTGGCACAAGAAAAAAAAAAAAAGCCAGAACAGCCCTGGTTCTTCACCTCTAATAACCCTCAGCCTTCAGACATGGGTGCTGACCACACAGAGACCTAAGGGATTACATGTGGTGCTGAGTGTCATAGCAGAATCTGCAAGCCTTCTAACAATGAAGAATTAGAAGCATTCCTTATTTCCCAGCATGCACAAGTTCTTCTCTGTGTACTCAAATTACCCATAGCTTATAAAGGCGGGGTAAACACTAAATAATTTGTCTAAAGCAAAAGGCTGGCCCCAGGTGAACCACACCCTAACCCTAACCTAGCGAGCAGGGTTGTATGGCCCAACTTACATCTCTTCAACACACACCACCCACAGGGCTTTACTAGAACCTTTACTGAGAGCTGGTCCCAGGGGGTAGCGGCAGGGCTGGTGCCACAGGAAGCAAGTTCTCAGGGAAGCAGAGCCTGCCTAGTCCTTGGAGCACTGGCCCTGTGGACTCCATATCCATCCATCAGACTAGCCCTCTTCCACATACCTGGACTCTTGTCCATCTTTTTCAAGGCAAATCACCCTATAGGGATTTTTATGAATATAAGCCGACCTAAGCAAACTTTATGAAATCAAGATCTCCATGAATGCAGCCTTCAACCCACGAAGTGAGCTCTTCTCAGCAGTCCTTCCATAAAGTACCATGTACTGTAGCTGTCCAAATGTCAGAGCTCAAGCGTGACACCAGAACCATCGCCCTCAAAATGAGGGGCAACCCAACAGGAAAGCAGAAGCTCACAGGACCAGGAATTACAGCCTCTCATGTGTCCAAAGATCCGAGGACCTAGCCCAGTAGGTACTGAATACCCAGCAAGCCCTGACGACAGCCTTCTGCATCATCAGCCTGGACAGGGAGTCCTCATTGCACACTGAGAGGCCCAGAAACAGTCATGGACTTTGAAGTAAAAGAACCAAAATGAGGCAGCAAGACAGTGGTCAAGCAGCAACTTGTAACTTGTATGCAAGGCCCTAGTGTCAGAGCCAGGGTGATGAGAACTGGAGCCTGGCCAGCTCCTTGGAGCAGCATGCACAGCCAGGGGCTGCACAAGACCCGGTCCTCACCTCTGCAAACTAGGGACTAAGATCCAGAAAACAGGACACCTTCTCCAAGGCCTCGTGATGTGCTTCCTGAACACCTGGGGGTGAGTGGCAGGCGGGTATGCCAGGAGGGACCCCCCACCCCACCCCAGGTCTCCTGCCCAGTCAAAGGCTCTGCTCTCTATGATGCCCAGTTCCTCCACAGGGCACTGCTGTGTGTTTATGCACCTGAGTATTTAAAACTACCAAAACTAAAGGCCATTTATAAATTCCCAGTGCCCCACAGCCCCATTCCTAATGTAAGGAACCTAGGAGGC
Organism: Dipodomys ordii; assembly: GCF_000151885.1. Taxonomy (NCBI): domain Eukaryota; kingdom Metazoa; phylum Chordata; class Mammalia; order Rodentia; family Heteromyidae; genus Dipodomys; species Dipodomys ordii. The sequence continues at coordinate 9,229,925 of NW_012267277.1, read as the reverse complement.
CTCAAGGGTGACACTCCTACCCCCATCCCTTCCCCCCCAAAGTCAGTCATGCCTATAGCGCCCTCCTGGAGGATACTGGATGTACACTGAGGATGACACAGGAAGTGCTATGGTGGCCTCCAGGAACAACTGATACCCCCAAACACTTTGGTTCTTAAAACACTGCAGCTGGAGGAAACCCTAAAACAAAGGTTACAATGTCTTTGCCTTCTTGTTAGGAGAGTCACAAAAATAAAGGTCAACTAAACTATAGTAAATGAAGAAACCCCAAAACAAAATATTTTATTCACACTTACCAATTCGGTCCACAAGGCACTTCCTGGCATTGCTGTCCAACTATGTATCTGCCCTCCAGACACAATACAGTACTGGAATTAGCAAATTTCCAACCAGTGCCAAATAAAGCAGGCAAAGGAAGACCTCATGGGCTGACCACACGCCACGTGCTGTACTTAAAACAAAGTGCTTACCCAGCCAACCAGTACGGTGGCACAAGGCCAGTATTCCCAGCTACTCAGGAGGCAGAATTTGGGGGATTGTGATTCGAGGTCAGCCTGGGCAAAAGACATTAATGCATCTCAACAAATAAGCCTGGTGTGGCAGTGTGTGCCTGTGATCTCAGCTGGGCGGGAGATAGGGCAATCCTGGTTCCCAGGCCCATCCTGGACAAAAGCACAAGACCCTATCTGAAAAACAACCGAAGCCCAAGAGGGATGGGGCATGGCTCAAGCGGCAGAAGTCTTGCCTAGTAAGCCCAAGGCCCTGAGTTCAAACCCCAGTGCTGCATCCCCTACCCAGAAACTGCTCAGCCTTCCTCTTGCCCTTCACTCTTCCCATTGGTACAAAACGCAGTCCTTCCACAAGTGTTTACAAAGTTTTTATTGGTTACAATTATATAAAATGTGTCATTAAAATAATTCTCCCTTAATGATTAGGTGTCTGTAGTCATAACATAAAACATCTTTTCTTATACAGCTGACAAGGACACATTTCCATGCTAGCAGAGAAAGGTAGCGACCTCTGCTATAACCAGATTCTCTCTCTGTCTTTCTGAAGGCTCTATTAGTTAAAATCAATGAACAGCCTCTTTTTGTATGTCAAACTGTAAAGTTTAATGTGTTCATTAGAATAATCTTTTGTAGCACTCTTCAACAAGAATAAAATAACTAACAGCAAACTTCAATACAAGACACTCTCCAGATTAACAATGCAAACAAAAATGAAAACGTAAATCACGTATGATACAATTGAAGCATCCAAAACAATTTAAATAATTTTAAATAGTTTATTTTTAAACCGCTACAAATGCATTTGATACAATATTTCAACATGAAGTCCCCATAACAGAAATGTAACAAAATGGGAATGACAGTGAAAGAGTTAAAGTGGCACAAGTTCACCAAATAAGCATTCAACTACAATCTTTAAGAGGTAGATTACTTTTGAAGTTGATAACAAAAACAGTATGAATAAAATGCAGGCATTTTCCACCAACTCTGTCATTAATTTTTGGGGGAGTGGGGGAGAAGCATAAAAACGCATAGAGAATGATACTGCTACACATAAGAGGCCAATTTGTTGCTTTTAATCTCTGCTAGAGACTTGCGTGAGCCTGGGATGTGCACTGATTTATACTTACGCGTGGACTATCCAGGCCTGCAGAGCACTCTGTGTATTGACATACCGCTACATCATCTCTCATAATACAATAGCTATAAATTAGTGCCAGATAACAATCTGAGAGGATAATGTCCATTTGGATATATACAAGACATTAGGCATAAAGAGGCATAAGAGTCCATATCCAATGTGGTTTCCTCTCCATTATGCTGGCAATCTGCTTATGATTTTTAAAAAGGGGTGAGGGAAGGATGGGAAGAGATCAGCCCAGTGCCTCTCTCTCTCTCTCTCTTTCTCTCTGTAATTCACGTTAACAGAAAGGCCATCAAGAGCTGGTGTGTGAAAGAACGTTTTAAACTGAGTGCATCATATCTGTTATCCCTGAAATCTACAATCAACTGCTGATAGAGAACTTGCTTTGCAAGGTTCAATTCAAGCATTCCCTTCTCTATGTGCCAAACACACCCGGGGCCACACTGAGACCTGAGTCCTAGTCCCGACGAGGAGCCTGTGTGGCTAGCCCGTCTCACAGTGCCCTTCTCTTTGGATCTCAGTTCCCTGGGAGCCCAGCTTGCATGTGGGCACCAGTGAAGAAGCAGATGCCTGACTCTAACCAGGGCAACAAGGAGCCTGCCGGCAAGCAGCTGTATGTTACAGCTTTTGAGTCAGCTTCAAATGGTCTTGCAAGGTTGGTAGATTTCATATCCTTTGCCGTAGTGCTTATCCTAAGTTGAGCATGCAATATCTTTTAGTCAATTAAGGGCTGTTTTGTTTGGGGGGCTTTTCTACAGGAAGTTCCTAGAAAATAAGAAAACTGAAGATAAATGACAACATAACACAATCGTACATGAATTGACCATGTTAAAAGAAAAAGGTGAAGGGACCATAAGACAAATGTTATCAAGACAAACATAAATGACTCTGAAGGCATTTGCATTTGGAACTCAGTGTCCTACTCCAAAGCCACAGGCCAGGATAATTATGGCAGGCTCGTTTCTCAGGGTCATTTCCAAGCCATGTGGCAGAGATGTGTCAGGGGAAGCGAGTGCTGTACTTCAACTCATGAAGAGGGATCTGGTATGGCATTTTGTCTGGCTTTTCTACCTTTCAGTTTTCTGGACTAGTTGCAGTCTGCTTCTGTAAACCCTTAATGGCACAAAGGCTGGTGGCTCCTGGAAGTGATCAACTGACAAAGTCCACAGAGCCCTCTGTTAAATGGCAAACTAGCTACAACTACATACTGGAGGTGGGCAGGCCTTCAGCTGGCTTTCAAATGAGGTGCGTTGTTATAAAAAAAAAAAAAAAGCAGGAAAAGGATATACTGCTAGTTTTAGGACAAGAGCCCAGCATGCCCATGGAGGGAGGGAGAGTTAGGTCTTGGTTTAAAGCAGGTGTTCTGCATCACAAAACCATCTCTGAACTGAATTTGTACGTGGAAACATACTGAAGCAAGAAGACAACTAGAAGGTAAACCACTCCATACCAGTTAACACAACAAACATGTGGAGATGAGGCCTAATCTGTGTCAGCTGGGATGATGAGTTATCAACATCCAGCATACAGATGCCCCAGCTTTGAGGTCAGGAATGCCAGCTTTGTACAAAGTACTAGGACAACCCAAGTAAGCTCTGAAGAAATACCCACCACTCTCATGCCCAATAAAAATAGGATGTTCTCTTGGACACGTGCTTTGCAACTCCTCAAAGCACTTTACAAGGTTACTGGGTAAGTGCCCTGGTCCCTGGGTAGCAGCCATGGTCCCACAGCTATGACCCCAGCACAGCTCCAGTGCCTCACAAGGGACAAACAGCCAAAAGGGTGACTGCTGCCACCATCTATCTACCAACCAGTTGGCACATTACCTTATTTTCTTATCTATCTTTTCAGTCCAAATTTGACTCAAGCAATGTAATCCTCTAACTATGAAGCAAAGCAAAACAATTAACATTAGAATAAAGGAGGGAGAAACACTTCTTAAGGCACGCTAGCCCTTAGCAACTTTAAGGGCTCTTTGAACTAAGTACTATGAAAGAATGAACAAACTTCACAAATGAGCGTCATTTCTTGACAGCTTTTCTTATCAACTTTATCCCTGAGCTCTCACTATGCTGCTGGCAGGGAACCTCTATGACACAGGCTGAGCCCATGCAGGTACACAGATCCATCAGGCAATTCCAAGGCACACCAATCTATGGGTCGCCTTGGCCACTGCATGTTCCTGAAGAACTCGCTCCTTCACTTCCCCAGGGAACCACCAGTGAGTGTTCCTGATGTCTTCAGCCCTGCTACAAAGCACATCAGCTTCAAGAATTCTATGCAGTAATCACCTCACCTCTGTGTTTCATGCCTTCTCTAAGAGGCCACTCCAGTTAGTCCTTATTCTGTCTGCTTTAAAACTCTGAACATTGTAGCTATGAAAGCCCAGGGTCGGGTCAGGCTACATATTCTGGAAAGAGAAGATTCGAAAGCATTTGCAGAAATGCCATTTGATGACAAATGAGAGAGCTTCACAAGAACCTGATCTACAGGCATTATTTGGGAACCAGCAAGAATTCTAGGAATGCACATCGACTCAGGGTAAGTGGCTCAGAAACCTCTAGAAGTCAATGTCACAAACTTAACTAAGGCCACATCTTTCTATCTGTCCCTGAGAACAGTTCTCAATGTGGGAAGAGCATGGAATAAGGCAGAAAAGTCAGCTCAAATCTGAGACGAGTCATTAAACTCACTACTGGTGAAAAGGCACTAACAAACAACCTGCCCTGGTCACCACAGGCCTAAAAGAGTTGGGGGGGGGGGAGGAGAACAGGGGGAGGGGAAATGGGGAGCTGGGAAAAAGGGGTCCCTTCCTACAGCTCTAAGCACCCTCTCTTCTCTTCACCTTTGGAACCTGGCTCGCTGATCACTCACCCTATGGCTAGAGGCAGGGAAGGGAAGACCCTAAGGCATTTATAGAAATACAGTGGGTTTTTTTTTTTACCAACATGGCAAGTGCTTAAAATTCAAACTATTAGTGAGAGAAAGCATCAATATTAAAAGTACCAGTTTATTATTGCTAACTATGTGGAAATCACAGCTACTACCCAAGACCAGTTTGCTAATGACCTCACTCACATTCCACCTCAACCGAAGACATGATTTATGATCAGGAAATAATACAAGTGACTGAGATAATATCCAAGATAATATAAACCAAGTGTAAGAAACCTTGTCTTTTCACATGGGGTACTTTCAAGGGCTTTCCCATGGATTCAAACTCAAAGAAATGGTACCACTTTTTGAGTCCTTGGTCTGAAATAACAAGTATTTATTCATTCATCTCTACAAGAGTCAAAGCAGTAACCATTCATGCCTAGAGCTTGTCAAAATCTTGCAGGAGAAGAGTTAAACCAGAACACCATTTCCTGCACCAGCCTTACCTCCCCCAAGCTCCGGGCTTACCTGAAGTCCTTCAGCTCGTGCCTGGCACTGCTGTCCTCACTCCTGTTCTCACTCAGATCCGCAGCAGCTGCCAGCTGAAGGCTTCGAGTAATCGGGCCCCCACTCCGTTCTCTAGATTTTACATTGAACCGGTCTGTTCTCTTCTTACTTGTCAGAGCAGACTTATTCTGCAAAACAGCTTTGCTTTTCTGTACCCTCACATGCAGGGTCCGGGACGGTTTGTTTGAGAGCTGAGCAGAATGGTTCTTGGCCACAGCTTTGGATTTCCTGCCCTCCATGTGGGTCATTTTGGCCATTCTTACGGGGCTGGAGTTTCTTAAAGAGGAGTTTGTTTTTTTGGCCTTGACCGAAGCTGCAAACTTGACGTTCTGCTTGGACCTGAAGGACGAGGAGGGCAACGAGACTTGTCCAGGACCTGAGCTGCGAGCTCTGGTCTTGCCCAGAGGTGCCTGCGTGCTCTGCATCTTGATCTCAGCATCTGCGGTCCGCCGGCGGTGGCTGCTGCTGTGATTCTTCTCCCCGCTTGCAGGAGACGGGTGGCCACTTTTCTTGGAGGAGTGAGAAACTTTTCTTTTGGAAGGAGAAAGGGGCTTTTTGGGGCAGCTGAAAGCGGCATGCTTGTTCAGGCTGCCAATGTACGTGAACTCCCTGTTGCAGTAAGGGCAGATGTGTGAGGACGACTCAGTAGCATTTCTCAAGTCAGCCTTCTGCTTGGCAGATTTGTTTTTTTGAAGGATTGCTTTCTGGACAAGTTGGTTTTTTTTCTTCAAGGCATTTAATTTCAGCTTGTTTGGTGACATTTTGCTGAGCTCCACACTGAAGTTCAGTCTTTTGGGCTGCCCCATTCTTCTGAAAGCATTTTTCCCAGGGCCATCTGAAACTACCACTCCATTTTTGGGCTGCACGGTTTGTTTCAAAGGTACCGGGTTTTTCTTGGGAGTGTACCTCTTCTTGTCACTGGCAGAGGCACATGCCAGGATGTGTTTGTGCAACTCAGGCATGTTGTCAACGCCTTTCCCGCATTTTGTGCAGCGGATGGCCGTGGTGAAAGTCTGCGGAATATTGTGGGTAGTAAAGTTTGTAGCTGTCACCCCAATACCCATGGGGTTTCGGTGATGGTACTGAAATGGGGGTGGCTTAAAGCTTGGGTAATGCTGATTGAGACCCAATCGAACATCTGGATCTTTTGTCTTTATTCCAGAAGCCATTATTTTTATGGTGGTGTAAAGCTCCTCAGAGGAATCATTTAATTCCTCTTCTTCTTTTGAAGGTTCCAGAGCATCTTCTGGCAAGCCCTGCATATGCTCCATGTGGGCCTTGCTGGGGTCTGTAAAGTTCTGGGGCCTTAAGGTCCCGCTTTCAAACTCATGGTGTGTACACACTTGGTCTGGGTGGAGATCTCGCTGGTGTTGCTGTAAATTGCACAAAAAAGCAAATTCCTTTTTACATACAGAACACACAAAGATATTCCCAACTCCATGAAGCATAAAGCGATGCTCTGATAAATCAGTTTTATCCTTAAAAAGCTGGACACAAAATTCACATTTGAAGGGCCATTCTTCAGCATGAATAGATAAATGCTTGGTTAGATCTTTAATGGAAAGAAAAGGTGATTCACAGACATTGCAAATGAAGTTTTTGCTGAATGTTTCCTGAATAACATCCTGTTCAACTGCAGGCTGGGGCTCTTCCCTGGGCTTCACACCTTCAGTCTCTAACTCCTCCTGTTTCAAAGTTATTGAAGGGAGAACAGCCTCCAGATTGTCCCCAGAGGAAACTACTGATGACACTGCTGACAGAGGGGGTGGTGAAGGGGAGGAGGAGGCAGGGGAAGACGAGAATGAGGAGGAGGAGGATGAGGAGGCAGAGGAGGTAGAGGAGGAAGAAAGCTTAGGAGGTCCAGGTGAAGCAGCAGACACAAGTGGCTCCACAGGAGGGATGGGAGAGGGGGAAGGAGACACTGTTGGGGACAGAATTGGAAGGGGAGACTGGGCAGTGGCATTTGAGAGTGGAGAGGGACATGGGCGAGGAGAAGCATCACAAGAGGGGGTAGGAAGAGGGACAGTAGGCAGCAGAGGAGGGGGCGGAGTGGCAACAGTTAACACAGGAGGGCAGGGTGGAGGGGAAGTGGGGTCCGTGGGGACCAAGAGAGGAGGCAGCTGAGAAGAAGACAGGGAAGTGGTCTGCAGGGTGGGTGATGAGGGACAAGCTTCAGGTGGGGACTCAACAGCAGGGGCAGAGAAGCTGGAGTCAGGACCCAGGTCAGGGTCTGGCTGGGCATCTAGGGATTTACAAGGACTCGGGCTCCTGGCCATGTCAGGAGCAGCTTCCCCGGGCACATCGATGCCATTGTACTCATTAAGCAGGACCTTCTGCAGCATGCATGTGGTTGGTTTCTTTTTCTTTCCAGAACTACAGGCTGGCGGTGCCAAATGGTTTTCTTTGAGTTCCTTGCCCTCCAGGTCAAGGCAAGGCTTTTTATGCACACTGAGATCTAAGACAGCCTCCCACTGGACTGGGGTCTTGCCTGCGCCTTCCATCTTCTGCTTGACACCACTGGACAAATCCAGGGGCTGCTGGTTGCACACATTGCTGAAAGTGGAAGAGGCTGCCCACTCTTTTGATACTTTGTATTCTTCAAAGCAAGGAGGGCTCCCAGCTTCTCTCTCATCTCTTCCAGACAAACTCCAGGCAGGCGAGTCACCACGGCTTTCTAACCTGGGCTTCTTGGAAGATAGAACTGTGTCTGTCCATACCATCTTCCCATCGCTTGGCTTACCAAAGTCCCGAAGGGCAGGGCTGTGCTGCGGAGAGCTGGGTGGGGAGCTGGTCCGCCTCTTAAATCTACTGGAGGTCCCCGGTAACATGGATGCTGGCGTAGACACACACACAGGACCTAACTTAGGGATCTCAGTGGCTGAAACCCCTGCAGGAGGAGTCAGCTTGTCCTGGGTTTGGAGAAGCTGCTTGAGCTTTGATGACAAATACACACTTTTTTCTTTATGGAAAGACACTGCCTCAGTCGTTGCTACACTAAGAGGCAGAGTTAAGGAGCATGGTGGGGCCCCAGGCTCAGAATCCATTTCCGTTTTAATCTTGGGGAGCACTGGTGGACTGGCAGTCCTCCGTTTCTTGGACTCACAGTTTGTGCTGCTGGGAGGCTCCTTCGGAAGATCATCGCTTACTGGAACCGGGGCAGTCTTTATATTTTGAGTAATCTCTACCGTAACTGGAGTGAGAAGACAATTTATGTCATACAAGTCTGCTGAATTAGACTCCATCTCGATCACATCACAGTTACTAGTGCTGCTGTTGGTCTGAATCTTACCATCAATGTAGTAATTTAAGTTTTCAGAGATATTGCTAGAAATATCCATGATGTATACATCATCGGCCTCTCCTTCCTCCTCTGGCTCGGTGCTTGGAACGTAGACATTCTGGGTAGGCTGGGCCTGTTCTGCTGGGGGCTGTGGCTCTTCTACAAAGCCTCCTTTCCGCCGGACACCTTTGGGAATCAGGTGGCGTTCATGAACTCTGCGTTGATGCCGTCTCATATTTGTATGAGTTCCAAAAACCTTCTTACAGTATTTGCATGGATGAAGTTCTTTCACTTCCCCATTCTCCTCTACAATGGACGAATTTACTGTTTCCTGGGAGGCATTCTCTGAGTTCAAGATCAAACAGTCTTGCCCAAGTGGAGGATTTGACTCATCTTTAGGAAGAGCTTTTTCTCCAGAAACTTTGCCATCAGCCAGCTCTTCTGGAGGCTGTAGTATCAGGCTAGGTTTTCGTTTTAACCCTGCTTCATGGCGCCGCTCGTGCCGCCTCCTGTTAATCTGAGTGCCAAATGCCTTCCCACAGTATTTGCACTTGAAAGCATGATTGACTGTAGACATGTGGATGTGCATGTGACGCTCGAGTCCCTGCTTGGTTGTAAACTTCCTTTCACAATGCTGACAAGGAAACATGAAAGTGTCAAGCACATCTCCATTGGCTGCCTCCTCCGTTCTGGGGACTTTGGTAAGGGGTGGCACTTCCTCAGAGTCTTCAGGAGGTTCTTTTGAAATGATTTTTGGTTCTTCTAACAAATCCTCTAGCTTCTCATCACACCGTATTTCTGGTTCTTTCTCAGAGCTTTCATTTGGCATGTCGGCTTCTTCTTCCCCATCTTCTTCCAGCTCATCATCCTCACCATCATCTTCCTCCTCCTCTTCCTCCTCCTCCTCTTCCACTTCCTCCACATCATTGATCTCACAATCTGTGGCTTGTTTCCCACCTGGCTCTGGTTGTGGCTCACAGGCAGGGAGAGGGCCAGCCAGCTCTGGAGGCAGGTCCTGACTGCCCACCTCTGGGATAAGAGCTGGCTTTTCAGGCACCGAAGCCAAAGGCCTCTCTTCCTCTTCTTCAGGACCTAGAAGATCCAAGGAAGCAGAAACAGAGGTGAAGGCAAAACTAGGTGTTAAGCTTAATTCCTCTGATTCTAGCTACTTCTCACCTAAAATGCCTGAGAATATAATGAACAATAACTTCTACTTTATGCAGTTCATCTATAAACCTTTCTTCCACTCACTGAACAAATCTGTATAGAGTATCTATTTTGTATCAGGCAACATTCTGGGCATACAGACATGGTGGACATTCTTTTCTGTATCAGATCACACACAAGTATCTTTCTTTTCGGAAATTGTAAACAGTAATATTCAGTAGTCAATATTACATTTAAAGAGACTATTTGTAAATTCCATTCCTCATCACGCACAGAAACTATTAAACTCATCACCAGGTTAGATTCTTGATAGCATGGATAGAGCAGATGATCCTCTCTCCCATTCCTGTATAAAACTATATATTCAGAAACTAGACCACTTTCTAGGGCACATTGTTAGAAGTTCCTCAATCACAAAATTAGATCAAATTCTTACGCAGGTCACTTCTAAGTTTCTATGCTCAGCCCCATCTGGGACAGACAAGAGCTAGGCTGCAGGGGTCTCTAATAAGATGACAAGAGCCGGGCGACAGTGCTCATGCCTGTAATCCTAGCTACTCAGTAGGCTGAGATCTGAGGATTGTGGTTTGAAGCCACAGGAAAGTCCGTGAGACTCTTACTTCCAATTAGCCAACAAAGACCAGAAGTGGTACTGTGGCTCAAAGTGGCAGAGCACTAGCCTACCACTCAGGGACAGCAGCCAGGCCCTGAGTTCAAGCCCTACAACTGACCCCCCCCCCAAAACAACCTAAGAAGCCATGCAAAGATCAAGGAAAACAGTAAACATACAAGCTCTGAGTCAAGAGGTTGTGAGACAGGTTCAAGGAAGGACTGGGAAAGGAGCAGGAGAGGCTAGAATGGTAACCAGGGGCCTAGTTACCTCTACCTGCTAACACAAGTCATCACAAGCTGGCCTTAACACCTTGTGTCAATAGGGATCTACCAGAAGAATCTAACAGAAACGTAAAATGACTATAGTCAAGAGAATCCTGTTGGCTGCCATGAGGAAGAACAACAACTAGAGGTGGCCATGGGAGGAGGTAGGCAACAAGAAGAACAGTGTGAATTCCAGAAGGGCAGAGTGGTGACACGCTGGTGAAGAGTGGGGAAAGGTGGTGCAAGTAGTCAGACTGTGGACATAGACTTTGGACATGAAACTGATGACACTTGCTGACACACTGGCCATGTGAGCCACTGGAGCCAAGCAAGGACTGAACTACAGTAATCCTGCTTACCACACCAGAGGGCTGCAGGACAAGCAGATGTGGTCTATGCACTCATGAATGCAGTGGAGGTGGGCAGAGGACCAAAAGGAATAGCTGCTGCAAACTCTGAAAACAAGCTCAGTATCATCCCAGCCCTCTTGCTACGTCCTTGGAATACAGGCCTCACTTTTTTGCTAGTACTTGTAGCCCACCACTACACTGACTAGTAATGAGGCTCTTGTTTCTAAATAGAACCAGCTTTCTCTCCCCTAGACAAATTTCAGAAATTCTAAAAGCTTTCCACAACTGGGAAACTCATTCAATTTCAAATTAGGTCTCTTCTCAAATGTATTTTCAACAAATACCTAGAATATTGTTTCAATTATCAACACAAGACAAAAAAATGTACTTCTAGGATTCAGGAATCACTTCCTAAAGTTCATTTTCGATCACTATCTGTGGCTTCCTCGGATTAAAAAAGAGACTCTGAGAGATTGCTTTTCCCTATGATTGGCAACAACCCAATTTAAAACTGTCAGAAGTTATAGGAACCTAAATATGCACAGTTCCAGTAACTCTAATGCCCACACCAAGGCATGTCTACACACGTGATGTGGTGTGCTAAGACCTAAACATAAAGAGATGTGAGAGGAACACAAAGTGTAGTCTCAATCATTTGCTTATCATGTAAACTGTTTGCTGAGAAGAATGTAAAGAATCCAGGGGACCCCCAACTACACTGTTCAGGATCAACCTCATTCTGACCAGACACATCTCCCTCATTTTTGTATCAATAGACTCAATATAGTGGTTCAATTGCAACAAGCAAACTGCTTCACTGATTCAATACCTGCCTCTAAGAATTATTACATTATCAAAGGTCTAGAATATTAATGCTCAAAGGGACTAAAAGAACATTTTGTAGAGACACACAGAGATAAAAATAACAAAAGACGCTTTTCCAGCCTCGGCCTCAGACCCTGAAGCCGCCGTGATGTTGATGCCCAAGAAAAACCAGATTGCCATTTATGAACTCCTTTTTAAGGAGGGGGTTATGGTAGCCAAGAAGGATGTCCACATGCCCAAGCACCCAGAACTGGCAGACAAGAATGTACCCAACCTTCACGTCATGAAGGCTATGCAGTCTCTCAAGTCTCAGGGCTACATGAAGGAACAGTTTGCCTGGAGGCATTTTTATTGGTACCTAAGCAATGAGATATCCAGTATCTCCACCTGCCTCCCGAGATTGGGCCTGCTACTTTGTGATGCAGCCCACCTGAGACTGGAAGGCCTCAGACAAAAGGTGTGGAGGGCAAGTGGCCTGCAAGACTCACAAGAGGTGAAGCTGACAGACACCTACAGATGGAGTGCTGTGCCCCCTGGTGCTGACAAGAAAGCCAAGGCTGGGGCTGGTTCAGCAACTGAATTGCAGTTTAGAGGTGGATTTGGTCATGAATGTGGTCAGCCAACCCAGTAAAGATGGAGATTGTTTTGTGTTGAATAAACTTGTAGCCAGGAAAACAAAAACAAAAACAAAAACTTGCACTGTTTTATAAATGTCAAGTGTTTGATATTTTAAGTATTTATTTGAAGTATAAAGCATACGTTCAAGTGGACAAATTATAAAGTATATACAGCAAGGTAATTTTTATAAAATAAATGTGCCCATTTAGCCAGTGCACAGATCAGCAGTAGAACACTGCCAGTGTCCTGGAAGCCTCAGCCTTTCCTAGTCAGTCCTGCCTTTTGTCACCACAGATTTGTGTTGATAGCTGCACACTTCACTTTCTTTGTAAATGCAATCAAATAGGTTTCATTTTATTTCAACAAGAGAATAAGTTCATGTTTAATGAAGATGCTCTTGGGTAATTTCTTGAAAGGTAAGATGTGGAAGATTTGGGTCACCATATTAAATGTAGACAGTTTTGTTTGTTTGCTGTTTGATTCCTATATAGCTCTTGGACAATTCTCAGAAGAACAAGATAAGGCAACAACTAACTGGTTGTACATACCCAAATCAGACAAGTCCTGCATCATGAGCTTACCTTCCTCAGAGTCTCTCATATTTGCACAGCTGGAATCTGGATCACTGGCTTTCAGCTGTATGTCGTGGGCTTTATTTCCTTTGTTTTTATTTTCCTGGGATTTTTTCTTCCCTGAAACACAACATTTATTTATTTGCTCACTCAGTTGTTATCACTCTGAATTCTGGAAGGAGATGATTATTAACCCAATCATGGTACATTGTGTATTTGTAGGAAATTATTATCATTTTGGATTCCAAAAGAAAAGAATGGATGATGAATATATTTTTAAGCCAAGTTTTGGGAATTCGTTTCCTTCATAGTTACAGTACCCATCAAGTTAATAATCCTATACAAGTAACAGACACACAAGAGCATATTGGAGAAAAACAATATAGTATAACTTGGGAGCCCTTTTGGTTAAGACATAACTATTACTGTCAAAGCAAAATAAGAGAAGAGATTCCACAGAATTGTAAGGGATATGCACGCACACCGGTCAAGTATCAAACACAGGGTAATTATGAATAAATCACACGGGTCAGCATGTCTCTCAAAGGGCCCTATGGTTTTGACTAAGTCCAGCACAGTTCAGCATTTCACTAATGGTTGGAGGGATGAAGTTCAGGAAATACTAACTGCAGCATTTCAAGTCATTTCATACTTTAGGAACTGAGAAAATAAACTGAGGTCCAGAGAGAATGCAGTAAGGACATGAATTCATTACAGGCAGGTTCCAAAGCATAGGCATAACCCACAACTGCTACTCCGCCTTTGGCATATTTTTCCCTCCAAGAGCTGTTGTTCCTCTGTCTCAAGATGTAAGCAGATTCATACATCTTTCCTGGAACACTTCCTTTTCTCTAACTACTCTCCTCCACAGACCCCTACTGACACAATTGTCCCCCTTTTAGAAACAAGCCACTTTTATCACCGTATTAGCAAAATGAAAAACAAGAACCCATTTATAACTCCTGGAACATATGGAAAATTATATTCTCTACAACAGAGAATCATTAGAGGAACATGTCAAAAACAGATGACATAAAATAGCACCATCAAAAAAATAATAATTAGGATTGAGCCACATGCTGGTGGCTCATGCCTGTAATCTGTAGCTACTCAGGAGGCTGAGATCTGAGGATTACAGTTCAAAGCCAGACAAAGCAGGAAAGTGTATGAGACTCTTATCTCCAATTAACCACAAGAAAGAAAGAAAAAGAAACAGAGAGGGGGGGGCGGGCTGGAAAGGTGGCTTAGTGGTAGAGTGCTTGCCTTGCATGCATGGGTTCGATTCCTCAGCACCACATAAACAGAACAAGCCAGAAGTGGTGCTGTGGCTCAAGTGGTAGAGCACTAGCCTTGAGCTGAAGAGCTAAGGGACAGCACCCAGGCCAGAGTTCAGATCCCATGACCGACCAAAAGAAAAGAAAGAAAAAGAAAAAGAAAAGAAACCAAAAAAAAAGAAAGAAAAAGAAAAGAAAGAAAGCTGTAAGTGGAGTTGTGCCTCAAGTGGCAGAGCACTAGCCTTGAGTGAAAAAGGAAGGGGTCAGTATGCCTAGGCCCTGAGTCCAAGCCCTAATATTAGCACACACACAAAAAGTTTTTAGTTTGGTTAGCTTCTGTCCCATCCTGTACCCTAAAACTATAGTATGTAAGGTTTCCCTGTAATTCCTATTAATAAGCCTGTTTTTGTCCACAGGAAGTCACTACAGCTTGGGTACACAAGCACACGCTTCACTAAAGCCACATCTGGTGCAAACAGGAAGGGGCACAGTAGAGGGCAATGGATACAGACTATTTAATGGCCCTGCATGGAGATAGGCATCCATCTGTTTAGATGAGAACCTCCCTTTGCCAAACTAGCAGCACTTAGCCTAAATCTGATGGCAAAAGAGGCTCTGGAAGGAGCCACTTGCATTGATGGGAAATCTGGGTTGTCTCTTGTTAACCAGCTTACTTGTCCCTACTATGACACATGCCCTTCCTGTGTGAGGCCATATTAGATTACTGATACCAAATACAGTGTTATCTACCCACGCACATGCCAACAGAAATGACTATCTGCCTACACAGAATGACCTAATGCTCTTGGCACCACTGCTGTCTGAGAAAAGCCACGCTTCTTTCTTAACTGTGAAGCACCCTGGCCCAGCCCTTGACATGCTTCATTCAAAAGTTACACTGAGATGTTTTTCCCTGAATGAAAAGCCACAAAAATCTTCTAAGGCATCAGAACTACCATATGTCCCAAAGCAAATGGAAGAATGTGACCTTTTCTCACTGGCCACTTACATTCTATAGTGTATGAGATTTTAAGATAAACTAAAATAGAGAGGTATGGTCTAAACATAAATCTTATAGATTTATAAGTCCACGCTGTAAAATTGTGTTGTGATGTGGTCCCTTACAGAGACAATGCAAAGATTTCCTGCAATTCACTGTTGTGAAAAACCGAGTTAGCACTTCACATGCAAACAAAATCACACTGGCACTTAAGTACAGTACTGAATAAATGAAATTTGAATGCTTCCATTACAATGAAGCAAAAAACAACTTTACTAATACTGTTCACTAAAAAGTAACAAAATGTTAACTGCATAACTATTTTTAAAGCGCATTTTATTCTTTCCTGCTTAAAAGAATATTAGAAGACCTAGCTCAAACCAATGTCCATTTTTTGGACTCCCCAAACCTAATCCATGAGAAGTTTCCCTTTTACCTCAGCAAAGATGTTTGTATAAAAGTCATGACCTTCGAAGTATAGCCCACTGTGTAGAGATCAGAAGCCACTTGTACCCTACACAGATAGCTACAGGATATCCAGGTATCTTGACTGCATCATGTAAATTTGGATTAGGCTAATATAGATTAATTCTTTGTTGTGGGCGGAGAATGATGTGCAACACTGCTGTATTAACCCACAAATCAACAGTGGCCCCACCCCACTCCAATGTGATGTCCATGTATCAAGACATGGCCAATGTCCCTTGGGGAAGAATTTCTACCTGTTAAGAGCTAAGGGTGGGGGAGGGAGCTGGGAAGGTGGCTCAATGGTAGAGCGTGTGCCTTGCATGCCTGAGGCCCTGGGTTTGATGCCTCAGCACCACATAAGCAAAAAGAAAAAAGCCAGAAGTGGCGCTGTGGCTCAAGTGGTAGACCACTAGCCTTGAGCTGAAGAGCTGAGGGACAGCACCCAGGCCCAGAGTTCAGGGCCCACGACCGGACCCAAAAAAAAGAGCTACCAGGTTAGCCCAATATACTGTGTGATGGAAAACACTGACGACATGTAAGACTGTAGTGCGTGTATATATATTAAAAATTATAGTTGAGTACCTGAATAACACTGAGAAACCACTTGTAAAATGAAGGAATGCAACAGGTAGATTTATCACCAAAGTACTTTGGCAGACAATGACAACTGTGTATCATGGTCCTATGGCTCGTTCACTAAACCCGGATTTGCCTATCACATCAAACAGTTGTCTCATTCCACCAGAACCATCTCTCAAGACACCAGAGATGAAGGCACTCTAAAAACCGTCTGCCCTATTGGCTATTTTGTGGGAGATACCACAATGCCGAGGAGCCAGTAGTATTAATCAGGTTAGAACCAGAGTCCTGCTCACACTTATGCCTAGGGTCATGATACCCAACAGTGCAAGGACAGACAGAAGAATCTGCTACATTTCCTCAATCAGGAAACGTCTTCCCTGATACTTGTACTCTATGTCATCAAATGAAAAGAAAAAAAAATGGACAGGACACTGCCAAAGGGGATGGGGGCTTGTGAGTTTCCATCTTCCAGGCAAGAGGAGTGGCTGGCACGTGGCAAGTACACGAGTGCACTTACCATCGGGGTCCTGCAGAGTCCTGCATGGCGCTACTGCCAGCTGGCTGCTCCACTTGGTCTAGACAAGAAAGATACAGGAATGAAACACAGGAAGTGAAATGGCAATGAAAACAAAGAACAGCATGAAGGACAGGACAAACGACGTTATGTACAGAAGGAAAGGCAATGGGGAAGGAAGGAAAGCAGCAGTTATCTACCACAGCAAGATCTCCTCACAAAATCCCTGCATACTTAGCTGCTGATGCCAAGATCAATGAAGCAGATTCAATCTCAGGCGGATCAGCGTTCATATTTAATCTGATGCCCATACTACTGTGGACCACTCTGTTAGAAGACCCCAAAGTTCCAATTTATCCTCCTCTCCTTTCACAGAGTAAACATTCCTGGACTAGAGAGGAGAGTGACCTGCCTGAGGTCCCTTGACTGTCATTAGCTCAGGGGCCACAATTAAAACTCAAAGACAGTAACACCAGAAGTGCTCTTTCTGCTACAGTTATTTCTTAAGAGCAACAATGGCAATAAGCATACTTTTATTCTTTAGCGAACACACTTTACACCTATTGTTTCATTTGGCAAACAAAAAACAAAGTCATAAAAACTGAACACAGTTCAGTGGCTCAGGTTTATAACCCAACTACTTAGGAGGTGATCAGGAGGATATGGCTGCAGGCCAACACTGACAAACAAGGTAGCAAGAAACATCTAAACTAACAAACAAGCTAGGTATATTAGTACACATCTATAATCCCAGCTACACAGAGGCATAAGTAGGAGGTTCACAGTCTTGGCAAGTCCCAGGCAAAAACACAAGACCCTAAGTGAAAATGACTAAAGCAATGAGGGTTGTGGCATGGCTCAAGGGGTAGCTAGAGAGCCTGCCTACAAAGTGTGCAACCCCAAAGTTAAATCTTAGTACAGATAAATAAAACTGTAAATAAGTTATATATCAACTTCTACTGCATTTGTAAAGGAACACAATCAAATTGTAATTCAGCTTTTTTCCTTTTCAGTTTTTGACTTTAACAAGATCCGTCAAGCCCAGAAGCCTGATCTGAAAGGTCTGCCTGGCACTGAACAATCTCAATGTGTGAGCTTTTACTCTGTAGTAAAGTAAAAGCCATACCAGTGCTTCGACATCCTTAGACAACGGACAGTCAGCTTTACACTGGGAGTTGCAAAATCAAAACTGCCTAAAGCAGCACATGAGTAATTTAACCCAGTCTGGACTATGTTCTACTATTCTAATAAACTAGACAAATACAAGGAAATTCTAGAGAATAATGTTTCATTTTAAAAAAATGTTCAGGCAGCAAAGAGGATGCAGAATTCCAGAAGGTTTGCTCAAGTTACATTAAAAATTCATCACAGCAGTAAAGGCTCATGCATTTAGCAATTTCAATAATAGATGTGTAGGTGTGCTGTATCCTTAGTCACAAGCTAACAGCAGTATAAAAATCAACTGAACTCCAGAGCCCAGAAGCCAGGCCACCAGTCTTTCTTGAGCTTTCCCCTCTTATTTACATTCACAGTTGATTCCAAATCAGTCAAGACTGAATTAGAGTTCCACAGTTGTGGCATGGAAGGTCACTGAAGGACAGGACAACCCTGGACAGAATCAACTCCCTAAAGGTGACCTGCTCCCACTACCTCCTTCCTGTCCTCACCACCCACCCAGCCCTTCCTCCCCACAACTCGACTTCCATGCTCACCATTCCAGTGCAAGTCTACCAACTTCAGAATGCCAAGTCTAGGTGCCTGGGTTTCTCCTTGCTATGTTGATAGTGTGACATACCGACCTATCTTCTCTTTCCTACAATTCTCCCCAGCCCTGTGATGCTGCCCTGAGGCTTGACACAAACTTTCTTTTCTTCCTGCCCTTAGCAGGAGGGCCCTGGTGGCCCATCTGAGGGCTAGAACCATGCTTTCACACGAACGAAAACAGCTATACTAAGGGTAGAAAGGCTTAGAGAACACACAGATATGAGATCATGAGGTGAGAGAGAAAAGAAACAGAAGGCCATGGAGTAGGGGAGTCTTGAAGATCATCCTGGTCAGCTTCCCAAAGCTCATAAACACAGCTCTGAGGCTTCCTGTCATTTCATGAACCACCTCAAACCTCCCACCCAGTCAGCAGTGACACGGACTTCAACTCCCATCCAAATCTACCACTCTGACCTTTGTGTTCCAGTAGGACTGGGAGTGACACATTCTGGGTTGTAATTTCACTCCTAAAAAACAACCTAACAATGTCATCTGCCTCTCTGGCAAATGTGAGAAATTCACTAAAGCTTCAAGTTCATCATATTATCTTTTCACATTTCTGAGAGAAATGACAGTAGGTCGCTAGCATTCAGGGCATCTGGTTTACAGGGTTTGAGTTGCAAAAGGACAAGGAAGACAAGCTAACGTCTATGCTAAATGATCCCTTCCTAATGTTTTAAAAAGCTGAAATCCCCGTTTGAATATGTTGGTAAGGAGGAGAGTTGATGTGGCATTAAAAATGGTCAGTTGATGCTTTATAAGAACCAGTCAATGGGTGGGCAGGGGTTGGACTGCAGCATGGTTTTACATGTAGTAGATGTGAAGAGGAAAAAAGCTGGAAACAGATAAAATAAGGTTTCCCCTAGGAACCAAGGCTCTATCTAGTTCAATGTCTGCATCCAAAGGGCTTTGGGAGAAGTCAACAGGGTCACACAGGGGATGTGGCAATAGGGTAACTAGTGTCCAGGGTGGGGCCCTGTTGGTCCAAGCTGGGAGATGCTGCACGTTGTGTGATGTTTTTCACTTAAAACAACTCTGAAGTTCACCTGGCTGTAAGAAAATTCTGCTAAGCTCTCTTGGCAAAATCATACATCTTTTCCTGTAGTTAAACTTACCAAGAGTAGTGCTGTCTGTAATCCTGGAGGTGAATTATAAAAATAAAGTCTCCTTGGTTTTAAGTTGCTTGTGGTATTAAAACAGGGCTGGAGACTTTGCTTCCAACAGAAACAATGGAAAAGTTCTGCAGATCGCAGTAAATTCCTGACATAGCTGCTCCCTACCAGGGGGTGGTCGAGGAGCCTGGCTGTGGGCTCCCTCACTCTTCCAAAGGGCAGGCTACTAGGAGTTGGCAACAGTCACATCTGAAGGGAGTCATGCTTTTAATTTTTCTTTTTTTAAAAAAAGACTTTATAGTGGCTCCCCAAATACACTTTAACAAACTTAAGGTTTCCTACATTCTTTGAAATCTCAATGACTTAATTGTCACAAATACTTAAACATGCTGCTAACCTGTTCTATTTTATAATTTAATTTCTGCTCATGGTTTTTTTGTAGGCTTTATCTGTGTCAGTCCCTCCAGGCCACACTAGGGGGGTGTTGTGGGTGGGGGGGAGTTTAAGGACCCAAGGCAGAGGCATGCACTGGAGTGCCTGATAGCCCCACCTGGGGATCAAGAACCAACTCGTTCCCACCTGAAAAAAAAGTCCTTTCCTTTCAAAGCCCAGGAACTATAAGACTATATAACATTATAATCTCTTGAGTTCACTACCAAATTCAATTTAAAATATTTTTAGGAATAAAAATGTATAAGTAAATCTGAGACAAAATTTAACTTAAAACACAAAATACTTTAACATTGTTTATAGAAATGCACACAGAAGCAAGCATCACACCATCATTAACCAACAGAAAAGCAATGTAAAATGCATCCACAGATGAAGAGTCAAAGAGAATGGGTGGTGGCAGGCCCATAGCTCCAGGGCTGTGATGACTAGCGGTGGGCTTTCTTGGTTGACTAAGATGAACATAACAATAGATTATTTTTCAAAAAAATAAATGACAAGCCGGGCGCTGGTGGCTCACGCCTGTAATCCTAGCTACTCAGGAGGCTGAGATCTGAGGATCGCGGTTCAAAGCCAGCCCAGGCAGGAGAGACTGTGAGACTCCTATCTCCAATAAACCACCAGAAAACCGGAAGTGGCGCTGTAGCTCAAGTGGTAGAGCGCTCGCCTTGAGCTGAAGAGCTGAGGGACAGCGCCCAGGCCCAGAGTTCAAGCCCCATGACCGACAAAAAAAATAAAATAAAATAAATGACATCAGAAGCAAAATCAATGAGAAAACTGAAAATATTTTTCTGGTTGAGATTAACATACACCATTTTACAAAAGCACAATCTGGAAAAGGCCTCTGCTCTGCTGTGCCTCTACCACAGCAGAACTGTTTCTCTGTCCTCCACCTCCTTCTTGTACAATTGTTCACAAGTCCACTATTCTCAAATCCACAACCGTTACACATTCAAATGGAGTTGAAAATATTCTTAACTGGTACTAAATAGCCAGAATTGTTTCTTCATTTGATTGAGTGATGCTAACCTAATCTTCCGAGTCTTTTCTGTGTGCATCACATGACTTCAAACAAAAAACTAACATCTTCTTCCAAACAGCCACACATTTATTCATCTTCTTGTTTTACTGAAGTCTGCCATGACATCTGCTACTATGTAAATAAAAATCCAAACAATTATCTGTCAGTATTAACCTGAGGGTCAAGGTGCTCACAGTCAAGGGTGAGAGTAATGATCATATTATCTACTTTTATTTTGCATCTAGCTTAAGACTACCCATTTGAGTATATTCATTTTGCTAGAAGTTTCTAAGCACCTGAGCATTTAAAGACCTAACCTCTTCTCCCTACCATGAAGCCCTACCACCTATTCAGGTGCAACTGCAATTCTGTACAATTTATTTTCACATCAGATATGTAATATGGCCACGTCTTAACGAAGTTTGAAAGAAGCACATGCCACACAAGCCCGTGAAGACCCAATCATCATGCTTATGAACTGGAAAAGGATCTGTTCCACCTTTTTTTGCCAGGCAATCTAATCCTCCCTCTGGCAGCTCTCTCCTGCCATGCAGCACCCTCCACACCTGCTGCTATGCCCTTATCCGAAATTAAGGACCAGGACAGACATGGTGGCTCATACACATAATCTTAGCTACTCTCAGAAGTGAAAAGGCAAAGGCTAGGGAGGCCCCATCTCAACCAACAAGCCATGTGTGGTAGCTCCCATCTGCAATCCTAGCTAGGCAGGTGGAATGGGTAGGAAGAATGGTCAGGGCCAGCCCAGGCAAAAATAAGATCCCATCTGCAAAACAAAAAGTAGATCTAAAGAAAAACTGAAAAAATGTTTGAGAGCATAGCACAGAGGCTCACAGCCCTAAGTTCAACTCCAGTATTACAAAAAGTAAAATAAACAAAAAAAACTTTAAAAAGTTGTGGGTGGGGATAGGAGGAAAATAATGGGAGACAGAGAGGGAGAGGTGACACTCTCCAAAAAGAAATGTACTCTTCACATGTCACCTCTCTGTACATCACCTTTATAATAACAATAAAAACATTTTTTTTAATTACTTCAATTATCAGGACCGGGTTTTAGAATTCGAGTTTATCCTACATGCGTGTCCACAGGTAGGGAAAAGTATCTCTCTCAATCTAGTCCCTTATTTCACCTGTCCCCGGAAGTCTCCCATGCTAAAACTCAGAAAATTCATACTCTTCATTTTCAAAGAGCCAGCCCCAGCCAGGTACTGGTGGCTCACCCCTGTAATTCCAACTACTCAGGAGGCTAAGATATGAGGATCACGGTGCAAAACCAGCCCAGGGAGTAAAGTCCATGGGACTCTTATCTCCAATTAACCACCAGAAAACACAAAAGTGGAGCTGTACCTCAAAGTAGTAGAGCACTAGCCTTGAGCAAAAGAACTCAGGGACAGCGCCCAGGCCCCAGTTCAAGCCCCATGACTAATAACAACAACAAAAGATTTAGCCTCAATCAAGGGGAGAACACTATTCTAGTCTTGCATTTCTTCCCCCAGTACTAGGGTGGTACTCTGAATAAAATAGGTCCTCAACAACAGAAACCCACAGGACTGAAATGGCATGAAACTGCTACATGGCCCTGTGCCTGGATCTGAGTACTGACAAATATTCCGGTTCAAGACAGATAGGAAGCTGCCATGGCCCATTCTGGTACTATGCACACACCTGACCAGATTCTGTCGCTGAGGAGTTAAGACAATGCACATAAAGAGTGGCACAGTGTCTGGCACAAACTCAATAAATGCAATCCATGTTAAGCAGTACATACTGTAGATTTTACTGCGCAAGTTGCAGAATCCCCATGCCTGCAAGTATAAATTGTCAGCAGATGTTACTTCTTATGAAGACAATGCCATTCTGCTTCTGCTAACAGTTCCTAAGTCAGCCATTTGTTTCATTTGTCTTACCACCCCCCAGATTCCTCTCCTCACAACACTCTGGATATTACAAGTCCACCAAAGACAAAGGAAGAAGAAATGACAATCCTGTTACTCCTTCCTTATGTCCCCACCCGTACTGATGCTTTAACAGTGTCGGTTGCAACTATATTTCCATATTTTAAGTCTATAAGCCTCTGATTTTACACCTTTAACCAACTGTTTCCATTTAATTTTAGGATCCCTGTGAGAATCGGGCACCTAAACCCTCTCTCCAGACCGCATGTAGCCAAAGACGAAGGCTGCCCTGGGACTAGGGAGGTTGTGCGGTTCTCAAGCACTGTTTAAGGAATAGAAAAGCCAACCCTTGTGCTGCCTGAGAGTCCCAACTTCTCACAATGCTAAATAAAGATGTGGCCCAAATCATCACAGCTGCTTCTCTAAAACTGGTATTGCCAACTTAATACCTTCTTTAAAAAAAAAAAAAAAACAGTTCTTTCACACTTCATTTTTCCCCCTAATTTCAAATCCAGAAAGAAATTTGTCATGTTACCAAGAATGCTTATATTAAGTAACAGGAGAATGCATGAAGTTCATTAATTTTCTACAATTATGGTATTTATCATGTAAAAATTTATACACACACAACTTAAAAATAGTTGTTTACTTTTCTTATTGTTGTTCTGGGCCTGGCACTTGAACTCATGGCCTGGGCACTGTCCCTGAGCTCTTCACCTCAATGCGAGCACTCTACCACTTGAGCCACAGTGCCACTTCCAGTTTTCTGGTAGTTAACTGGCGATAGAGTTTCACAGACTTTCCTGCCCGAGCTGGCTTTGAACTGCGATCCTCAGATCTCAGCCTCCTGAGTAGCTAGGATTACAGGCCTGAACCACCCATGTCTGGCTTACCTATTCTTTATTTCTCTTAAAGAATTTACTAATGTATTTGACACTTTTTTTTGTCCTCCCTAGCTATAACTACTATTTTGAATTTTACTAAATGCTACCTTTTACTATTTATTGTTTTTATCTGTATTTCAGTTTTGTATACTTTTACTGTCTGTTTCATCTGGAGTTCATTTGAACTTCTTTGAGGGTTCACAGTCTTAATAAAGTTTAATACAAATTTTTTAAAAAAGACATATGTCACACACCCCTGTAATTGCTTCCAAACAGTTACTTTCATGGCTGTCAGATGCTACCTAAGAAAATAACACTTCCGTTGAATTAGGCGTGAAATGATCCACATAAAAGTAAGGTAAAGCAGAAAATAAGCCCTCTTTTCAGGCAAGAAGCCAATGGTGAGATACGCTCACTTCTAACCTGGCACATCAACAAACTGAATTCCAAGAGTCATTTGTCCAGCTTTTGTATGCGCAGGTGTCCTAGTTTGGGTAACAAGCAAAACGAAACAACTTTGAAGAGAGAAGCAAGCCTCTGCATAGGGGGAAGTGTGTGTACATGCACACATGCGTGTGCACATGCGTGAGCACACACTTATACACGCATACTTAAACTTGGGGTGTGTGTGTGAGTGTGTGTGATTAAACTCCAGGCTTCAATTCTTGCTCTTGCTGGCTTTTTTTTTTTTTTTTGCCACAGTAGGAAATTCTTTAGTGCCATGATGTGGAACTAGTTACAAGCCTCCCCAAAAAAACTTTACATATCTACATAAGTCTGTATTACAAAAGCAAAATATATGGACTTTAATAAAAATGTTAGAAAACATTTAAACTGTTCATCTTTTCCTAAATGTGCTGATAAACTCAAGGACAGACTGTTACCACAGAGAGAATTTTGCTGGTGCCTCCCATGAGAATGGTTGATGGGCTACAAAGCAAATCCACAGGGTAGGTTGTGTTACCCCATTTTGCAGACAGGTAGACTAATGCCCAAAAGATGTAATCTGTCCAAAGTCAAAATGGTAGAACTGGGATTTGACAATGGCCTCTTAATTGCAAGACTGCTTTCTGGCACACTATAATAAATTCCACATTTTGTACACTCAAGGTATGGATGAGTCTGCAGTTTTCCTTTTCTCTCCACCAAACACACATACATTTTAGATAATTTTAAAGAAGCTATCAACTTTTGCAGGAGTAATTTGCAGGCAATGCACAAGAAACAGAGTAGTGTATTTCTACTCAGCAGAGAAAAATGAAAGGGAAGACAATTCCACATACTATTTACATGATGTTCACAGTCCGGTCTCTCTAAAACAGTAAGTAAGCACTGTTTTTCATTTGGCATTTTCTATATTCTACTGCAACCATGAATTTATCTTGGCATACACAGTAGTAATTCATATTATTTTCAATCTTGAATTGCTAAATTTAGTTTTGATAGAATCAGAACTATAATAGGTATTTATTAAGCCTAATGCTCAAATTTGATCATATTATCAAATATTTCTATGGTCCACCTAAACAAAGAAAAATATTCCCTATAATAATTCATTTGGCAGTTACAGGCAAGTAAATTCAGAACCCTAGGTCCCTTATTCAAAAAAAAACAAAAAACAACCAACACTGCAACTAAGCACAATCTGATTTACTTATCTGGATGTCAGTGAAAGGGATCTATAAACTTCAACTTCACAGTTAATCCTATCAAAAGTACACCCCTTCCTGTGGGAGCAAACAGGGCAACTTCCACATGTGGAGGACTTGGCACAGTGACCATTACTCCACGGGCTGTCTGCAGCACAAACCTGGACCTGGGATTTCCCCACCCTTTGGGCCATAAGAGAAGGAATCAAGGCAAGAGGTAGAGAACAGTGAGCCATCCACTGTTCCTATGCTAGACCCTGGACATTCTGCTTAAAGCCAGTGGTCACTTCATCCCACAAAGAACCAGGCTCTGGTAATCCCACAGATTAAACACAAAACTATGGGCAACAGACCAAGAAAGACATTTTCTGCAATTCAAACTGATTAGAGAAGGAAAACTGAACCTGAGAAGCCAACAGTAGAAACAACAGAAGTGTAGAAGTTGCACTGTTGTCCATTCTAAACCATACTGTAACTTCAAACATTGCACATAAATTCCATTTTGAGACTTAAACATGGGTGAGCAAACCAGTTTGCCTTCATTTTTGTGGGCATGTGATGTTTCAGGAAACTTACAAAAGACTGCACCAAGAGGTAGATTAGAAGCACAAGAGAAAAAGATTGTTTATCACTGTAGCTTAGATGGAAAAAAGGGAAGGAGGGAGATTTTAGTCTAAGAGTTATTTTTCTTTTTAGTCAAAGCATAGACAACCCCTTGCAGCTACTGGGCTGCAGAAACTGGCCTTTGATCATTCAGTAAACCAGAAACATAAAAACCAAAAACATAAAATTTCAGGTTTTTAAAGCATCAGATGAGCAATAATTATACATATCACTATTTTTGGAAAATGTGGCATTTTTATGTATCATACATAGCATACTATTATTATTATAACAAATCTCTTGCCTCTGAAATTATCTGGGTTTGAACTCCTGGCTTTACTTCACTTGGCTTTGCTTGTTCAGTGGATGCCCTACCATCTAAACTATGTCTCCATGAGAAAAGCATCTTTTCTATCAAAATAGTTTGCTTTACTGTTAGTCTTGAGAAAACTTTTTCTGAAGGTTTCCTGCTTTGGCCAGGTGGCTTGGCCCTTGTCAATTACATTTCCCTGAGTACTTTAATTAACACATCCTATTAGAATCTCCTTGAACTTTAGTTACATCCTGTTAATTAAGCTGTTTCCTTTTCCGGACTGTGAACCCCAGCTCAGCCAATGTGAGCAGAGGGGCAGGGTCTGCTGGGTTAGGGGATAAAAAGGGAGCAGCCTACAGCGTTTTACTATTGCTTTTAGAAAAAGGAGTCCCATCACCTTTTCTGCCTGGGCTGGCTTTGAACCTTGATCCTCTTGTTATCAGCCACCTAAATAGCTAGTATTACCAGCATAAGCCATTGGTACCCCTCTAAATGTAATGTACTTTCAAGATGCAATAGTTAATTACACATTTACTAGTTAATGATTAAATTTTCATTAAAAATACTGCAAAGCTGAGTGTGGTGGTACATGCCATCTAATCCCCACACTAGGAAGGCTGAGACAGCGGACCCTGGATCAAGGCCAGCCCAGGCTCTAAAAAAACAAAACCCCTAAAATGTTTGGAAATTCTGAGATCAAGATCAGGCATGGAAACAAAAAAGCAGCTACAATCAATGCTTCAGAACTTTTTTCTAATCTACTCATACTCCATCAAATTCCTCTTAATAATATATGCATCAAGTTTGTATTTATGTGTGCATGCATGTATACACACTTGAACTCAGAGCCTTTATGCTCTGGTTCTGTTTACATGCTATGGCTGGCACTCTTACCACATGAACTATGTCTCTAGTCTGGCATGTTTTTTTTCTGTTTAACTGGTGATGGAGTCCCATGGACTTTACTGCCCCACACAGCTTTTAACACAGATCTTCCAGGTCTCAAGACTCCTGAGTAGCTAGGATTATAGGTGAGAGTCTCTGGTGTAGAACATGTGCTTCAAGTTTGAACTGTTTACCTTCTCCTGTTAAATTTCTAGAGAAAAGTGTGAAACAAAAACTATGTAAGAAATCTGAAAAACACAGATAGGACATGCTGATCAGGAGAACCCCGATTCTAGGCCAGTCCAAGCAAGCTGGCATCATTGTCACAAGAGTAGTGACACGACAGGCAGTTGAGTTAAATGTTAAATCATTAGATGTGTCCATAGCAGATACACCTTAATAAATGAATTCAACCAAGAACAGTTGCAACGTTATGAAACTGGTTTAATCTGAGTGATAAACAGACCAACAGCTACTTTCTGTTTTTGCTTAAGAGTAACCACAGTAATATTTTGAAATGGCTCTTGCTTCTCATCTTGGCAGTATGAATATGAACTGGGAGCCGGCACTGGTGGCTCACGCCTATAATCCAGGTACTCAGGAGGCTGAGATATGAGGATCATGGCTTGAACTTTGGGACTGGGCGCTGTCCCTCAGCTCTCCAGCTCAAGGTTAGCACTTGAGCCACAGTGCCACTTAGGTTTTCTGAGTGGTTTACTGGAGATAAACTTACCTGGACTGGCAAGTCCATGAGACTCTTATCTCCAATAAATCACTCAGAAAACTGGAAGTGGCACTGTGGCTCAAGTGGGGGAGCGCTATCCTTGAGCTGAAGGGTTGAGGGACAGCGCCAAGACCCAGAGTTCAAGCCCCACAACCAACCAAAAAAAGAAAGAAAGAAAGATGACTATGAACTGGTAACCTGCCTGCCAGCAGAGCACCACACTGGACAATGTGAAACTGCAACCTAGTTCACTGGGAAGCTCCAACTGTTTGTCCTCCAAAGTAGTGCTCAGGGGCTGCTTAGCCAACCCACATTGCCTCTCAGCAGCAACTTCAAATACATGACACCTCCCTGCCATGCTCCTAGGAGCAAAAAGTCATATACCCTAACAATAACTGGAATGAGAAGCTGCCCAACTTCTAGAAATAACTTAAAAAATCTGAAATTCAAGAAAAAAACCTGGCGTTCATACTTAAGACAAGAACAACAGACTAGAACTTTTCACTTTCAAATCACAAGCAGCTATCTAAAAAAATCAGCTACTTCAAATTAATTTTAAAGGTCTTTTTTAAAACCTTTTAAGAAAACATAATCCTTCAATAAGCAGGTTTTAACTTTCATTTACTATACATACAGAAACAAACTATCAGCTAACAATAGACAGATCATAATGCTCTTAATACTCAAATGTTATCTGAAACTTCGTAATAGCATTATGTAAGAACATTGAAGATTCACTCACACTAGTTTATTTTTTGGGGGGAGGGGGGAGGGTCGGTTATGGGGCTTGAATTCTGGGCCCGGGCGCTGTCCCTGAGCTCTTCAGCTCAAGGCTAGTGCTCTACCACTTGAGCCACAGTGCCACTTCCAGTTTTCTGGTGGTTAATTGGAGGTAAGTCTCTCATGGACTTTCCTGCCTGGGCTGGCTTTGAACCGCGGTCCTCAGATCTCAGCCTCCTGAGTAGCTAGAATTACAGGCTTGAGCCACCAGTGCCCAGCTATCGTTGAAATTTTTCCAAGATATTTTTGGAAAAAAATTTTAGCTAATTCACATAATTTCTCTGTAAATGAAGTTACATATAACTAAGAATCAAAGTCATAAAAAAAAGTACTGACCAATATTTTAGCCTAAATGAGTAGCAATTCAGTGACAGTCAAAGAAGAGTTAGAAATCCAAAAAACAATCAAAACTGTACTGAGTTTTTAACAACAGCCACCACAGTATCAATAGAGCTGCCCTGGCAAAAGCTACCAGAGATCAGACAGTCAAGACTCAGCCTGGCCCCCCCTCAGCAGGAAGGCAGTGAAAGGTACTGCACAGGCAGCTCCAGCAAGACCCATCATACAGGATGCAGACTTACCTGGGTTCTTTTTGTCTCTGCTTTATGGCTTATAAGTCATAGTGCAAGCAAGTCCTCTCTAACTGCCCCATGCCTTGCCCTGCACCTATAAACAAGAAGTACAATCAAGTGTCTACCAGGGCCCAGAAGGTACAGGCCTGTCTGCCATAATTCCTGGGCACCACAATCAGGCCTCTCTCAGCTTTGGCCAAGGAACATGCAACAGAGCAGTCAGATGCTACTTTACAGAAACCTACCT
Organism: Dipodomys ordii; assembly: GCF_000151885.1. Lineage (NCBI taxonomy): Eukaryota > Metazoa > Chordata > Mammalia > Rodentia > Heteromyidae > Dipodomys > Dipodomys ordii. The sequence continues at coordinate 9,200,382 of NW_012267277.1, read as the reverse complement.
GTTCTCATTTATTAAATGCATTCTCTTTATTCACTGCAAGCTGAAGCAACCTTCCTCACCCTAGCACTGCCATTGCATGTACAAGTGCTCAAAACACAGCAAATCACCTATAAGAAATAGCACCAGGCACCTGGGTTGAAGAGAGATCCTAGACAAGTCCTTGTCTGAGCTTGGAGAGAGCACCCCTCTAGCCAGGGTTAACAGGTGTTTATGGGTGGTCTCCAGGGAGCAGATCTGTGCATACGTAGGAGGTTCTATCACATCATCAGTCCACATCTGCTTCCCACCTGTTCTCCAACAGTTTCCTGTGACCTCTCATTCTCTCTCAGGGAGTAAACATGGAGTACTCTTCCCTTCTTCCTATCCTCATGCTCTCTCAAGTCCTCCTCCTCGACACTTCCCTCTGAGCTCATAACAGCCCACCTCCTCTTCCAAGGAACACCCATCAAGAGCCACTGTCATCTGGCTCTAATGACACCAAAGGTGTCTAATGATGCCAATCTCCCCTAGCAACCCAGCCGATGGGATGACAGCAGAAAGAAGGCCAATTCAGCCACTGAAGAACTCAGTTTCATAACTCAAAAAATACTCAAGTGGAGCTAGGCACCAGTGGCTCAGATCTGTAATCCTAGACACTCAGGAGGCTTGAGATCTGAGGATTGCGGTTCAATGCCAGCCTGGGCAGAAGTCCATGAGACTATTATCTCTCCAATAAACTACTCTGAAAAGCTGGAAGGAGTGCTGTGGCTCAAGTGGTAGAGAGCTAGCCTTGAACACAAAGAAACTCAAGAGTTAGTGCCCAGGCCCTGAGTTCAAGCCCCAGGACCAGAAAAAATAAATACACACACACACACACACACACACACACACAAATGGGTTTCTATAGCCGTAGAAATACTAATAGAACCTCCTGTGTCATTTATGCCACAGCCTCAGGAAAGCTACTAGCTCCCCATTCTGCTGTCCCCTACCCCTTCCCTCCCACACTGCTGGTATTATGAGGTGTGCCTTGCTCATAGCCTGGAGTCCCCTCAACTCCAGAAGGTCACTTGGTTCTCTGCTGTGTCTCCATCACCCAGAGGAACATTTGACAAAAGAGGAAAATTTGTTGAAGAGGCCCCTCTAGGTGCTTGCAACTTCTCTGATATGCTCACAGCCCTTTGCTCCTCTGAGCATTCTCATCTCACCACTTTTTCTAAACAAGGCCCTGTGGCCAGCCCAAACAGGAATGCCTTTTCCCGCCTCAAAAACACAGCAACTTTGGCAGCCCATGCAGTGAAAGAAGAAAGGCTAGCACTTTTTTCCTCCTCCCTGACCCAGTTTGAGTTCTTCAGCACCTTTGGAGATTTCAAACACTTGAGCGTTTTGTGCTACACCAAGTTTTGTCATTTGAACAATCTGTTGTAACTTAAGGGTTCTATAGCAGAAGTCACCTAAAAATGTAAACAAGTTGGTATTTTCAGATACTTTAGGTTTGATAAAAAAAATTGAGAAGGCTGGGAAGGTGGCTCAGTGGTAGAGCGCTTGCCTTGCATGCATGAGGCCCTGGGTTCAATTCCTCAGCACCACATAAGAAAAAAGAAAAAAGCCGGAAGTGGCGCTGTGGCTCAAGTGGTAGAGCTCTAGCCTTGAGCTGAAGAGCTGAGGGACAGCGCCCAGGACCAGAGTTCAGGCCCAACTACCGGACCCGCCCCCCCCCAAAAAAAGGCCTCTCTTAATTTGCTGGACTAGTGAGGTCAGTAGGTCTCCAATAAGGGCAAATCAGCAGAGAGCCATAGCGCTGGGCAGAGAGAGGACCAGGGAAAGCAAGAGACTTGGCGCTCCTGTTGAGTTACCCCAAGTGTCCATAAGTACCTACTGCTTAAAGGAGTCACTGACTTATCACAGGCTCAGGAGATTCTCACCAAATACACATGTACACACAACACAAATGTTGCAGCCAGCCTGAGGTATGGCACCTGTAGTTAGCAAGAGCAGCCTACATTTCACAAACTTCTTTCCTTCCATTATCTTGCTTGCTCGCTCTCGATAGCAATGACATTAGCACTGCTATTATGACATGTTTTTAAAGCTGGGGAACTGCATCTCAATGACTTGGCTTGCCCCAAACCTGTGGCTGTTCCTCATTCCTTGCAAAAAGCGTCTGTTGCTTCTTAGTTAAAAGGACTTTGGATAAGGCTGCTGCTGGGGAAGAGGGGTCACTAGAATGTGGTGCAGTGCAATGTTCCATTGTGCCTGCCCAGCATACACAGGCTCTGGGTTACAACCTCAGCATCCCCAAATACACAGAAGAGCAAATTTCATCTCTCAGTTCTCACAGTCCCCAAAAGGGATCAGAGATCCAGCAGCTGACTAACACTTCTATATGTGGTCTTTCCAATGTTACTTCAGAGAATATAATCTTCCTATGGTTCATATCCAAATACTCAGAAACATTAAACACTGAAGCCTTCTCTTCCTGTCTACCAGAAAGGTTTCAATGTCCCTTCCAAGATTCAATCATACAGAACTAGTCAGACATGTTAAAAAAAAAAAAAAAAGCTAAATACAAAGCAGAGAGTCAAAAAAAAATTCTAGTTAAAAATGCCTAGTGTACCTACAGTTTATGCAGCTCTGGCCCATGGCAAAATGGCATGCTCTTTGGTCAGAGACAATATAACCTGTGTTCTCACAGCATGGTGTTCTTCTTTGTTTGCTGATCAGCAAATACATTAAGGGCCTACTACCTGCCCTGGTGCTGATCTGCAACTTACCAATACTGTGTGTTCCTTTGCCAGCCTGGATTGCAAGTGCAGACTCCAGGAGAAGAATTACTGCTGATTTTGTGCACACTGCACAACCCAGCAAAAAGCCTGACACACAGCAGAGGCTTCATAAACATTAGTTTGAGTTAATGAGAGACAGTCAGACAGAGATAGACAGGCAGGGGGAGGAGGGGTGAGAAAGGAAAAGAAGAGGGAAAGGGAGGGGAAAGAGAGGAAAGAAGAAAGAGAGAAGGAGTTAGTTTGTTCTACATAAAGGATTAGGGTTTTTTTTTCTACTGTCCAAATAGGCAATACAAGCTGATGAATTCTGAAAAGACCCATATTCAATGCACAGCTGTAGACACCACTGCTGTCAGGCAAAGGAGACAAGATCCAGAATTATGAAAAATTCCGCCCTTTTTTTTTTCCTCTCCCCGCCCTCCCCACCTCCAACATGAGGGTAGACCCAATGCCAAGCTGTCAGCTCTATTTCTTCAACATCTGGATTTCAGAAAAATGAAAGTTAATCCCACCTCTGAGGGAAATTTATGTTGATTTTCTCTGACATCACTGCCAGAAAAGGTATTATTTAAATGTGTGAGATCACACATAAGACCTAGATAGTAGCAAATTAATATAAAAAGTTTCCCTTTCAGGTCTTTGCAAGCCATACTTCAGCTTTCAGAGTATTCAATCTAAAAATTGGGTGGGGAAAAAATCCCCGGCACTAGTGGCTCATGTCTGTAATCCTTGCTACTCAAGAGGCTGAGATTTGAGGATCACAGTTCAAAGCAAACCCAGGCAGGGAAGTCTGGGAGACTTTTATCTCCAATAAATTACCAAAAATAGCTGGAAGTGGAGCTATGACTCAAATGGTAGAGTGCTAGCCTTGAGCAAAAGCTCAGGGACAGCACCCAGGCCTCAAGTTCAAATCCCAGAGGACATGCACATACACGCATTTTAATTCAAAGCTTTAAACTCTCTAAACTTTAGGTCACACGAGAGCAGCCAGTAAAGTGTCCCAAACAGGCTGGCTGTGTGTTCCGAGCCTGAGATTCAGTCAGGTCTCTTAATTAAAATCGATGACTCAATGGGTTGTATACTGCCCAGAGTAGGCTAAAAAAAAGTGAGTAAGAAATATTAAATTTCAATCCAATAATCCAGCAATGTAGGCATAAATGCATAATTTCATGTATCACTAATAAACATTTTCAGGTTTTTCTCCACATCTACCTAAATAACTAGAGTAATAAACTAGGGATAAATGCAAAAGAACAAAAGAAGGAAACAGCATCTAAACATGCACACCCAAGTATGTCAAGCAGAGAAAAAGCCTTAATGTGAGTCTACTGAGCTACAAACACCCTTAAATAAATGACTGTGTTAATGTGCAGTGGGTACAGCAAAAAAAAACCCAGTCTTCAGCTACTACAAATCACAACTTACCTGGAAAAGCTGCAAGCACGTATTATACACAAAACGCAGTCTAAATAAAAGAACAAGTCACGTGAAGAGCTTGCAAAAAGCAACTGAATCCCCAAATACAGCTGGAACAGTTTTAAAATAAAAAGACCTGGAATTTTCTAGACCATGATCACCCAATACAGAATCAGTGTTGAATAACCAAATGCAGCAACTGTATGAACTTCAATAAACTCAGAAGTTAGTGACCACAAGGCCCACCAATCCTTTCTTGGATGAATCTCTGATACAAAGAACATGTCACTGAAAAATCAAAATGGACTTCTTGTGTGCACTTTAAATACTGCTTCACAAATTTCAAGACTGTTTCCTTTATGATTTTATTTACAATCTGACACGGTATACTATGTAATTTTCTGGATTAAGGACAAAATCATTTGTTCAGATATTACAAAAATGTACTTATGACCTTAGGAGGGCAACAAAAAACTAACGTACCTAGTCTAAAAAACAATCATGTCGTGCGGCTCGGTATATTCCAAGTGGGGCTCTATAAAAGATACCCAAATCCATATTAAAATTCTATTTAAAAAGAATTCCAACGACGTATCAGCATGCCAGCTGGAAATATGATACAGCCAAGCAAACTATTTTCCTACCCACAAATTATGCCCTCCCTTTGTAAGTGCAACTACACTCTGCCTCCTGTTCAAGACCATTAGAGATGAGAAAACACCAAGACCAAGTCAAAATGACAGTGGCCGGGGCCCAAACGCCCCCGGGCCCCAGCCCTATGTCCGGGACCTCTCCCCACCACCACCACCGGGGCCCCGTCTCCCTCGGTCCGTTCTCGGTCTCGGTTCGCTGCGGCCCATCCCGGTCCGCGTCCTCCGCGGCGAGCTGTCAGCGGGGCCCGAGGGCGCCGGCCGCCCGACGCCGACGCCGACGCCGAC
>NW_012267277.1:9151258-9195098 GCF_000151885.1 Dipodomys ordii | reverse complement strand
CCAAGCCCGCCACCCGGACGGCGACTGGAGGGGTCGGCGCGGGGCCGGGCGCAGCGGGCGCCGGCCCAGGGTCCTACCTTTCCGGCTCTTCGGGGAGCTCCGCTTGCTCCGGGCGCTGGCTCGCTCTTCCTCAATCGCAGCTGCTATCTCGGGGTTGTCTTCCCCATTGTACCAGACCAGGAGCTCCTCGCCCGGCGCGATTGGCTGTGGAGAGAGACGAGACAAGCACGGGTCCAATCAGAGAGGCGGTTGTTGGCGGAGGCGGGGCGGCACCGCGGCGAGCGGGAGCGGCGCGCCGGTGGCAAACAGCTGTCGGGCGGGCGCCGCCGCCGGACGCGCGCACGAGGGGCCGGCTGGGAGGAAGGGCTCACGGACGCGCGCGGGATGGGAGGAGGGGCTCGCGGACGCGCGCAGGAGATGTTGGCTGGAAGGAAGGGCTCGTGGGCGCGCGCGAGGAGGGAGGAGGGGCCAGCTGGAAGGACTAGTGGGCGCGCAGGGCGGGAGGGGTGCTCGCGGTCACGCGCAGGGAGGCTCCTGGGCCCAGGGTGGGCCCGGCAGCGAGTCAGAGCCGCAAGCCAGGAGCGCACTAGCGCTTATTCTAGACTGAGTGCCAGGTACTTCCACGTCCCCACAGGATCTGACCCAGCTCTCAAGCCACCGCCACGAAAAGAGGCGAGGTGACGGACACCCAGGGGCGTTCAGGGAAGCCCTTCGCGAGGCCGCCGGCCCGCTTCGGTCAGTCCGCGCCAAGACAGCAAGACCCCACATCACAACTTTTGGTCCTCAGGAAAATGTCTGAATACCAGCCAGTTGCCATGCTCCTACAACTGGAGGGGTGGGAATCGGCACTATCACGCCACCACCCCGGGGAGACTCCGAAGAAGAGATTGTGAAGAGAAAGGCTGGGCTGGTCCCTGCACAGAAATGAGGGGACCGGCTTACTGGCTTCTTTCTCTCGGGGACTCCTCTTTCCCAAAAGATGCAACAGACGATCTAAAACCTGCAGAACCGGAGTCCAGGAGTTCACCCTGACCCTAAGGTAAATGAATGAACAAGTGATAAAAGAGAAAGACCTTTCCTTCAAGTAGATATCAAGGAACCAATGAAAAGGAATGAGAATTCGAAATCCATTAATTGGCAATCATCATCAGAAAACTGATTGGGACAAGACTCACCAATGGATGCTCAGACTAGCAAGTGGAAGTCTGGAGTGGAACAAGAATACTTGTGTAGTCTAGAAATATCTCACCACATTAAAAAAAAAAAGAAATATCTCACCACAAAATTTCATTAATTACAAGGGGGAAAATTCTATCTGTGTAATGAGAGCATCCAGTGTCCCTCCTGATAGGATGCAGAGTTCTACATGTAAGATTTCTACACATAAGGCATAAATGCAGTTTAATCAGAAGACATGTAAGAATAACTTTTATTCTGTGAAAAACTAATTGCCAGTTCTCCTTAAAACTGAAAGGTTATCAAAGCTGAAAGCACCATCCAATCTAAAGAGACAGAACATATGATATTCAAATACCACAGCATTCTTTTCTGTAAGGAAAACTACACTGATTGCTGTGGAGTATAATTTCAGTGCTGGCTCCCTGATTTTTTTTTTAAACTGTCTGTCATGGGACTTGAACTCTGGGCCTGAACACTGTCCCTCAGCTCTTCAGCTCAAGGCTAGCGCTCTACCATTTGAGCCACTGCAGCACTTCGTTTTCTGAGTGGTTAATTGGAGATAAGCGTCTCACAGACTTTTCCTGCCCAGGCTGGCTTCAAACCCTGATCCTCAGATCTCAGCCTTTTAAGTCGCTAAGATTATTACAAGCATGAGCCACTGGGAACTGTCCCTGAACTCTTTTGCTCAAAGCTAGTGCTTTACCCCTTGAGCCACAGCACCACTTCCAGCTTTATTTTTTTCTGATAGTTAATTGGAGGTAGAGTCATGAGACTCTACCTGAGCTTTTCTGCCCAGGCTAGCTTCAAACTATTCTCCTCAGATCTCTAAATAGTGATTACACGTGTGAGCCACTGGTGCTCAGCTTGATCCTGCTTTTGTTAAGGATAGGTAAATTCCACCTAAAATGAGAGTTCACATTGATGAGATGCACTGTACTCATAATCAGACTTGTAGAATTGAAGGCCCTTTGCACAACTACTTAAAATTTTATTTTTAAAAAACCTAAAAAATAAATGTCAATTTAGAGACAATATAGTTCTTTAGTTCTGGGCCTTGTTGTTTAAATAAAGCACTTGAGGGTAATGTGTAGAACTCCTGGTATGTAGTTCAGATTTCAAAATACTCTCAATTCTTCAAACTAAAATAAAAAAGAGCTACTGTTTCCTTTACTCCCCCAGAATGGCTAAAACCTGTCATTTTCTTTTTCTTTTTTTTTTTTTAGGGGGGTCAGTCATGGGGCTTGATCTCTGGGCCTAGGTGATGTCCCTCAGCACTTCAGCTCAAGGTGAGAGCTCTACCACTTGAGCCACAGCACTACTTCTGGTTTTCTGGTGGTTAATTGGAGATAAGAGTCTCATAGACTTTCCTGCCCAGGCTGGTTTTGAACCACGATCCTCAGATCTCAGCTCCTGAGTACAATTACAGGCATGAGCCACCAGCACCTGGCTCAAAAGTAAATTACTTTTTAGAAATAAATTGTTTCTAGATTATATAAATTCTAAACACAGTTTATTCCTTTACCTTTTGGCTATAAGTGACATTTATGAAATGATGACATAAAATAATATTTGAAATGGCTAGGGTTCTAGGAAACATGTAAAATCTTAAAGTCAAAGAGAATGGACTGAGGACAGATGTATTTTAACATGTTTCTCACACAAACTTCATCACTGCAACACCAAGGCCACTACTGGCACCCGCAGGAAGCCTCCCAGAATGAGCATGCCTATTCCCACCTTCCTGTTTGTGTATCCAGTCCTCTGCAGACATCATCAGAGAGATCTATCAGCACAGGACTGGGGAATATAGCTCAGTGGAAAAGCACCTGCCTTGTTTATTCAAGGCCCTAGGTTCAATCCCCAGCACCAAAAGAAAGAGAAGAATAAAAAAAATTAGCCCAAGCTTTTTAAGTAGGAGGACACATATGCCACCCAAGTTATTCTTATTGCCAAACAAACACCATGAAACCACATGAATCTGTTTGTATGACTTATATAAAACATTTTAAACACCAATGGGCTGGTGAAATGCTAGGGGAACTTGACTTAATTTGCTAATAAATAGTTTCAAAATAGTTGGTGGCCAAGATATTTAAACTATGGAACAATACATTTCCCAACTTTTATATTAAAACAGCTACAGAGATAACAATCTATATAGAGGAATTAATTTTTAAATCAATTTTTTAAAAAAATCAAACAGTTTTCCCCTCCTGTACAATGCTATTTTAAATCTTTCACTCCTTGCATTTCAAGATTTCGTATCTCAAATTTTGGAAGTAAAGCTGTGTCATTAAAGTATAAATCTATATTTTAAAAACTAAAATCAAAAAACCATACATAGTTATGCATCTCATGGGAGGAGACACTTTCAGAGAAAGGTGTCATTAGGCCATCCCGAGCTGCAGGAGCAATACCATGCACCCACACAAACTAAAACTATAAGGAGTCATTAGCTGCTGGCATTTACTAAGACTGTGATCCTGTGCTTGTGGTACATGACTGTGTTATATTTTCATATTAAAAATAAAGGCAACAAGATTTCCAAACCTTCCAACTTTACTCTTGAGTGACAGGCTTTATAAAAACCAAGCACACTCCCTTCTCTAAATCATCAGAATATTTAAACTTGAATTTTACCAGAACAACTGAAACGAGACCCAGGTTTTTGTATTTCTGTGGCTGGATGAGAATGAGAAATCACTGCACAAAGAGCTCATCTCCTCTGCCTCCACAAACCATTCCCTAGCTTGGTCTCTATGTCACAATCAGAACTCAGCCTCTGATCTGGAATGGGTGCAGAGTTGAAGACTAACATTCCTGCCTCTCCCTGTGGGTCATCAGGCCCCACCTGATATGGCCTCTATCTATCTCGCAGCCCTCACCTCCTACGACTCCTCTCCTTCCTCAAGCTACACTGGCCTTGCTCTACTCTTTCAGCAAAACAACAAAACCAAAACAACCTTTCAAAACCAAAGTCCCCTATCTGTCCACTTCAAGTTATTTCTCCTACTGGCCCATCTTCCCGCACTGCTCTTTTCCCCCAGTTCTTTGCAGGGCTGGCTCCTTTCTATGAGGGTATGGGGTATAGGGGGTAGAACTCAAATGTCACTTCTCACAAACATTTGCTCTGACCCCCTGGAGCCAAAGCAGGCTTCCCTCTATCTAGTCACTGTCTAAAGCACGTACTATTGTCTAGCATTATTTTGTCAATTTATTTACTCATTATCTTCTTCCTTCCCCATAAAGTGGATGAACGTTCCATGAGACTGGAGTCCTTTTGTATCCTGCTCATTACTATAGACAGTACAGACATGTGATCAATACTTGTCAAATTAATGAACAAATAAGTGGACAGAGGCTTAACTATTAACTGTGGAGACTTTAAAACAGCTTCCTTCCTTTGTTTTGGGTTTTTATTTTTATTTTTGCAGTGCTAGACACAAGTAGCAAGTGTTCCAGCGCTGAGCTATATCCATAGGCCCAAAATAGTTGTTAACTGCAGTACAAACAAAAGTGATACTGATGGTACCAGTTACTTGGGTGGAATACAGGGACCAGAGAACAGCACATGTGATTCATTTACAATGCCTAGAAGAACATACTTCATGTTGTCAGAGAAGGGCCTGAAAGGCCTCACGTGTATTTAGGCAGATACCATAGGTCAGAAATCAGAATCATGCTTTTTCAAAGATAGGCAAAAGTAACAGTACTCCGGCCAGTAGGGTAGTTACATTAATATGCTACATAGTGGCTTAGTTAATCTTCACAACAAATATAAGAATTCATGTTTACATTAAGTGTGACTAATTCCAAAATTCAAAACCTGAAATGCTACAAATTTAAATTCAGCACATGTGGAAAATTCCATACCTAACCTCATGTGGCAGGTCAATCAAAAAATGAGGATACTAAAAATACTGTGCCAACTGCCTCTGTCTACCTATATTAGATGAACTTTGTATATAGAATTGGGTCCCATCCCACATTACCCATACCACATTATGTATATGTAGATACAAAATCCAAAGCAATCCAGAATCCAATACACTTCTAGTCCCAAACATTTTGGAGAAGGAACCCTCAATCTGCACTACTACTTCATCTTCATGGACGAGAAGACTAAGAACTAGACCAAGAACTTGGCTAGAACCCCCCAATGCTGAGCACAACGCCATACCTTACCACAAGTGACAGGCATCACCTAGCTCTGTCCGCATTCACCATGTGCTCACCACAACTCTGGCTCACACTACCACGACCTGTGTTCCCACAAGGGAGCTGAGGCACAGACAAAGGATTTGCTATGGGTCACACACAGAGGCAGGGCAGGCTCAGGGCAACCCTGTAGATCACATCTGGCTTCTGCGCATTCTGCTGTCAGGGTGAAGCAAGTTAACTTGATGCTTAAGGAGAAAGCTGTGCTGGTGCCCTCTTCTCATGAGTGACTGGCCCACTTCATCCATTGCTGTTACTGCATCACTACCGAGGTTCCACCATGCTGGTTCAACCACGTTAGTCTCTCAACTTTGAATAAATTTGAGAAACAAAATGAATTCTTGCATCCCATTCTGAATTCAATTTCAAATCCAATGTTTCAAAACTACAATAATCCTACTAGAAAAGTATGCTCTCACATGAAGCAAAAGGAAATGGGAAGAGAGGGTTTGTTGTTCTCATCAGTGAGAAAATAGCACAAACATGCTGTGTATGTCTATCTTTAGTCCTACATTGCCTAGAAATAATTGACATGGGTGGTATGAAGTACCAGGCCATGGCAGGAAAAACACAGCAGAGAAACAGCAAATAGCATGTACTAATTAAACTTGCAAAGGCCAATGCTGCCACACTGACAAAACTTAGCCCCTTGCCAAACCAGCTGCCATTTTCAGTGCTTGCTCATCAAGAATCCTCCACTCCACAGAGACTGCCTCTCATGGGCTTGTCTCCAGACTTTGACATATTTAATAGAAATGAGTACAGAAATTGCCCCCATTATGGCGATTTTAACAAAGGTCTTCACTCTAAAAAAGCAACAACCAGGAAGTGGAAGTGTGACTCAGGTGGCAAAGCACCAGCCTTAAGTGAAAAAGTGAGAAAGTGAGAGCACAAGGCCCTGAGTTCTAACCCCAGTATCAGCACAAATAATTAACTAAAATTAACTCTTTTTTTTTTTTTGTCGGTTATGGGGCTTGAATTCTGGGTTTGGGCACTGTCCCTGCACTCTTCAGCTCAAGGTGAGTGGTCTACCACTTGATCCACAATGCCACTTCTGGTTTTCTAGTGGTTTATTGGAGATAAGAGTCTCACAGACTTTCCTGCCTGGGCTGGCCTTGAACCACAATCCTCAGATCTCAGCCTCCTGAGTAGCTAGGATTATAGGCCTGATCCATCAGCGCCCGCTAAAATTTATTTTTTTTTAAAGCATCTATGATCTAGCTTCTCAGCCCCAAGATTTGGCCTGAGAACATTTCCTGGCATAGTATGCAGACCTGGAGAGTGAGGGTAAGAAAGAGCATCTTGCTTGCCTAAGGAAGGCAGCAACATACAAGGCTTCCAGGCTGTAAGGTCCCCAATGTTTGGACACCTCCCCCCAGCCTGAACACGTCTGTCTTCTCCTTCCCACCTCAACAGTTAATATCTTCAAATAAAAAAATTGGACCAAGGAAGAAATATGCTCTGTTTTAAAGGAAAGGAAAGCCATTGCATGGCTCCATTTGCACTGAAGACAGACTGTCTCTGCTGAACAAAATACGGCTGTAATACAGCTGCTTGTGCATGGCAGAGAGATGGGAGTGGCCGCAGTGGTCATCAGCCATGTGGAGAATCAGCAGCATGTAATTACTCCACACAGCCTTCCTCACACTTTGAAGCCCTGACCCCACAAAGTGGCAGCAAAATATATGTAATCAGAACCCTGAGAGCACAGGTCACATGATCCATCTCAGACATGATCCTTCCCTGGTCTCACAATCACTACTGTTAACGGGCAGTGGCCAATTCCAATGCTGTTACCTTCAAAGTTTTATAGTAGATTGCTCTGTTGATCTCCAGTGGAAACAAATTCTGCTCTTGTCCCGAGCAAGCCCAGTTCACATAGCGCAGCCAGTTCCCCTTCTCTGGATCCGTGGCATCGATGCACATCCACCCCAGGTTGGGGTAATATACCTTGGCAATGGGGAAATGAGCCTGGGTTAAAACAGGGCTCCACTTTCAAGTTCATTTGCATTAAATACAAGTATCTCTACAAAGCATTTCAGAGGAACAAAAGCAAGCAAGCAATAAAGAAAAACACAAGGTGAAAAGTGAAACCCAAAGCTGTAATTCTCATTGTTTTTCTATTGCTTATTTTTTCCTCTAACCATAAAGGTACTGTAGACAATACACTTAATCTCTAGATGAGTCCTGCTTTAGCAATTACATTATCCATACATGTAAGGACAAGTGACAACTCCATTCCCCCAGGTGAACTTAGGAAAATGGCAACAGTGTTTAACAGCAACCAAACCGGAGTTTTCTGGAATGTTCTGCCAGTCCATGCATGGCTGGACTGCTGGGCTACAGAGTTCTGGCAAGGTGGACAAGAACTGAGCACACCTGATGAGCTAGCATCTGTACACACTTACACACGAAGCTCACTGATAATGCCTACACCCCATCCAGGTACACCTGTGGGCCTGTGGTGCAATGGAACATTACTCTGTGCATTACAGTGTCTGGCAGAGAGTGCTCCTCTTCTAGGAGTCACCACCGACCCATCCCACAGCAGCTTCCCATGCTGGCCTCCCTCTGTGCACAGCACTGCCTAGTAACCCTGCTTGCTGCTTGCTGACTGCTCCTGGATACTCATTCTGACTTCTCCCCTCTACGTTGCCTCTAATACCTCTAATAAGACAGTGTGGCTACCAGCTAATGAGCACATGACAGGGACAGGCCAGAAGTGCTGTGCAGTTCATTTATTTAAAATTAAGTCCCCAGATGAATACTTTTACTGTTATATAAGTATCCCTACCAGTTTATTCAAAAATAGGCCATTTACTAAACACCTATCAGCACCGTTCTAAAAAGAGGTTATCTGATTGTTAAAGACTCCTTTCAGCCCCATTATCACACTCACCCTCTGCTCCTAAAAGGACAGATGCAGAAAGACACAATAGCCCCCCCCAAATGGTAGGTCATAAAGAGACAGTATTATAATGCAAAACTAGGTTAAACTTAACACAAACAACAAACTTTCAGTCACTTTTAGTTTAAATGTCTACAGGGCAATTTTATCTTATTTGCCGGCATAGTAAAGCTAGCAAACAGAACAGAGGATGGTCATGGAGCACTAGCTGGTCACAGAAGCTCAGAGATACCCCCATGGACTTCAGCCACGCCCACCCACTCCCCCACCCCACCACCCAACACCCTGGCACACTGACAGAGATCAGTTGGACAGCAGAAACACACACAGAGACAGCTGCCAGAGAAACGCACAAATGAAGAAGGCAGCTAGACTATCTACATGCTTCAGCATCAATGCAGGCTCTGCTGGAACTTCCTGGCTCACAAGTCAGTAGAGACCTTTGCAAAAAGTGAAGTGTTCTGGTTGACTGAGTTCTTTATGCACAGCTCACAGTACTCCAAAGGAGACTAAGGGATCTTCTAAGTACACTAGTGTGCAAAAAGAAGAAAAAGAAATCACCTGACTTTTATAGAAAAAAATAAACATTTTACTTTTTAAAAATAGGTACATAATTCACAAATAAATACATACCTGAAACCTCATAAAAGAATAAACTTATCCAGGGGCTGCTGGTTCATGCCTATAATCCTAACTACTCAGGAGGCTGAGAAGTGAGTATTGCAGTTCAAAGCCAGCCCAGGCAGGAAAGCCTGTGAGACACTTATCTCCAATTAAACACCCAAACAGCCACGAGTGGAGCTGTGGCTCAAGTGGTAGAGTACCAATTTGAGCATAAAAGCTCAGAGACACTGCTAAAGGTCCAGAACTGGCACAAAAAAGTAATAAACTTAATAATAAAATAATAATTTCAAAAGTTTTCACAAACTAAACTGAAAACACGTATTTAAGAAAATGAATACCATATACTGTTTTGTAGAATGGGAACTTCTTTGTACAACTACTTAAAGATAATAATAATAATGTTAATAAAAAGAAAAAGAAAAAAAAGCAATGTAAATTCAATCAGTAAAAAAAAAAAAAAGAAAGAAAGAAAAAGAAAAAATACTTTGGAAGTAATGTATGAGAGCAGATACTCTACCCAAGTACTGATGATCAGAGAACACATTGGCAGGATTTTCTTCTTCTTCTTCTTCTTTTTTAAGGTGCAATACCAGGACTCAAACCCTGTATCTGCTGCCTTCAACTAACTGGCTAGATCTCTAACTAAGCCATGCTTCCAACCTGAGGATTTTTTGTTTTTTGTTTTTTGGTCAATAGAGGGGCTTGAACTCAGGGACTATGCACTGGTCCCTGAGCTTTTTAGCTCAAGGCTAATGCTCTATCACCTTGAGCCACAGCTCCGCTTCCAATTTTTAGGTAGTTAACTGGAGATGAGTCTCATGGACTTTTCTGCCTGGGCTGAGCTGGCTTTGAACCCCAATCCTCAGATCTTAACTTCCAAAGTAATTAGGATTATAGGTATGAGCCAACAGTGCCTAGCCCCGAGGGAATTTTGATAAAATTTAGCTATACCTGAACAAAAGAAAATGTTCTATATACACGTTTAATCCAAAAATATACTTGGAAGAATTTGAGATAATTAGACAACTATACCCAGATGTGTGTACAAAGATGTTCATAGCCACGTACTAACCACTCCCAACTCAGGGAAAGATGAAATACAGTATGCAATTAGTTCAGTGCAATACAGCCCATGCATATAGCAGAATACCGAGACACTAAAAAGTTGCACAAATAATTAACTGGATTACACAGAAACTTGTTTTGTTAGATATTTCTACGCTGCTCAATTTTTTTTGACTAACATGCATTATTTCTATAATCAAAGGAGAATAAAATTGCCACATGAAACCCATTATTTTATAGTGAATAAAAATAAATACATGTAACATTTATAAATTAATGCACTTTAATATTAAAAAAACTAAATAGATGTTGTGCAAGTCAGTTTACTGAAAAATATTCACAACAGATTTGTCACTGAATAAAGCCATTTAAGGATAGAATGGATTAAGTATGAAAATATGAAGAGAAAAATAAAAAAACAAATAAATAAATATGTCAATAACAGTTTTCCCCTCCAACTAGGACAATTTATAATTTCTATTTTCTTTTTTCGGGGGTAAGGGGCAGTCAGTCACAGGGCTTGAATTTGGGGCCTGCCCCTGAACTCTTTTGTCAAGGCTAGAGCTCTACCACCTTGAACCACAGCGCCACTTCTGGTTTTCTGTTGATTAATTGGAGACAAGAGTCACATATTTTTCAACTTAGGCTGGCTTTGAACCACAATTCTCAGATCTCAGCCTCCCAAGTAGCTAAGATTACAAGGCGTGAGCTAAGAGAACCCACCTATAATTCCTATTTTCTCTTTTCTTTTTCTGATTTTTGGCTATTTTGTGTTTGTTTTTGTTTTTTTGTGCCTGAGTGCTATCCCTTACCCTCTTTGTGCTCTATCACTTGAGCCACAGTGCCACTTTCAGCTTTTTCTAAGTAGTTTCATGGAGATAAGTCTCAAAGACTCCTGCTTGAGCTGGCTTTGAACTACAATCTTCATATCTAAGTAGCTAGGATTATAGGTGTAAGCCACCAGCACCCAGCCCTTCACTGATTTAGGAGAATGTATACCACAAAGAAGGGGGAAGGATGAGAAGAATAATCCAGACTTTTGGAAAGCAAGTAACTAAGGTTTGCCGAATGCTAAGTTATGCTCTCTTTTACATCATCCTATACACTGATTTCAAAACAAAAAAGAAAAAACAAAACAAAACAAAAAAAAAACAGTGGAGCATAGCTTTTTTTTTTTTTTTTTGCCAGTCATGGGGCCTGAACTCTGGGCCTAGGTGCTGTCCCTCAGCTCTTCAGTTCAAGGCTAGTGCTCTACCACTTGAGCCATAGCACCACTTCCGACTTTTTCTGCTTGTATGGTTCTGAGGAATTGAACCCAGGGCCTCATGCATGCAAGGCAAGCACTCTAACACTGAGCCACCTTCCCAGCCCTGGAGCATAGCTTTCCTGGTTTTATTGAGTTTGACTTTGTAATTAGGAACTAGAATAAAAGGTTCTGCTAGAATTCACCTTTTAGTTGGCCAAACCTTGGTTTCCAAGGACTTGAAATCTGCTGACTGACACACACAACTTTCTTTCAAGATGTGACAAGATTTTGTTCAATGTAACTATAATTGAAAACTGCCAGTCCCCATCAGCCAGGGTAGAAGAAAGATAGTGGAAAGCCAACTACTCTCACTTCCTTTCAAGCAAAGACAGAAGGCCTCCCACCTTAGCTCAAACCCAAGAACTAACATGCAAAAAGTCTATTTCCAGACCTTCATGGTGAACAAGAAATACTCAGCTCTCTTAACTCCAAAGAGAAATACTACATAAAATCAAAGATGGTTTTCCTGACAATTGGGATTGTTTTCCAACCCATAATAAAATTCCTTTCAATAAAGCAAAGGTCCTGGATCATGGACTACTATAAAGCACTGTTGAAAAGTGAACTCACTTGACCAAAACTCCTCACTTGGGAAAGAACTAGCAAAAGAGGAGTCCCCCTATACCAGGCACCAGGCTTTACATGTTTGTAGCTAAACCTTTAGAGAATCTAGGTAGACACCTGCCCAGATTACTGAAAGCAAACCAAAACCATCCCTAATCCCCAAGCTATCAAGGCCTTCTCTGCCTCTGTCACTCAACAGAGATCAAGCATTCTTTATCTGTGATTTTCATACCACCCAATTTTCATTTAGTTTAATAGTCACTTTGAAATAGTTATACAATACAAACTAATCTAAATTCAAAATTTAATACAGTGATTATTGGTGGGCATAAAGGCCCATCTTATCCTAAGAGTTAACAGTATAAGGAGGTGTCTTTACTCCTGGGAGTGACTTTTGTCACAACTGATTGCCTACTGCAAACTGGGGCTGGTCTAGGATATTTCTGGCCAATAGACAAGGACGGTGTCCTTGTGTAAAGTGAATGGGAGGTTGGGTTTGTGGTTTTAATTTACAAAGTGAATGAATACACTTATATAGAGAGCACATTTACAAATCTTTCTCTAAATGGCATAAAGCTGTAATTTTCAATATGTGTTTAAAGAAAAACATTTACTAAATTTTGAATTTGTTGCACAAAAAAATAAAATGCAAAGAGAAACAGGGAACTATCAGTTAAAAGAACAGATTGTTTTAAAACTTTAAAAAGGTTAAAAGCACTAGGGCTGGGAATGTGGCTTAGTGATAGAGGGCTTGCCTCACATGCATGAAGCCCTGGGTTCAACTCCTCAGTACCACATAAAATGAAAAAGCTAGAAGTGGCGCTGTGGCTCAAGTGGTAGAGTGCTAGCTTTGAGCAACAGAAGCTCTGGCACAGTGCCCAGGCTCTGAGTTCAAGTCCCAGTTCTGGCCAAAAAAAAAAAAAACTTAAAAGTACTGAGATTCATAAAGCTAGGGAGAAAAACATGGTTTTGGTAGTTATGCAGAAAGACTGGAATACAACTACTCTGGAGAGTAGTTTGCACAAGTTCCCAATGATTAAAGAATAAATAACTTTCTTAGTTGAAATGACTTTTGGCTTCATGTTTGTATTTTTCTGTACTGCTCATATTATTTTGTAATGAACATACATTACCTTCAAATGTTAAATACTTACTAAAAGGTACAGCACCAAGAAAGTGCCCTACCTAAGTTATGAACTCTGGGCGACCGTGATGCATCAGTGCAGGTTTCACACGGCAGCAGTGCCCTAGTTGAGGACAAAATGTGGATGGTAGGGAAGGCTGTGGGTGTTAACAGGGGCAGAGAGAAACGCTCTGGTTTCAGTGGGTCCCAAAATGCAGCATTGGGGAAACTGAATCCCCATGGAACAGCATGGAGATGTGGGCTAATGGGAGGAATTTAGGTCATGATGAAGGGCTTAATGCCAATAACAAAAGAGCTTGAGGTGCTGTGTTCAATCTCCTGTCCCACCTTGTTCTGTGTTGTTTTACCAAGCTGCTTCTTAGTCTCAGACTTGTCAGCCTGCAGCCCTGTGGGCCAAGAGAACGTCTATAAACTGCCCCATCCGTGGTATCTTATTACAAAGCACAAAACATCATGAGAGAAACCTTCAGGTCCTATCTAGGAAACTAAAATAGCTTTTTAAAAAGTCTATTTTAAAAAGATTAAACTAATTCTTATTCCAACAACTCAAAACTTCTTTTCATTAGGAGCAATCTGAGCCCCAAAGAAGTGAATTGGAATGGCTTTTATCAGAGGTGGATGAAAATTTTGCAGACTGCTCGACCAAGGAGTGGTCAAGAGAAGCATGCGTAACTCACAGTCCATACCCCAACTCCATCACAGCGTCCCACCAAGCCATCAAAGCAGCTCTTCCCCTTTGAGAACCCACCTGAATTGTGTGTTCATTCCGTGTATATACCACTGTTTCTCCTGTTACTCTTTAATACAATGTTTTCCATAAACGCTTGGATGATTTACAGAAGAGTTGGCTAATCATGAGTTCAAGAAAAGCAATGTAACACTTTGTCTTAGATTAGAAGTTCTAGCAGAGGTAAAAAGATGCTGCCACAAAAGACATGCTGGGCATAGGGGGCTTTTCTGGAAGACCAGTTACCAACCAGGATGAGGTTCTAATGACAAACCAATACTACTTATGTGAATAAGTAGTATTCTGGTGAAAGTAGAATAATTTAGGGGAAAATACTAATTTTTACTTTGATTTTCAATTTTGTTTTTAATTAGATATATATACATTCTAATTTATACTTCCTACACATTGCATATGAATATGTATAGATATATGTATAGCCATACACATCACTAATATCTACCTTCATTTTAACCGAACTTATAATAAAAGGCTTTCACTCACTTTTAAAATCAAAGGTCCCATATCAAATATATGCATATAGAAGGAGCTCTGAGCCTGAGAGCCACACCTATTTCCCTGCCCACCTTCACTTAACCCTGACCACACACCCTCACAAGGACTTACAACTGCAGCAATGTGTAAACTGAACTGTCTCAACAATGGGGGGCAGGGAAGGGGGGAATCACAAGTTTACAGATTCTAAATCACAAATATTCAACAAGTTCCTCTCTGATAATACTGTGTACAGATTTCTGTGTAAGTGAAACTTCCCTTACACAGACAGAGATAATCATTTATATGGTATGCCCAGCAACCTCAAATTGTAATATAGGCAACAGGTAGTACCATCAACTTCTGTTTAATTCAATAGCACTGTATACACAGAAGCTGAGTCAGCACGCTCCAGCTCCTTAACATTATCCTGGCTATGGTTCAGCAGGTTTGC
The DNA here is from genome assembly GCF_000151885.1 of Dipodomys ordii. NCBI lineage: Eukaryota > Metazoa > Chordata > Mammalia > Rodentia > Heteromyidae > Dipodomys > Dipodomys ordii. The sequence continues at coordinate 9,180,414 of NW_012267277.1, read as the reverse complement.
TAGTTTCCTTTGGAAAACATCTGAAAGCAAAAATGCACTTTATTTTGGAGCATAATTTTATGGTGTAGACACTTTTAATGATGCAGACATGGTCTTTAGTACTCAAAGCATTTCTTGCCTGGGCAGTCTTTCTATAGTTACATAGCTGTGACCTCAAAGTGGTGAAACAGCATAATGCAATGACTGTGGTGGTAAGTCCTGTTTCCTAAGGCCTCTGGGTCCTCTGTCAGAAGGTATGTCCTAAGTGATTACAGGAAACATTCCAACTCCAAAGGGCTGGGAGCAACAATGAGATCAACCCAAGAACCCTGCTTATAGCCTTGAGGAAACAGCCCTGCCTCCAACCTCTCAACGCCCCACTTCCTAAGCCAAGTCTCTACACACTTCCTAGCCATATTTTTCTTCCAGGCTTTTATAGGCCCACATGTGAGAAACAGATGTGAGAGCTTATCATCTCACAACTGAACTTGTTTTTAAAGGACTCATATGTGGACGCCCTCTGGGACTGCAGAGCTTCCCCCACCACCCCCAAGGCAGTGACCTGAACTCCATTCTACATGAGTGCAGGATTCCATTCAGTACCCTGGGAACATTTTTTACTTCACAACTTTTCTAGTGAAATGTGTCCTAGTGTCACCATTTTTTTTTCAATTCAAGAACTTACAGCCCTGAGACTACATAGCCTGCTCAAAGTCACAAAGCTAGAAGCAGAACCTCAACCCAGGCAAAGGTGCAAACATCTATAATTGCCAGTGTGAGACAGAAGACAAGGATCTGGCTGTGCCTGTTTCCTGGCTTTTCTCCTCTAAAGGCTATTGCCTTGCTCTGCCTTCATGGGCTGTTGGGAGAACACAGAAGAGAAAGAAAAGCTTGTGCAAAATTAAAAGCTCTATAATGTGACACAGAAGTGATGTTCTGAAACAGTGACTCCTCTGCAGCCATACTGCAGTGTCATTTATGGTATGTATCTGGTGTCATCTATAAAGTGACAAACTAAAACACAGGAAGTCCAGGACTGAAGTGCAAAGCAAAACAAAAAATAGATTTGACATTTACTGTTGAGGAAAGCAGAGCTACTTCAAAAATAAACAACATATATAAATAGTCTGTATCCAAAAAACACATTTGATCATTATTTTTACTTTAAACTATCACATCCTAAGAAAACAGGACAGTGATGTCTCTACAATGTACAGACCTCTCGTAAGCAGAGCTGGAGTTCGCGCCTTACCTCCCACATGTACACATTGTTCTTCACCTGAGATCTCTTCTTCTTTTCACCAACGAATGGCCCAAACTTTTTCCCTTTTAAAATTGGTTTAGTGGCCCAGACACCTAAGAAATGAAACCAGTATTTTTATAGTTTACTATAGTTTATAGCTTACTATAGTTTACTGAAAGCATTAAAGTCAATCCAGTTTCATAAAACAGTTAAAAGGCTAGAGTGTCTGAAAACCAAAACCAAAATAAAGCAAGGTTTAATTATGACCAAGTTAAATCATATTAAATTAAATCCTTAAGGGGCTTTTGATTTCATCTGATTCTAAACAGATAACTTCTGTAATCTTCATTGTTTTATAACTAGATAAGAGTTTTATGATTTGTACATATCAAACTAACATATTGTTCTTCTGCCAGAAGAACAACATGATCACAAGAAAAATAACAGATTATGGTAAATCTGTCTATCTACGGATTTAAAGTCATCTTCATTAAATGTGAGATGTTTTTAGAGGGCTCCTGACAATGTGGCAGCCAGAAGAACTTGTCTTCAGTTTCTAACAGCAAGAATACATGCCCATCTCCTATGTGCTGGCCAGGGAGCAAACTCACATGCAGAAGAAGTCACCAGAAAAGTGGAGGCAAGGCTAGAATATAAGAGCTTCACTTTTCTCTACGTCTGCTTTGAACTAAATTTTATAATACTACCGGTAATCAATCAGTTGAGATATACATTCAACATTTTTAAATTGTGTTGGAGAGTGCCAGTTTTGAGGTTTGAGCTTAAGGCCTCATACTCTTGATTGCCTTTTTCACTCATAGCTAGCACTCTACCACCTGAATCACTCTTCCACTTCTAGCTTTTTGCTGGATATTTGGAAAGTCAAGAATTTGTATATCCTAGCTGTCTCCTGAGATTCTCAGATCTCAGACTCTTGAGTAACTAGGATTATAGGTATGAGCCACCAGTGTCTGGCTAAAAATCATTTTTATTTGAATACTATAAATACTCCAATTACTCACTGACTAAACTTTGAATGAAAATTAGAAAACATACTAATTAAAAACATTCATATACAGAAATATATCTAAAAAACAAAAAAGAAACAGAATATAAGCATGGTATCTTTCAGGACTAAATTTTTATTTTTATATTCTATTCCCTTAACTTTCTATCCAATAACAAGGCTACAAAATGTGAGTGATACAAGCTTGAATGTATTCAACATGTAATCCCATACAGAGGCGTCTGAATACAGTGGTCACATCACTCACTCAAATACCTATTGAGGGTCCACAAAGAGCCTGGTACTGGAGACATAAATAAGAAATCAAGGCACCCACAACAAATGACAAGGGCAGATGTAAAGACAACTACAAAATCATGAAATCAACATGATAACATAACCATACTGAGACACAGTCTGTGGGAAGAGGCCACAGAGAGGAGAAGGGTGAATTCGCCAAGGGTGGGGATGGGTGGGGATGTATTCCTACTTTCATCTTCTATAGACATCCTGGATATGTAAGGGGAAGACACATCAGCACCACACAGTGTAAGTCAAGGACACATCTACAGGCAGAACGCCTGCTGCACATGCTCTCACAGGAAGCTGCGCTGCCTGCTTTTCACTGCCTGTGTCTCTGTGACTGAGTACTCACCAATCCGGGCTTTGTCCACAGCAGAGGGCAAAAGCCTTACTTCCTCTGGAAGTCCTCGCAGCACATGCTCAGGTACCTCAGCCAGGGTCTCAGTGGCTACTGCAGGCTCAGTAGCATTCTGTAAATCAAGAAACAGAGGATCATACCAAAAGAGCATCTAGTAGTAGTTCAATAAGCAAGTTTGTAACTGAAACCTGAAGCAGGCAACTGGACCAAACTCTGACATCAAACATTCAGGTAGTTCTACAGATGCTTGTTTGTGAGTGTCCAAAGGAAACCACTGTGACCTTCAAGCCAATCTATGTTGACTATTACATTCCAGCCACCTAGAACCATTTTTAAAATGTGTGAATCTCTAGCACCACAGTGCTAACAATTCTAACAGAATCTGGTAGCAAAAATGAATCCTGTTTGCTTTTAAATCAAAGGCTAAAGGCAGCATATCTGAACATTTAAAAAATAAAAAACAACACTCCCCATTAAAACAAACAAAAAACTACTTTGGGTATATCCTGTAAAGGCTGAGCTGATCTGGGTACCAGTGGCTCATGCCTGTATTTCTAGCTACTCAGAAGGCTGAGATCTGAAAATCGAGATTCAAAGGCAGCCTGGGAAGACAAATCCAAGAGACCCTTATCTACAATTAATCAGCAAAAAGCTGGAAGTGGCGGTGTGGTTCAAATGGCAGAGCACCAGTCATGAGCAAAAAAAAAAAAAAATAGCCAAGTGAAAGTTCAAGGTAGACCTGAGCAGGGCAGAATACTTCATCAAGAACAGCCCCTGTAGCCCTTACTATGAGCATAAACTTCCAGGATACAGCAACTGACCACTGTGTACAGCAAAGTCACCCTAACACCCTAGCATCCACAGAAAACAAGAGTTTTATACAGTTACCTGTCCAAGTTTAGGCTGGAACTCATCATTCTTAAGAAATAAGATTGCTACTAGATAGGAATTACTACTGTAAGTCAGGGGGAGCATGGCTGCTACTTTAAGAATAACTTTGAAATCAATGGGAAATGCAGTGTCCATCCGCTGTCACACAGCCAAGAATAGAGTGAGAGCTCTGAGTGACAGCCTATAACACACTGCAGACATGATGGGTTTTATAGTGTGAGTGTTCTGACCTTATGACAAAGGTAAACACAAGGACCAGCAAAGGAGTCAACATAGGCAGAAAGCAAACTCCAAGCTGAAAAGATTCCTTTTTCTCACAATGAAGCTCTTGTAGTTCTCAATAATGTTATGTGCCAAGAAAAAAAAATTATTCAACTTTGCAGCCTGCCAGCATTTCAATCTTTAAAGTATCATCAGTTATTTGCTTAAAGAGAAATCAACTCCAAAGCTATACAGAAATACCCTGGCATGGTAGCATGCTGGTGTGCTGGGGACTTCAGCAGCTGGGCCACCTTGTGGGCAGGGCCAAGTCACCTTCTGAAGCACAATTCATTAGCTGTTAAGTTAGATCTTTTGTCTCAACAAAATCCCTAAAACACCTTCCAAAGCAGAGGAGCTTCAAACTGTCCTGGAAAATGGAATCTGCTACCTTCTAATAGCTCAAGAAAAGATAAATTCAGTATAGGCATTTCTTACTTCTAAAGGGTGGGGGGGAGAGGGAAGGGATAGTAGGACAGCAACAAAGGAAGGGGTAACAATGATAGACAAGTAATGTACTCATTGCTTTACTCATCTAACTGTAACCCCTCTGTACAGCATCTTTACAATAAAATAAAATTTTAAAAAAAGAGAGTCTCCATTTTTATACTTTTAATCTATAAGTTGGGTTTTTGGAAATTTGAATAAGCTTTATTCCAAAGAGGGGAAAGCTATGCAATTGGTAGCTTTAGCCTAGAGTACATAATGATGATAGCATGACACTGATAACTAAGCAATATGAGTCGTTCTAAGTCCAAAAAGCACAGCCACTGAGAAGTCAGTTTTCTTCCCTTTTCCCATCTGTGACTCTGGGCCCAGACTTGGCACCATCTGCCATCCCTAGAGGCACCACCCTGGCAGAGGCACTGTACTGCTTCTCTAGCCAGATGCTTATGGTATAGCCACAGCACTCCAGTGACATGCCCAGGTGCAGGCTGCCCTTGGTAAACCAACAGACAGTGTCACACTCCATACCCACATGCAGAAGAGGAAGCTGAGTCTTAGCAAGTACTCATGGTATGAATGTACACTGTAAGTAGCTTATGGTATGAATGTACAATCTGACCAGCTCTGCCCTACAACTTCAGACTTCCATGGAAATGTCAGCAGGAAAAGTAATTCCCCCAGGGGCAATGTGGGATGAGAGGACAAGACAGGAGACCACGTGCACTAGCATTTGCCAAACATCTGTGAGCAGAAAGGACTGAATCAGAGCTTAGAAGAGGCAGTACTGGTTCAAGTACACCTTGGACATGCATATGCATGTAAGAGCTGCCAAAGAACAACAAAACCTCTAAGGACTCTGCTTAACTGGTTTGGTTGCTCTGTTTTGTTTAGTTGAGACAGTCTTACTATATAACCAAGGATGGCCTTGACCTCTTGAGCCTAATGCCTCATCCTCCAAGTGCTAGGATTATAGGCTTACACTACCACTCCTTGCCTCAACACATGACCTTCAAAGTGGGCTCACTAAAGTGAACTCATAGCTGCCCACTTAAGTAAGCACACATGGGCGGGGCCAGGATCTCCCCTCCTACCTGCCCAGGTGCTAGAATCTGGCTCAGGCTGCAAACAACCTGGGACATCCTTAGAAACAAGAATGTAGATGGCGGGGCTGGGAAGGTGGCTCAGTGGTAGAGTGCTTGCCTTGCATGCCTGAGTCCCTGGGTTCGATTCCTCAGTACCACATAAGCAAAAAGAAAAAAGCCAGAAGTGGCACTGTGGCTCAAGTGGTAGAGCACTAGCCTTGAGCTGAAGAGCTGAGGGACAGCGCCCAGGCCCTGAGTTCAGGCCCCACGACCAGACCCAAAAAAAAAAAAAAAAAAGAATGTAGATGGCCTTCCTTCTGCCTTGCCTTTGTTCCCATCTGTACAATTCTGTGTACCTTCCCTGGGACTGCCTCTCTCCCACTTGTTACTCTACTGTGGGCTCACTTCCCATGACCAGCAGTGGACTTGACCTGTCTGCTGTCACTTACACACCTGAATGTGTACACAAAGAACAAAGTGTCTGGAGCAGAGGAAGTAAGAAGCAGCCAGAGCTGAGGCAGGGAAGCAGAGGAAGGCATCAAAAGATGGAGCCATAAGCAGCCAGGGAACAGGGGTGGCTGCTCCTTCCAGAGGTTCTGCTTTGAGTTCTGTTTGAAGGTCCTCCTACTGACTGCAGTGCCCAGCATGGCTTAGAGGCTGCAGCCTGGACACTATACCAATGTACAGCCCTGCAAGCACTAGCAATCCATCTAGTGTACCACATCTCAGGGAACTTGAATCAATTACCTGCTTATTCACCAGTTGTTGATTTCCTTCATCTGAGTTTTCCCACTACCTGATGCAGACAGCACAAAGTCTATATTCTCTCTCTTCCCCAGCTAAAGGTCACAGGGCTTTGTTTCACTGGATCCACTGTCCAATCACTAACACTTCCCAAGAGCCAGTTCCCTCCTCCCTTCCACCTGAAAGTTCACAGCACCAACCAGGAAGCCCACCCACTAGGTGAAGGACCTCTGCTCCTTCCCCACTGCTTTCAACAACCTGAGAGATTTTCATTCTCCACGTGTGACTGTCACACCTCCACATGGGAAGGGTCCTTGCACTGTCATCGCTGGCTAAGTGGGCCCTGAGCTCACTCAGAACTCACTGCTTCCTCTGGGCTAAGATCATGCTAAGCCCTTTACCCAACCAAGTTCCTTCACTCCAGCATCCCAACAGTAACCTCAGAGAACAATGACGGGCTCACTACATGTCACTCACTATTCCAAGCACTCTGGGTTGCTTGTCTCCTCCCTCTCTCTCCCCTTTTTCCCTCCCTCCCCTGACTCCTTACTGAGATTTGGATTCAGTGCCCGGCACTGAACTATTTAAGCCAAGCCAAGCTTGTTTTTTGAATAGTCTAACTTGGTGTCAGGGCAGTGATCCTATTTATGCTTACCATCACAACTTGTATGATAGGCATACACCATCATACCCAACTATTGTTTAAGAAGGGGTTTGTTGAACTTTTTGCTTGGGCTGGCCTTGAATCTATGCCTCCAGAGAAGATGGGATTATAGGCATGAGACATCACGCCTGGCTCTCATTTATTCTGTATTACTACCTGCTGTAGGTACTGTATGGTCTCTACAGAGGAAACTGGGTGTTGTTTGCTGTCACACAGTAAGTGGCAGAACTAGGTAATTCCAACCCACACCATCAGGCTTTGGGTCTGCCTCTCTGATTCCAGGCCCCAGAGCAACCTCAAGGAGTCCCACGATTCCAAACTCATGGAGCTAGAGTGTGCATATTATGACCAACCGAGAAGGCGCTTTCAGGGTCCTCTAGAGGCGGGCTAGATGACAGCACCTTTTTTTCTCAGCTGTGCTGACAGCAGGTGAAATGTGTAACTGTTTAATTTTGCATTTTAAAATTCTCTGCTTTATGACTAAGGCTGGCATACTAAAATTATACTAAAGCAACCTCTTGAGTTTTGCTAGTCCATACATCCAGCAAGGTGAAATTGTGGGCTGCAGGAAGCTAAGATGAAAGAGAACACAAGATTCTACAGTTTTTGTGGGGGGGGTTTTTTTGGGGGGGTTGTGGTCCTAAGCCTGGAGGGGGTTGAGTTCAGGGTACTGCCCTGAGCATTTTTGCTCAAGGCTAGCATTCTACTACTTGAGCCACAGCTTCACTTCTGGCTTTTTGGTGATTAACTGGACATTAATTGGAGTCTCACAGACCTTCTTACCTGGGCTACAATCCTTAGATTACAGCCTCCTGAATAACTAGGATTACAGGCCTGAGTCACTGGTGTCCAGCTCTCCAACAGGGTTTTATTGGAAGGTTTGGCAATAATCTCTAAAGGAACACAGGAACAACCAGAGCAGATGGATACATACACTGGCTTCTGGGCTAATGCAACCCTGGCTACCACTGCAGTGAGCTCCAAGCTAATGCAAAATGAACCACACCACTGCAGTGAACTCTGGACTAACATAACATTGACCACATTGCATTGAGCTCCAAGCTAATGCAATGTTGACCACCACTACAGTGAGCTCCAAGCTAATACAACGTTGAACACCACTGCAGTGAGCTCCAGGGAAGGGACAAAAAGACTGGACAGCTCCACATCTACTAAACCCCACAGAGCAGGAGCTGAGACCTCACAAGATAAGGAATAGTCAAGGCAAGGTGGTGCACTTGTACTGAAGACCTCTGCCCTCCCAGGGTACCTATGGTTCTTGGGAGCCAGACCACTATCCTACTCTGGGATACTCCTTACCAGCTGGGGGTCCCCCTTTACAATTCACAGGGTGACCTAGGCAGGCTGGTAGAAGCCAGAGGCTCTGCTTTGCTCACTAGCCATGGCTGGAATTGGTGTATGGCTGGATGCAGAGCAATCAATGGCTGCTGTAACCACTGCTGATAATGAGATGCTAGAGTAGGAAGGGGATGGACAATGGCCAGGCCTCGGCAGCCTTCAATCCAGCGTGAACAGATAAAGAAGCCAAAAAAGAGCCTAGTTTAAAAAGTCAGAGCAGGAGCAGAAGGGATGCTAGGGAGGCAGCATGCCAATAGCCAAGCCTTTGAAACTGTTCTATCTGATCCCTTTCTCCATCCCCATATCCCCAGCCCTTTTCAAAACTGAAAGGGCAATCTCCAATGGGCCCATGTAAACCCAGGCAGCACGCATGGGCAGTAGCCTGCTCCCCTAGGCCAGCAAAAAGGGCAAGTCCAACCCACTCCACATGTAACACAGGCCAGTAGGGAGCTGGAGTATCTCCACTATTACCAGAAACATCAGAGGCAAAACAACAGAGCTAGAGATATAGCTCAGTGGTAGCAAACCCCTCCTCCCCCACCCCCAAGCCCTCAGTTCCCCCCACTCCTGAAGTACACAGACTAACAGAGAATGGGTCAAGGTGGGATGGGGGGGGGGCTGTCTCTGCTGCCTCTCAGAGAGGCTCCTGTAGGTAAGACTGAATTGCCATATCTGGACCCATCCTCATCCAAGGCAGTGAGGCTTATCTGTTCTATCCAGGGCTTTATTTCAGGATAGAAAAACTACTGGAAGAAATCACAGCCAGTCCCCACTTCACTTTTCATGCTCCTCCCTTGCATACTTCATGGAGCTCCAGGCTTACAATCTAGCCTCCTCCCTTTTAGACAAGGTCCTCTTCCCACCTGGGTCTGTCACAAATCAGCCTTTCAGCTGCTACCAAGCTCAGTCCATTTGCCTCCCCCTACTCCTTTCCAGCATTCCCATCATCTACCACTTTCCAGGTTAAGTTCAAATTCCAGCTCATCCATGAAGACATTCAGCACCTCATCATCACTGCCCCTTTTCTGATTTCCTGTGTGGTAGGTTTTAGGAGCCCTGGAGAAGAAGGTTCCCTGGGCAGTGAATCACTTAGGAGGTATGTGAGGATACCCGGAAGTGCCAGGCCAACCAGAACCAGGACTGGCTACTGGCTGAACACAACTCCCACAAACACAAGGCATTGGCCTCAGGGACTGTGTTCTGGGGACTCATCAGATAAAGAGCAAAGACCAAGAAGCCAGGTGACCTGCCCAAGGCCACACAGCCAGTGGGAGCAGCAGTCAGAGCAGGAGGAAGGAGTGGAACAAAAGGCCATAAAGAGGAGGTCAAGTCGGCCTGTCCCCAACCTAGTCCACATCAACATCTGGACAGGAGGGCCAGGTTTCCTGCCACCAGGCCTTCCGGTAGTTTATGGAAATACTATCTAATGTATTAACATTTTTCAAATTTTAGAAATAAGGTAATACTTTCATTCAGAAAAATAATGTCCCAGATTTTATAGAACTGCTAATTTATCTAGAATACATGATTCAAAATGAGCTCTAAGTCCATCATTACTCAAGATGTTAATTCTTAAACTATATATTTATTGAGATTTAAGTCATAACACATAGAACACACCTTACTAGAAAATCTTTTCATAAAAAATCTGAAAAGTTAAATTTTTGTACTTATAAAATATGTAATATGCAAATGGTTTTGATTTTTTTCATATCATGTATATTTTCAGGATTAGAAAAAAGTGGTAAAGGGACCAGGGATAGAGCACACACCTATAATCCCAACTAATCAGGAAGTAGAGAAAGGAAAATTATGGTTCTAGATGAATACAGGCAAAAATCCTATCTGAGATATAAGAAATCCTATTTGTGATCCTATCTGAAAAACTAGGTAAAAAGGTCTGGTAATGTGACGTAAGTAGAGAGCACTTGCCTAGTAAACATGAAGCTCTGGAGTTTAATTCTCAGTACAGCCAAAAAAAGGAGGGAAGGGGTATCAGGTATGGTGATATACACTTACAATCCAGCACTTGGGAGGCTGAGGAAGGAAGATCCAAATTTCAACACTACATTTGGTTACACAGTAAGAGCCTGTCTGTGTGTGTGGGGGGGGGGAGGGGAAGGGAAAAGAGGAAAAAAAGTTTTTTGGTTGTTTTTTTTCTTAAAGAAGGTAGGAGAGGGGGAAGGCAGTAACTAAAATGAAAGAGAAAAAAAGCCAACCCAGGGCTCAATTTATAAAAGCCTATTCTAAGATGATCTGTGGTAAAAGGAATGAAGTCCTGATGTGGGCCACAGACGACTCATCTCAAAAGCAGCTTGCCAACCTGTCGAAGGCACACAGGAAAGAGCAGGCAGCCCAGCCACTTCTATGAAACTCTAGACCAAGACAAACCAAATCTACTACTGACAGAAGGTAGTCAGCACTGGGGACACGGGATGAGAGAAACGTCCCATGGCCTGACACCGGCAACAACTATGGGAATGCAGACATTTGTCAAGTATGCCACACACTTCACATGGCCACATTTGACTACCCATGGTACACCTCAAGAAGGACTTTTAATGTCAAATCATCAGGTTAAGTCCCTAACTGCTCAAAGTTCATTCAAGTGAACCTTTAAGGCACCAATGAAATAATATAAAGAACAAAAGTGCCAATACAATAGAAAATATTTTTTTGTTTGTGTTTGTTTGTTGGTCATGGGTCTTGAACTCTGGGCCTGGGCACTGTCCCTCAGCTCTTCAGCTCAAGGCAAGCACTCTACCACTTGAGCCACAATGCCACTTCCGGTTGTCTGGTAGTTAATTGAAAATAAGAGTCTCACAGACTTTCCTGCCCAGGCAGGCTTTGAACCATAATCCTCAGATTTCAGCCTCCTGAGTAGCTAGGCGTGAGCCACCAGTGCTCGACATAAGTTGTTGTGTTTTTTGTTTTTGTTTTTTTGGTCGGTCATGGGGCTTGAATGTGGGACTTGGGTGCTGTCCCTGATCTCTTTTGCTCAAAGCTAGCACTCTACCACTTTGAGCCAGAGTGCCACTTCTGGTTCTGGTGTTTAATTCGAAATAAGAGTCTCACTGATTTTCCTGTCCAGGCTCGCTTTGAATTGTGACCCTCAGATCTCAGCCTCCTGAGCAACTAGGATTACAGGTGTAATCACCAACACCCCACTAAGGTTTATTTTTTTTAACACAACTCATAACTCTCCAAAGTCCCCCATGGCCCAGGAAAAGTCTACTGTGATCCCATGGTCCCACAAGCTAATGCCATCCCTCCTGGCTCCATGTGGCCTCTCCACATGGAGAGTACTAGTATTTCATGAAAACATAAGTAACTCTATATATCCTTGTTAGTTTTAATTTGTTTAGAATTATTTATGGCTTATAATTATTTACAGTTATTAATCAAAGCTAGTATTAGGGAGTGAGAACAGTAGGTAACAGAGAAACTTCAGTCTTGTTTAACATTAAGAATACTTTAGAGCTAGGCATGGCTCACACCTATAATCCCAGTTACTCAGGAAGCAGAGATGGGGAAATTGTGAGTCAAGGTCAGCCACGGCAAAAAGCTAGTGAGATCCCAACTCAACACCTATGTCAGGCATAGTGGTACAGGCCTATAACCCCAGTTACACAGAAGGCAAAGGCCGAAAGAAAACCACAGCTGAGCAGGCCAGAAGCTGGGGTAGGAGGGAATGAAGCAAAACAGGGCCGGGAGCATGTCTCAAGAGACAGAGCAAGCACCTACCCAGCAAGTGCAAGGACCTGAGTTCAAACCCTAGTAAATGAAAAAAAGAATGTCATAGTAGATTCATGCCAAGATAAGGATTACTGCCACAACAGGGAAATAATATAATAATCCCCACAAAGAATCTCAGAGTATGAGAAAGCTCTAAATTTCTAGAGCCCACTCAAGATCCTGTCTCAACACGTGTGTGCATGCACACTCACACACGTTCACACACAGAAGACGAAGCCACTACTGGAGGGCTGGGGAGAAGAACAGCATCCTGCAGCAGCCAACACTGCTGCACCTGGGTTAGGAATGAACAAGCCCTCCTCAAAGAGAACAGAGCCAGGCAGGAAAGAAGGTTCCAGTAAAACAAGCACTCTGCTTCTAAAAGTGGTGGCTGTGAGCTCATCCAGTCATTCTTACCAATGAGTGAGCAAACAAACTCTACATGTTGACCCGCACCCAGCCTCCACCAGTCAGGGCTCTGGTCTAAACATGGAAATCGGAGCATGCCACTGTCACTGTGTCCCCAGTGTATTTGTCATAAAACAACACTCTCCATGCTCCTTAAGGCCATAGAAACCTGGCCCTCGCCTTTCACACTGAGTCTCTGAGGGGGCCAAGCTGCAGCCCCTGGTTTGCTCTCTGCTCCTTTAACAAGCCCATTCCAACCCCAGGACCTTTATACTTGCTGGGTGTCACTATGACAAAATGCTCATCCCAGATCTGTGGACACCTATACAGAACCTCCCTTCTTTTCACTTACCATTCCTCGTCATAGGGATCTAGCCTGCCATCTTCCCCGCACTATTGCTATGGCAACTGCAGAACATGGTCTACCTGGTTCTCTGTGCACCTGTGCCCAGGCCAGCTGGAGTGGTTGGCTGCCTTACATAATGCTCAGGGTGGACCTACAGCAACAAGTCACTGGTAGCCTCTTGGGTTACCCTCAAGTCTTTTTTTTTTTTTTTAAGGTCTATGGGGCTTGAACTCTGAGCCTGGGGACTGTCCCTGAGCTCTTCAGCTCAAGGCTAGCACTCTACCACTTGAGCCACAGAGCCACTTCCCGTTTTCTGGTTATTTTACTAGAGATAAGAGTTTCACAGTCTTTCCTGCCCGGGCTGGCTTTGAACTGAAATCCTCAGATCTCAGCCTCCTGAGTAGCTAGGATTACAGGGGTGAGCCACCAGTGTCTGGCTCCCACAAGTCTTTAAAACCAGTCTGGAGGGCTGGAAGGCTACCTTGCTTTGCTACCAGTTATAAACAAGAACTCCATGGCTGATCAGGACACTGAGACACTGTCACCATTTGCCAGGAGGCAAATAATTCCAAATATTAATAACACTCTGATTTATGCAGACACTGGGAAAGCACACCTGTGGACCCAGTAACCCAGTCCTCATGGGACATGGTGATCCAGCATGGCTCTTCCAACACCACACTCCCTCTGTGGCTGGCACCTGGGGGTGGGGGGGCAAGGTTGCACTACCTGAACTTTAAGTCAGAAGCTCATCGCGTCCCCAGCCAGTCGCCACGCCCTGACACAGTCAGCCTCTGTGTCCATGGTCCTCCAGTGACTGTGATGGCAGACCACCGCACTGATTCACTGGATGTACAGCAGCACAGGAAATATACTAGGTCCATACTTAGTCCCTGAGATTTGGGAATTCCCTGTTACCTCAATATAGAATCTTGGTTATCTTCACTTACATGGCCATACAGCAAGGTGACCAAGAACAGGGACTTTAGAATTTGATAGGTTGTTGTTTTTTAACTCAGGAACTTGTATGGTAAACACTGTATTACTTCAGTCATGCCTCCAATACTTTTTGCTTCACCTATTTCTTAGATAGGGTCTCTTACTTCGGCCTAAGGCCAGCTTCTGAAAGAAATGCTCCAAGCTAAGATTACAGATGTGTGCCACCACACTCAGCTTGTTCTCTGAAGTTGGGTCTTATAACTTTTTGCCCAGGCTGGCCTCCAATCACTATTTTTTTCACCTCTACCTCCCGAACAACTGGGATTACAGGCATAAGCTACTGAATCCAGCTCAGGCTGAGTCTGTCTGATGTCAAAGCTCTGTCAGTAATGGAATCATCACTTCTCAGGCCTTAATGTCTTCATCACAAAATTAAGTTCTAATCACTATGAGTAGTTACAAAGATTGAATCAAAAGAAAACATATTCTGTGTCAAACAGAGTGCCAACATGCATGCTAAACACTCTGTAGCTAGACAGCAATTAGTATTAAACTCCAGCATATCTAACCTAAGCTACCATCTGTGAACATATCTAGAAGGAGTAGAACACGACAAAGTTACATTTGTTCTCAAGGTGGCTTGACTTACCATATTCAGACTTCACCATATGTCTATCAGGATGCAACCCCACACACGGTTGAGAAGCACCTGCCCTGGGCTGTGTGTGAACTGCCAATGAAGGAATGGAGGACAGCTGCGATTTAAAATGGAGAAGCAGAAAGGGGGACATGAAGGCTTCTGCCCACCAACCAGGCACAGGGCAAGGGCACAGCAAGCAGGAACAGGGCTGACATGCAAAGCAAGCTGGGCTTTACTCTCAGAGGAAGAGAGATGGCAAAAGAGTAAAGAGTGAATAAGGAGCATAGGGAGCTGGGCTCAGTGGCTCCCCCTGTAATCCTCACTACTTACAGCAGTATGGAAGATCATAGTTCAAAGGCAGCCTGAGCAGAAAAGTTCTCAAGACTCTACCTCCAATTAACCAGCAAAAAGTCTAACTGGAGGCGTGGCTCAAGTGATAGCACGTCACCATGAGCAAGCAAGCCCAGCAAGTGTGAGGACCTGAGCTCAAGTCTTAGAACAGAAAAAAAGAAAGAAAGAAAAGAAAAGAAAAAGAGAAACAACCACAACAAAACTGTGCAGCCATGGAAGAAAGCAAACACACATACACTGGGACCTTTGTGGAGGTCCATGCAGGGTTCTGAGAGGAGAACTACTTTAGATGCAGACACAACACATTCAATGGTCAGAACACCACTTCAACGGTCAGGCTTACAATACCGACAGTGCTGGACTCCACTTTCCTTCTAAAGAAATTGCTTGCAAGCAATCTGGCACATCTACACTTGGGATGCTTCAGCACCTAAATCTCAACTGGCACTTGTGAAAGTAATGTCTTCAAGACCACACCCACCAGGACAGATCTGACAGCTAAAATTCCCAAGCAAATGCCTGTCAGTTCCCAGAGAATATCCCGTGTAAAATAACCACTAGCATTGATGTTACAAGTCAGTCAAACACAAATTTTGGTATAGAATTATTCTGAAGTCTTCAATACATTGAAATGAACATTTTCATGGGCTCAAAATGACTAATACAAGTGAAAACCATAAACTATCCTGAATTATTTTTTTTTCTTTTCCATTTTGTCAGTCATGGGTCTTGAACTCTGGGCCTGGGCCCTGTCTCTGAGCTCTTCACCTCAATGCGAGCACTCTACCACTTGAGCCACAGTGCCACTTCCAGTTTTCTGGTAGTTAATTGGCGATAAGGGTTTCACAGACTTTCCTGCCCGAGCTGGCAGATCTCTTCAGATCTCAGCCTCCTGAGTAGCTAGGATTACAGGTGTGAGCCACTGGCACCGGCTCTGAATTCTTAATTTTTAAAAAAAACCACAGGGTCAACTACACAGATACATTTTATGCCACAACATAACCATATCTTAACAGCACACAGCTAACGACAAAGTGGGCCTAATTTTCCTAATACAAATGAAACGTTCATTACTAGCAGACTCCTTACATCACACCCAGTGAGCAATATGCTGGTCATCAGAATGAGAGAAGCCCATCCACTGATGCCACACATGCTACTAGAGAGGAGGTCTGCCCACTGATAGAACATCTGGCATCAAAGCAGACCTCTACATCTGATATTAAAACTTGTCAAAAGTAAAGGAAGATTGTAAAAGAGCCAAGAAAAAGATACGCTTATTTCCACAACTTTTGAATAGCGTGCAGACTTCTATAAACACAGATTCATTTGATATGTGGAATATTAAAGCCAAACACACCAAAAATATTACTCACCTCATGCGATAGAAGAACTAATAAGCCTAAGGTCAAATCTTTAGGCACCTCAACGTGTGTACAGCGATGTGACTCAACAGAACAAAGCACTTCTAGGTTCTACTCTGGAATCGTTCACTAACTCAGTGGAGAAGCAAACTCATTTGGTGACCAGATTCACATTAGGAATCAATCTTAAAATAGGAAAACAAACAAAACTTTTGGCATCTAAGCCTGTAACTGTGCCGGTGAGGGCCTGACGATCTACTCTGTTCTTTCTTCCCTCCCCCTTGCCATTCCAGACATCACAGGCCTTCAAATGCATGTCAGTAAATCTCCAAGTTTCAAATAATAAAAACCATGTGCCCCGTGTGTTTCCCGGACTCACTCTTTATGATGGAGACGTCGGCAGTAAAATAAACAGATTTCTGATAGAGAAAAATAATGAAAGGAAATCAAAAGAATCCATTCCAAAAATGTCCCACCTCCTAATGCTACAAAGAGTGAACTTATTGAATGTGGCTGCCTGATGAAGCTGGACTTGTGAGTTCTGGTTAGGAGCATCTGTACATGGTAAAAGGTGTCTCAAGTCTCCACTGATGGACGAGGAATGAGAAACACAAATTGTTTCCAAGTCTGAGAGCTCTGAGCAAAGCAGTCAAATACATGACATAGTTTTTTTTAAGTGTATTTACTAAGATTTTTAAGATAGTATGTTTCTGACACCCATAAATTTTTGCAACTGCAATTATATTGACACCAGAAAAAAAGAACAGTACTCTAGAAAGCATAAAACCCTTGTAACAGGCACTCTTAATGTTGTAGATACAGCCAGAGCCTCTTCTAGGAAGAGGATTTTCCAAGACAAAAGACTTAAACATTTGTGTTTGCTCCACTACGATCTCAAAAACAACATCAATATT
This sequence comes from Dipodomys ordii, assembly GCF_000151885.1. Taxonomy (NCBI): domain Eukaryota; kingdom Metazoa; phylum Chordata; class Mammalia; order Rodentia; family Heteromyidae; genus Dipodomys; species Dipodomys ordii. Next base: position 9,163,383 of record NW_012267277.1, on the reverse strand, counting down.
CCCTTCCCAATCAATGGAAAATTATAAAACAGAAAGTTCTAAAAATGAAAGTTGAGTAAACTTGAAAGCAAAAAAAGGACAGGAACCTCACACTGGGGAGGGTGGGAGAAGGTGAAACAAAAGTCTGAACTAAAATCCCTACTACGAGTGAGACGCAAGGGCCCTGGCACTGCCAGGCCAGGCCCAGACGCAAAAAACCCATGCCACACCAAACGCACATGATGAAGGAACACACGGATGCATGGTGTGAAGGAACAAAAATGAACATCTGGAGGAAGGAATGTGGGTGGTGCTATTTTTTTTAATCAAGAGCTGGTCTAACATCTAGGTCATGAATTCATATAAATTTTTATTTTTAAACTCACCTGATTCATTTTCAGTTCCTGTTGTGTTCTGAAAAGATACACACAACAAAGAAACTTCTTTGATTACATGAGCCCTAAAAAGAAAAACAGACAATTGTAATATGTACCTGCCTACAAAGGTACAGTGATTTAAAACCACAAACAGAACTGCAGTTTGCTTAGGGGACATTCACACAGATCACCTTCCTGCTAGGCTATGCTGACAGCTCACTACTCAGACTCCCTTCCATATAGCAAATGCATTTCCTATGATCCTTGCCCAGCCCTCAGTTCTTTGGAACTGCATCATATATTTGCTCAGGAACTGCATCATTCCTAAGAAGTGAATTAGCTTTAAATAGTCCAAAGCACAAAGCACTGAGGAGTGGCCTGCAGTGCCTCTCCCTTCCAGTAATGTGCTACATGCAAACAATGAGACCCCATTATATTCCTGTTTCTCCAGTTCTGGAGGTTGAAAGGCAGATTTACTAACTGGCTGCAGGAAATTCCCTTTGAGGAAAAGAGTATAAAACATGCAGTAAAATGCAACTGTTTTTAACAAAAAAGAGGTTTGGAAAGAGCTACAAATGAGCCACACAATTCATGTTCAACATATTCACAGTATAGCAATGGATGGGCCATACACAGAAGATAGGCCCCCAGAAGACAATCTTGCCTCATGATGCCACAGTTGTCTCTACATTGTGTAGCACACTGATGATGGCCACAGGGACAAAGCTGCCTAATGATCTTCTCAGAACATACCCTGTCCTTAGGTGGTGCTTGACTGCATTCATTTCTAGGAAATAATGCAGATGGCCCTTTGTACAGTACATGTCTCCAGTCACCTGACGTTCACAGTATATGAAAAGCACACCACTTTAAGTAGAACCGCTGTCATTTCTAAATGTTTCCAGTACTTGCACGCATTCATACATACCCCATAAAGTCTAATTCTTATTTGTTCATGCAGTTGCGAGAAATCACTTCTCTCTCCTTCCTTGTACCAGAAATATGGTTATTCCCATTGTGAATAATCCAAAGAATATGTAACTGAATAGCATTCTTGATGCTGCTAACAATACCCTGCCTCCTACCATCAGAAAGAACTTGGCTTTGACATTTTACCTTTTGCTCAGTTCTGCAGGAAGGAGAGCTGTGTTTTCTTTTCTTGAACTACCATTAGCAAGGAAAGGCACTTGTATTTAAATGAGGGCTAGTTCACCTGTTTCTTATTTGAATGTTACAGTATGGAACATTGCATCTTGAAAGTTACATCCTGAAAGAGGTTCCTACTGGCCAAACCAATACAAACTCTATACGCAAATAGCCACAGAATGAAAAGTCAAGATAACGGAAAGATAACCCATGAAATCCACATCCATAGGCCTAATGCTGAGCATCTTTTTTTATATTTGATGTCCCTTACTGTACACCACAAATTGAACATAACCAATTCTAGTTGGTTTAAAATGGTTATATGGTTATATGTGTATCTGGCTATTAAAAAAAGCGAAAGGTTCAGGGTCTCTAAGATTACACAGCTGAGGCCCCAATCATAAATGCCCACTGAGCACCATCAGTTCCACGAGGTGGTCCTGGTGGCCATATGTCCCAGGGCTTCACTGTGTGCTCCAGACGAGGGGGCATTTTCACCACTTTGCAGAGGCCACCGTGTATCACAGCCTTGCCTCATATGAAATGCATGACTCAAAGTACTAATACGTCCACAGAGCTGTGCAGGCATCACCACCATCAATTCAGGCCATTCCCACCAGCACAAAGTGAGCCCCTGTACTCAATGGCAATGATCCTGTCCTTTCCTACACCCCTCTCCCTGGTCCCCACACCAGATAACTACTAGTCTACGTTCTGTCTCTATGGAGTCTCCAATTCTGGTCATGTCATACTGTCAGAGGTCAAAATTTACTAAAGATCTTAAGTAATATTCTTTTTTTCTGTGGGTCACGTGGTTTTAACTCAGGGCCTTAGGCAGTGGATCCCTGAGCCTTTCTGCTCAAGGCTTGGCGCTCTACCACTTTGAGTCACAGCTCACTGACTTTCCTGCCTGAGCTGGCTTTGAACTACAATCCTTAGATCTCAGCCTTCTGAGTAGCTAGGATTATAGGCACTCAGACATCAGTGCCTGGTGTTTAAATGATATTCTTTTTTTTTTTCTTTGTCAGTCGTGGGGCTTGAACTCTGGGCTTTGGCGCTAACCCTCAGTTCTTCAGCTCAAGGCGAGCTCTCTACCACTTGAGCCACAGCGCCACTTCCAGTTTTCTAGTGGTTTATTGGAGATAAGAGTCTCACAGTCTTTCCTGCCCGGGTTGGCTTTGAACCAAAATCCTCAGATCTCAGCCTCCTGAGTAGCTAGGATTACAGGCATGAGCCACCAGCGCCGGGCTTAAATGATATTCCTAGGAGATAAAGTAATATTTATTGAAATGAACTCCAGGGAATGAAAATGAGGTATTTTTCTTTTTCTTTTTGTTTTCTTTTCTTTTTGTCTTATTTATCTGTCTTTCGAAAGGCAGAGGGACACAGAAATGGAAGGACAAAGGGTGAACAAATGCAGCAGTGGTACTCACTAGACACTATATTGAAAATAAACCATATAACTGTGTGGGGACAGGAGGGAAAAACTGAAAGAGTGAGGGAAGGGGGGATACTGTCCAAAAGGAAATGTACTCTTTACCTGATTTATGTAACTGTAGCCCCTCTGTACATTACCCTTATAATAACAATAAAATAAAATAAGATCTTAAGTGGTTTATTTTGGATTCTCAAACTAGGCACCACTACCCTCCAAAGAGAAGAATAACCATTCCTAGCCCACCTCTCCAAGCTCCTGCCTCCCCATTAGTACCTACTATGTTTCAAGCACTTTTCTTGAGCAATCATTAGGGAAGGCTCTTGTACTCTAGGAAGGGGGGCTAGAGAGAAATTACATACAAGGCATAGTATATCAGGAAAGAAGGGTCTTAGAAAACAAGTAAGAGGCATTAGGGAGAGGGAGATGAGTTACATCTCTGCCTCTACCTCCACACTTGCCAATCCAGCAACCTGGTCTTAAAGGACAAAGGACGAGTGAATGCTAGGAAGAACAGCCAAGAGTCCAGAAGATAACGGATGAAACTTCACACCACAGGAAGGAAAGCAAGAGGGTGGCTGTGAAGCAGCCTCAGGTGTAGGGCAACTTGTAGGAGATCAATGCAGGAGATCAATGGTGCTGGTTCAGCCCAGTTGGAAGAAGTGACTGGGCCCAGGGGAGACTTTAAAACCAGAGCCTGAGTTTGTTGTTGTGTTACATGTGTGAATCAAGAGGAAGTCAGGGATGACACAGAGTATGGGGAGGACAGCTGGGCTTTCTGGGGCTTTGCCTTCATCTCCCCATTCTACAACCTTTGCAATTACTAGATCCCAGGCACCACCCTCAACAGCTGCTCTGGTCTAACTTCTACTGTGGGTTAACTAAAACACCATAGAACTGAAAACATTGCATTCTTTCATTTACTATCAACCAGTGGCAACTTTTTCTCAACTATGAAAGTAACAATCTGGTCAGATTACTACATGAGTAAACATCTTTTCTGATTCTCCACATTGTCTGCTCCCTCTTTGTCCAAACACAAATGTACTCATCCTTACCAGAGAAGACACAATCCTAACACTTTCTTTTGAAGGTTCATCATGGACCTGTGAGCAGGCTCCCTCTGTCACTTCTAATTCTAGTGGCTAAAAACCAGGCCTCTGTTTTAGAGACTCTGTCTCTCCTGACTCATAACATGATCAAATTACATAGGTAAAATATTTTGCAATATCCAAAACATTACAAATCCAATAGTGGCTTCCTAATTCCCAGTTTAAAATTAAATTCTGTACCAAGTTCCACTAAACATGGAGTTGAGAGGTGAAGCTAGGCACAGCAGTAACAAGTCTGCAGTCCTAACCGCATGGGAGGACAAGGCAGGGGGAGGTAGGGGGACTTGAGCCCAGGAGTTCAAGAACCAGCTTGGGCAATCCAGCAACAACCTCTAGGCAGTCTCTAAAAGTCTAACATGGTAATGACGCTCAGGAGATCACAGACAGGACTTGCTCAATCTTCAAAAGCACATGGAATTTAAAAAAAAAAAAAAAAGCCAGGTACCAGTGGTTCACATCTGTAATCCTAGCTACTCAAGAGGCTGAGATTTTAGGATCACAGTTTGAAGCCAGCCATAACAACAAAGTCTGTGAGACTCTTATTTCTAATTAGCCACCCAAAAAGCTGGAAGTGGAGCTGTGACCCAAGTGGTAGAGTCGCAGTCTTAAAAAAAAAAAGCTCAGGGATAGCGCCCATGACCTGAGTTCAAGCCCTAGACCTAGCACCAAAAAAAAAAAAAATTAAAGATACAAGGATCATAAATAAAGCAATCATTTTTCATACTTTGAAAATGTTCATCTGCGCAGCCCAGCACACCTGAGTCCCTGAATGAACAGTGTGAAGATCTAATGCTCAAAACACCATTGTGCCGGGTACCAGTGGCTCACACCTGTAATCCTAGCTACTCAGGAGGCTGAGATCTGAGGATCATGGTTCAAAGCCAGCCCGGGCAGGAACATCCGTGAGACTCTTATCTCCAATAAACCCACTCAGAAAACCAGAAGTGGGGGCTGGGAAGGTGGCTCAGTGGTAGAGCGCTTGTCTTGCATGCCTGAGGCTCTGGGTTCAATTCCTCAGCAGCACAAAAGAAAAAAGAAAAAAGCCGGAAGTGGCGCTGTGGCTCAAGTGGTAGAGTGCTAGCCTTGGGCTGAAGGGCTCAGGGACAGCGCCCAGGCCCCACAACCGGACCCCCCCCCAAAAAAAAAGAAAAAAAAGAAAACCAGAAGTGGCACTGTGGCTCAAGTGGTAGAGCGCTAGCCTTGAGCTGAAGAGCTGAGGGACAGTGCCCAGGCCCAGAATTCAAGCCCCATGACTGACCCCAAAAAAACACAAAAAACACCATTGTGTACAACAGACTGGAAAACAGAGGTTCTGCTGCCCTCAGGGGCTTTAGAGCCATAGAGTGCACATGAGAAAATGGGGCGATCACAACTTTGAGTTACGAAGCTCAGAGGTCAACGGACCTCAGGATCCAATGGGCCTTTAGCAATTAAACTCAAAGAACACAGGAGCTAATAAGCCAGGAAAGTACTGTGAATCTGCATTCAGACTTGCAGAGAAAACATAAATATAAATATAATATGTAAATACTATATTAAAAATATAAAACAAAATATAAATGTAAATATACATTTAAAATTACATATATTAGTATAAATATAAATATGAAATCTTGTATATTTTATAAATATATATATATGTGGAAATTTTTTGAAAAAATACTGCTCCTGGGCTGGGGGACTAGCTCAGGAGTAGAGCACTTGACTAGCTTGTGCAAGGTATGCATGCTGCATGTGCACACACAGACAGACACACCTATATACAAAATTGTAATAAAAAAGACTGTTCCTAGCACCAATAACAGCACTAGGCTTAGAAAGAAATGTGGCCACTGCAGATTATCATTTACCTGATTAATCTAGTAGACATCTATCAGTCTACCCTATATCATACCACACCAAACATGGAATTTATGACATCACAAATTCAGACTTTCAACAAGAATTTTCACTCTCTACTTCAAAACGCCTCGCTTCTCTAAAGAATTTACGTTTCCATATCTCCCAGGCAGTAGGGTTTTCTTCCCCTTGGTACAAAAACCCAAAGACACATTGTTAGTTTTCCTGGATGTGCTTACTCCATCCTGTCACAATAAATACTATGAATTAAAGTTCATTTTTCTTCCCCATTTTCAAGTCTGTCAGGATATACAGTTGTGAGAGACTGGACAGGAAAAGTGGGGCTGCTCTCAGAGCAGCCTGCCCTCTGGAGGGGCGAGGAGGGGTGGGGTTCTTCTGGGACCAGGCTACAACTGCCATCCCTCCTAGTAAAAATACAAAATAATTCACTATTAGCTGGATACTCTACAAAACAGTACTGAAGGACTTTCCTTTCCCTAGTTAATATACAAGAGCTTTATATTATTATAAAGAAAAGTAAGTCAATTCCTCACTAACCACTCAAATGCAAGCTTCAAACAAAATGTCTCAAGCAAGGAGCCATGTGCTAATTTTCTGCACAAAATGGAGGCTTAGCTGACTCTGGAGGTACTTGTTCTCTAACAGAGTTGCCAACTCAAGTACTAATCTTGAGAACTTTGAAAATTAGTATGTTCAGGATATGATTACCCTGTTCCTGACAGCACTTTAAAACAACAGCGATGCCTACTGTTTGCAATGTGTGCTGTTCTCCAATTTAAGAAACCTATGAATACACTTGAGTTACTATTTTCAGAGGAAAATATATTTTCACAAAATAAGTTATCTGTAGCTGTCATTTCAAGGGAAAACTAAATGTCTAAAAACAACGAAAGCCTCTTCACACTGGCCTCCTGTGTTGGCTGGCCCCCAGAGAGGATCTACACAGGCAAGAACAGGACAGCCAAGAGAGAGCTGAGCACCAGGTCAATCTGGAAGATGACTTTGTGAGCAAGGCTCCCAAGATACAGTGCTAGAAATTACTAACCTACTCCCCATGCCCTGAGGGTCTACAGCAAAAGATGCAAGAGGAATTCTGAAAGCAGGGTCATGGTGACCGCAGGAAAGAAGCCTGGTTCCAGCAAAGCCTGTCAAAAGGCTAAGTTAGTTGGCTGGGATGGCTCACTGAGGTTGTGCTGTAAATAAAATAGTTGAATATATAGGAAAGAGTCAAGTGGGCAGCTAGAAAGATGGGGCAGACATGCCAGTTAAAAACCTAAGCTAATAAGCAATTAGCATCTAGACCACAGAAAACAGCTGGAAGCAGCAGTGACAGACTTGCAGAGCAAAGGAAGAACAGGAGGGAAGGACAGCCCAAAGCGAGAATGTGGCTGACTGCAAGACTGGGCTTGAACATATCTGCAGAGGTGTTTTGGAGAGTAACTCTGAGGAAAGACCAGACACTCCCATGGAGAGCTCAGTGAGCCATGGTCTCTGCACATTCAGGAATGGCACTTGGGGTAGAGATTCCTAATCTTTCAGTCCCAAGGGGTTACTCAAGAAGCAATGACCAAGGTTTAGAAAAGTGGCCAGAGAGAGTAGAGTACAAAGATTTGGCTTTGTGGATGGCAGGGAAGGGACTTGAAAACTGACCACCTGTTTCTTTGTCCAGCAGGGAACAAACTAGTAAGGTCAGAAGGCCCAAGGACTCCGGAGATAACATGCAGGGATCAATAACTGTGCCAACCCCCTCACATACACATATACATACGCATACGCATACACATACACATACGCATACACATACACACCCAGAGAGCTGCTCCATTCAATCACCACTTGCTTCTTCTGAATCACTTGCGGCTCCAGAAATGCTCAGTCCATTTCTCCTAACAAATGGGAAGAGAGCTTCACCATTAAGAATGGAAACGTAGCTAGGGGTATAGCTCAAGAGCATGTAGCCCTGGGCCCTAACTCCAGTACAGAAAAAAAAAAAAAGTCTGTATTTACCCCAAGAGCCTTTCTTTTGAATAGTCCTACTTACCGGGGTACCATAAAACTAGATACTATCTTAATAAGGTCTTACAAAATATACATATTTCATACTAACTATATGGTTTGGGAACTCCCACAATTCTTTGCCAATATTCATGGCATCGTTTAAATTATATGATAGTACCATAGAACTGTTCCTACCAATGTTTAACCAAGACTTAGGAAAACTACCGATAAGCACCCATAAAATGCATTGGTTTAGCAGCTTTCAGACTCACAGTTGCATTGTTTTCCATATTCCAGGCAAGCTATGCAAAGAAGTAATTCTGCTCTTTCTTAATATATAATTTATTGCAAAAGCTGTAAAATATTCTTCCCTCCAAAATGGCTGGAAAATACGTAAGTATTCAGTGAAACCCCCTTTATTTCATGCTCCAAAGGACTAATAAATACAAACACAGCATAAGTGTGACATGGACCAGCCTCTGTTATAAATACTACACAGGACTGGGAAAAATATTACAAGCATATTTCACTCCAAAGGAATCATATCCAATGCATACAGTAATTCCAACTCTAACTCGCAATTTCACAATTCGGTCTCTGAAAAATATTTACCCCACTGCCATGAAAAAAAGAGAATAGATGCACTCATTCCAGAGAAACCCACCCTATTAGTACATGGAGCTCCAATGGAGATCCTTCTATATAGTTTATTTACCAATGTCTTAAGATTTCTTATTCCAGAACAAAAAAGAAAAATTACCCATAAATATTTGAGAGCTGGTTTTTTTTTCCCCCAAAGAGCATTACTGGTACATGCATTCTATGCAGATCAATAAGCTACCATTACATTATAATGTATTAAGTTACAGTAAGGTAAGTGCTTGGAAGCAAACCACCTTTCCTCAAGACAAATTCACTACTTCTGAATCCCCAAACTGATTGAAGAAAAAAAAAAAAGAGGCAGTATTAAAAAAAAAAAAACACTAGAATTTAGCTTCTATTTTAAAAGGGTTTCTTTAAGAAATCTCATTTTCTAGAAGACAGTCATTTCTGAACTGTTCAGTACAATGGACATGTTTACACAATTCATGAGGCATCAACTCCATATAAATTTATTTAAATTTCGTAATTTAATCTGCACATTGAGAATGCCAATCCCATCGTGAAAAGTTCAGCATCTCCATGGTCTTTCACATTGCTTTATCTCTGCCACCTAAGGAGGTGGATGCAAAACTGCACAAACTGACCATTCACAAAGTCACAGAAACAAAAGCTGGAAGGAACTGGGACAGCACAGGAAGCTGAGTCCCTGCCTTCCAGGTATAGCCTACACCATATATTCTTGCAGTTCTTTTAAGATTCTTCTACTGTTTCATGATTAAACCATTCAGTCAAAGGGGCTTCCTTCAATATATCTTTTAATGCAGCCACTGAGGACCACTCATTTTTGTCCCCACCCCACCTCATGCCACATCTGGTAATGTCTGGAGACTTATTACCTGACATAACAGGGGTGGAAAGGCACCTCACAGGCCGGGAAAAGAAGCTGTTAAATGTTCTACAATGCACAAGAGCCCAAGAGTCATCCCTCCCCCCCCCCCAAACCAAGAGTGAGCCAGCCCAAATGTCAACAGTGCAGAGGCTGAGAAACCCTGCTTTAACAAAACCCAACCAAAGGCATCCACAGCTTCCAGCCTGTCAGCTCCACAAAGATGATTTTTACAGCTCCAACTAGAAACTTCTGACTTCAAAAGGAGAGAACCAGAGCACAATCCGGTGGGTGGTGAAGACAGTGATGGTTCAAGACACACATAAGCAGAAGCAGACATTTCCAGATGTGCAGGTAAGGTTTTCTCCCCACCCCACCACCACCCAGAAACTTCTGCTACTGAACCTCACAAATTACCCTTTCCACGTCCATATTTCTCTTCCACTCCCCACTACAGAGGTTTCTAGGGGAAACCCAGTTTGTAGTGTTTCTGATTTTTTTTCTGCATGGGTATTAAAAATAATATGAAAAGCTCATCATAAGACAGGAAAATAGTCAATAACCTAAGGTGTTTTCTATCCTAGAGAATAATTTAGCAGGACCTAAGAGGTTTGTGAATGAATCATTTCCTTGAAACTTGAAAAGAGATGAGCAGTTTAAAGGACAGCCTCATGAATAAATAAACATCTAAAGTGAAATAATCATCAAAAGAAAATGTGCACACAGTTATGTACATAACTGCACAGATCTATCTGAGAAAAGACAGGGAGCTGAACGTGCTACCTTAGAACTGTACCTGACAGAAAAATGTATACTGACATGCTAAAAAGTAGAATTTATGTTTTTTACATATCTTACAAGACTCAGGAACTTTAAAACTCCTAATAGGAAAAAAAATTAATCTTAATGAAAAGCAAATTTCAGGCTTCAGAAACCTGAGGGATCAATATGGAATTGATTGGTAACTTATGGCCCATCCACATTTGAGACACCATTCAACAGCACACTGAAGAACAGGTATCGGCATGGACAGAGGCTCACCATACCATGAGTGAAGACAAGTTACAATCAATATACACAGGATATCCACTCTGTGTTTATAAATGAATAAACACAAAGGTACACCAATAGGGACATGAGATTTACTAAAATATTAACAATGGTTATCCTTGGAGAGGGAAGGTTATGGCCAATTCCTCTTCTCCATTTGTGCTTTTTACTATTTTCCAACTATTCTCCAATAAGAATACTTTGTCATGTTTTGTGCTTACAAAACTAATAGGTTATTACAAATTTACACTCTATTATTTCAGGCATTGTCTACAAAAGAAGAAAACAGCCCCAATGAATGTTCCAAAAGAAAACTGCCTTCCACAAAAGCAAGCACTTACTGAGCATTATTATTCTGTGGCCGACCCTTTCCTAAGCAGTTTAATGTACTCACTGATTTAAACCAAACCAACCGGCTGAGGGATAAAATAAGCCTTGGAAAAACAGCAAACGCCTTTGTGCTTGGTTCCTGCAACCAACTCCTATATCCCGTTACATAGTTTGAAATAAAATGGTTTGATAAAATTACCTTAATATTCCTCAAGGATAAACTGAGATTTCACATGGAAAAGAATTCTGCCAAGTGCAGCGTTTACAAGTAAGAAAGCCTCCAATGGCTTTTGAGTTGGCAGCTGGGCACTGTTTCAAAAACACAAAACTTACTACAAAGAAACACAACTGTCTCTGAACATCATTCTTAATATTTCTTTCTACTCACATTTCCCATCACATTAAAAAAAAAAAAGGAGAAACCACTGGACACCAGTGCCTCAAGTCTGTGGTCCTACTCAGAGTCTGGGAACTGGAGGATGGCGATTTTATGGAGATTTAAATCCACCCCAGGCAGACACATTTGTGAGACTTTTAATTCCAATTAAAAAGCTGGAGATGGTGATGTTGGTGTTCAAACCCCAGAAATAGCACATACACAAAAAAGAGGGTGGAGGAGTGGGAATCTACGTGTTTACATACAAACAGGGACAGTGCTGACCAAAGTGAAATGAGGGCGATGCTACTGTAGGTAAAAGGATGTAGGTAAGAGAAGTTGTGGGTGTGGAAAACGCTGCAAATCAGTAATAAAACCAGAGGAAACTAGCGTGAGGTATATTTTAGTCGTGTTTAGGGGACAAGGACTGCTCCAAGGACCATCATTTCAGTGTCTTGTGATTAAAGGGTTCTGAGGATGGATTCCAGGGATCCAGCCAAAAGCGGTCCACGTCTCAAGTACACCCCAAAACCACCATGCAGCGACAGGAACCTCACTTGTCAGAGGAAATTCAGCTGCGTAGCTGGGGAAAAGCGGCTTCCAGGCTGGCTGAGGGGTCGTTCGCCCGACGTCCGGACCTGACCCAAGCCTGGTCTCAAGGGGGTCTGGGGTGGAGGCTGGGGTCGGTGGTCCGCGGGACGGCCGGGAGAAATCTCGGGGGTCGGGGGACGCTGGCCGGTTTGGTTTACTTCTGTCCCACGGCCACCCGCAGAACGAGGTTCACGGACGGCTTCGGCGACGCCCCGCGCCGTGCAAACACCAGCGAGTGTCACACACATGCACGCGCGCGCAGACACACAGTGGGTCTACGGCCACACGGGGCGGGGGAGGGGGGGCGGTTCCCAGCTTCCGACCGCCCGAAAACTATCCCGGAAACACAAAAGACACAGGGGAAGTCGAGGCACCCGTGCGG
>NW_012267277.1:9069926-9150653 GCF_000151885.1 Dipodomys ordii | reverse complement strand
TCGCGACCCTCGACCTCGACCCCGCGCGTCGCCGGCGACCGCTGACTGCGGGCTTGACGCGACGACGCGCGACGACCGGACGGCCTGGGTGGACCACCGCGCCCTTCGCGGGGCTCCGCGGGCCCCAGGAAAGCGTCCCCCCGAGTGACCCCGCCCTCGGCCTTTGACCCGGGCGGGGAGGGAAAGCGCCCGTCGGAGGCCTTCGAGACCGGAGACTCCCTGACGACACCCAGGAACGTGGCCCTCCGTGACGCCAGGCTCCCCGGGCTGCTGGGCGGACGCGCTGCCAGCGGCCACGCGGCCTGGCGTGGGCCTGGACCCTAGGGGAGGCCCGGGACGCGGCCACGCGGTGTCCTGATGGGCGTGGACCGGGCTGGACTAAAGGTGGACATCCGGAGGGAGGCCTGCGCCGGGAGCTCACCCGGGCCTGCGGGGAGGAGACCAAGCCCGGGGGTCGTGGCGTCCCCACGAGATCCCCAGAAAACGAAGTCAGGGTGGAATCTAAACATGCTGAGCAGCTGGGCGCCTGTGGCCCACGCCTGGAATCCTAGCCACTCTGGGAGGCTGAGACCTGGCAGATGGAAACTGGAAGCCAGCCCTGGCAGCAAAGTCCACGGGCCTTCATTCAATCGTAGAATGCCGCACTGGAGGAACAGTTCAAGTGGCTGAGTTTCAGGTCTACATTTCTAGTGGAATGGGTCTGATCTAATAAATAGTACATTAGGTTCCAGGCGTGCCTCCAAATCTTTGGAAAGACTGGAGGAGCTCATTTATGTAACTCGAATTTAAGGAAGCACGTGTACCAACTTAGATCATAAATCGCATTATAAAGGGTTCATGCTGTAGCTGGGAACCGAGTGAACAAATGAAGATAACTTCATCAAAGAAAATATCAACCGAAATGACAGGATCCGCAGAGAACCAACAAAATATGCAAATCAAATCTCCACAGTTTATTTCTTCTGCAAGGAAAATCTGCAGATCAGAGAGATACTTGAAAATAGTATGTTTCCTAAGCCAGTCAATCATGAGATTGCTGTACCCTTTACCTTGATTAATACCTTTCAGCTTAACCTCTGCATCAAAACCATTTGAGGTATCTTTGGGGGAGAAAATAGGGAGACTTCACCATTCCATCCACTACTAACACACTCACACACACACACATCAACATTTTAAAGAAAAAGTTATATGCCACAGCATTTAATGGAATGTAAAAGGAAAATCGAGTGTCAAAGGTGGCAGGAATCTTACAAAAGAAGGTTGGCAGAGTAGTCCATTATTGTCCTTCCTGTTGTTAATCTGAAATGACTGGATAAATTTGTTTCCTGGAATTGCCATTACAAATCTGATGATTGAAAACAACAAATTTATTCTTTTAAAACTGTTGATTCTGGGGCTGGGAAGATGGCCTCATGGTATAGTGCTTGCCTTGCATGCATGAGGCCCAGAGTTCGATTCCTCAGCACCACATAAGCAGGAAGTGGTTCTGTGGCTCAAGTGGTAGAGCACTAGGCTTGAGCTGAAGAGCTGAGGGACAGTGTCCAGGCCCAGAGTTCAGGCTCCATGACAGACAAAAAAAAAAAAAGTTGATTCTGAGGTAGGTGATGGTAGCTCACACCAATAATTCAATTCAAAAGCTAGCCCAGGCAGGAAAGTCCATGAGACTCTTATCTCCAATAAACTACAGAAAAGCCACAAGTGGAACTGTGGCTCAAGTGGTAGAGCACTAGCCTTGAAAACAAAAATTGCAGGGACAACACACAGGCCCAAAGTCTAAGCCTGGACTGGCAAAAAAAAAAAAAAAAAAAAAAGTAGACTGGCCAGTGCCAGTGGCTCAAACTTATAATCTTAGCTCCTTAGGAGTCTGAGATCTAAGAATCACAGTTTGAAGCCAGCCTGGGCAGAAGTGTCTTAAGATTCTTATTTTGAATTAACTACCAAAAAGCCAGAAGTGGAGTTATGGCTCAAGTGGTAGAGTGCTACCATTTGAAGCTCAGGGACAGTGCCCAGGCCCTGAGTTCAAGTCTCAGGACTGGAGCACACACACACAAATCATAGACTCTGGAAGTGCAAAAAAATCAATGTATCTGATCTAAAATGAAGGTGTTAAAAAAGCAATTCTCCCTGTAATGGTTTTGAGCGATTACGTCTGTCTTCTAGTTTCTGGTTGCTACCAACGTCTTCAAATCTCTCTTCATATCATCTTCATTAGTAGTCATATTCTGGGTTTTGCTTCAAATCTCCATCTTCCAAATTGCAGCCCCCTGAATATGGTGGAATTACAAGTCTCCAGCACCCAGCCCTATCGTTTTCATCTGTGTATTTTGCTTGAATATGTTTCCATTTTTCAACTTGGACAGCAGCTTAGAGTAAATAATTATACATTTTATCTATTTTAATTTTTTAAAAAAGCATATTTTAAATATCGAAAAAAGAACTAGCCAGGCACTGGTGGATCACACCTGTAATCCTAACTACTCAGGAGGCTGAGATCTGAGGATCTTGATTCAAAGCCAGCCCAGGCATGAAACTGTGAGACGCTTTAACCACCAAAAAGCTAAAGTGGAGCTGTGACTCAACAATAAAGTGCCAACCTTGAGCAAAACAGCTCAGAAAGAGCAGCTAGCCCTATGTTCAAGCCTCAGGACCAGCATACACACACACACACACACACACAGGAAATGCAATGTAATTTAAGTGATTATTATCTTTGTGGAAAGCTAAATATTACTCTGAAATAGTGACCTGTGTTGCTGAGTGATGAAGGGAAGAATTTTCATTGCCCTTTTCATCACACTTCCTAGGCTGTATCTATGTTATAGGATGAAAGTACAAAATGTACTTTGTCAAAATCTAAAACATGAGTGAAACAGCATACTACACAAATCACCTAGCACAACTCTGGTTAGTTTTGTGCCTGACCGTGGAACATGATTGGCACCAGAACATCCTGGCACCAAGAACACTTGCCAATATGTAGTAAACACTATACATAGATACTTTTTTGTGAGGGGGAAAAGTATCTTCTCCCTAGCTCTCTTGAAGTATATGAATTAAAGTATGTTGTAGATCAGACATTGTGGGGGGTTTTGTTTGTTTTGTTGCTTGTAAGGCTTGAACTCGGGCGGGCAATGTCCTTGAGTTCTTTAGCTCAAGGCTAGAGCTCTACCACTTTGAGTCACAGCTTCACTTCCTGTTTTTGAGTTGTTAATTGGAGATAAGAGTCTCATGGGAATTTTTCTGCCCAGGCTGGCTTTGAACCATGATCCTCAGATCTCAACCTCATGAGTAGCCAGAATTACAGGTGTGAGCCACTCATATTCAGTCATTGTGAATTTTTAAAACAGTGTACAATTATAATTGGCATCGCAGCAGTGTCTATAACATTGCTCCTAAAGAGATTAAAGATGTCACAACCAAGATTAAATAATCTACAACACACTGCCAAAAGCTCCCCAAATGATGATAGCTTATTCTCTGAGGGGATCTGCTCTCAATATTTGCTTGGATTATCGCATTTATCCTCTTAACAACTCTGTGCAATAGGCACTTTTGTGTACAGGCGAAGAAACTTAAGGCCAGGATAGGTAGAAGAACTTGCCTTGGTAAGTGATAGGACCCAGTTTGAGCTTAGACAGTAGTTCAGCTTCCTCATATTGGTGTCAGTTACCTGGATACACACAAGATACGCATTGGAAAGTATTTAAATATCTTCATAAAGAGGCCATTCTAAATACTAGCACCATCAAGCAGGAACATTTATTAAAAGGTCATAGGTGCCCAGCACTGGTGGTTCACGCCTGTAATCCTAGCTACACAGGAGGCTTAGATCTGAAGATTGAAGTTTGAAGCCAGTTGGGGCAGGAAAGTCTGTGAGACTCTTATCTCCAAAGAACCAGCAAAAGAGGTCATTAGGTATGGCCTTCGGCTAAGGGCTCAGTGTCGTCAGGACAGCCTCAAAATGAACTAACCTTTGGTTCGGATAACATACTGCTTACCTTTAAAAAATAGAAAAAAGTTCCTTTACCAAGGTTTGATCTCTTGTTTGGCTTTTTTGTTCAAAGCTGATACCATATTACTTGAACCACAGTAATTTCCAGTGTCTCTCTTAGGTTTGGTCACCTCATCCCTTCCTGCCACCACCCTCTGTGCCATGTCATTTACCAAAAGCAAGCATTGACATCCAAACCATCACCAAAAGACATGTAATTTATATTCTGGTCTCTGATCAGAGAGGAATAGATGAATGAGAAAGACAGAAATCCTGGGGTAAAAGTTGTCCTATTTGTGTAACAGACCCTTTTGGCTGCCCCTTTGATGAAAAACTTAACATTGGAATGATAGATGGTTTTTAGTGATGAAATTAAATGGAGGGAAAAGCAAAGCTATCACCTGTACTTAGCCACCAGTCCGCATTGATACTATGTCATCTTTTCACCATTGCAGCTGCAGTAACAGCTGCTATTTACAATTGAATACACTGGAGCTGAAATTCCGTGTGGGGAAACTCAGTTGATCATAACCAGAAGCATTAAAGAACTTTTAAGATATCCAGTCCATAATGAGCCAGGCACCTGTGGCTCAAGTCTGTAATCCTAGCCATTCAGAAAGCTGAAATCTAAGAATCACAGTGTGAAGCCAGTCAAGGCAGGAAAGTCCATGAGACTCATCTCCAATGAACCACAAAAAGCCAGAAGTGGAGCTGTGGCTCAAATGGCACACCACCAGCCTTGAGCACAAAAGATCAGGAACAGCACCCAGGCCCAGAGTTCAAGCACCAGGACCAGAAAAAAAAAGTCCATGATGTGCCTACTATTTGCCCTGTTGTCTACCGTGAAGATGCTTGTGGACACTGCTGATCTCTGAGAATGATGGGTCCAGAGAGGAGACTGGGTGTATAAACAGCCTAGAGGGCAGCGGGAGGCTGGAAAGGCACCGGCAGCATTTCAGATATGCTCTGGAAAGATTGGCACCTCCCCACTTCTTTTTTTTTTTTTAGGTACTTTTAAAAAGAAGAAAAGACTCAATTCCACAACGCTCAAAAATTTCCAACCAATTCGAATCCAGGGCCCCAAAGATAACTTCCCTCCATCCTACAAGAAAATCTTGAGCGCTGATTCTACATTCTTCCACTGCAATTCCTATGCCACATGTAATGTTTTTAGAAACAAACATGTTAAGTCAAAAGCAGTTCCAGCCTTTCCCACCCACGTGGGCCCAAGCAGCAGAGTTTGCTCCTGTCGCGGACACCCCAGTAATGAGCTCAAAGATGGATGCGATTTGCTACAGGGAACAGAAAGGGAAGTTTCTGTCTTCCTGGAAGGCAGAATTAATTCTCTAATACACCACCATGAGAGCATGAATAAAACATACAGGTTGGAACAAAGTCATAAAGTTGAAAACATTTTTTTCCACAGGGGAAAAAAAAAAGCAGTGTGAAGAGGAATGGAAGATAAATCATGTGCTGAAATCCACAGGCTGCAGGGCAGTGGTGACACCACAGCTCCAAGCAAGCAGCTTTTCTGGGGGCCTGGAGGGGGAGACCCACCCTACCGACATAAACATGTCACATGGGGCCCTGCTTCTGCAATGACATGGAACCTTGTGACTGCTTTCTTCACCTTTCCTTTTGTCTAGAATTCTCTCACCACACCCTCAGTTCTGCATCCACGTTTTGCCTCTTCCAAAGCCAGCCTTGCGATGCCTCACTTCTGCTAAGGGCTGCCACCGTATTCTCTCTCAGTTCTGCAGGGGCAGGCAAGCTTACTTACTGCTCAGGCCTGAAAATGCCTCTTTCAAGCTTTGGGAGTTGGCCTTGTAAACACATTGCTTCCACCACTTTGTTCTTCCTGTGGCTGGCTTATACCAGCCACTAGATTTAAGGCCTACACTCTACCAGAAAGACATAACTACCTGTGCTGACAAATAGAGTCACAGTCTAAGGTCCTAGAAGGGGCATGAATTTGGGGGAGATACTACCCCAGTACTGAAGTACAGTGCACGGGAATAATTTCTTCTTAATAGCCATCCCATGAAAACTCCACCAAAACATCTCCAGGTGCTACTTCCTGCAGTCCTAAATAAATCCTAAGTCCCAGGAGAGTTCATCGCTACTAGGCACATATTTTCCTCAGTCAATGCTGTTGATTAATAAATAATGGTACAATGTTTTATGACATAAATATCTCTGGAATGGAAATATACTGGCCACAGTCAAGCAAAAACTTGGGCTATGGATGTAACTCTATTGAGGTAGGATACTTCTAGATATGTGCAAGGCTGGGTTAGATCCTCAGTGCTGGACTGAATTTCCTCCGAATTCCCTTTTCTTCTCATTTAATTCCCTCCTTCACTCCTCCCAAAGGATTGAAAATCTATTGTTTTAAGATTGTTGGGCTGTTGATAGAGATAATTCCTTATCAAAGATTTGTAAGCAGGGTTGGAAGTCCTGGAATTCAGGGCCAGCAAAACACCATCTCAGTCAACAAGCAGATAAGCAGTAGGCGAAAATAGAAGGGCTATGGTCCAGCTCAGCCCCAGGCAAAAATACAAGACCTACCAGAAAAACAAAACTGTTACAAAGGGCTGAGGGTGTGCTCGAGTGGTAAAGTGCAGGCCTGGCTAGTGTGAGACTCTGAGTTTAAACTCCAGTTCCACCAAAAAAGCAGGGGACTGTTGAGTTTTATTACATCTTTTCCCCAGTTATTTTTTTAATGCTGAACATTGTTTATGCAAAATAGCCTTCTTTTACAAGATGTCCAAGGAGTGTGCTTAGCAGATCCAAAGACACAGACAGACCAGAGCTCTAAGCAATGAGAAAAGCCAGCTTCACTTCCTGTGCTGTGGTCACCTAGCCTGAAAATATCTACCTGCCCAGTCTCCATCTGGACTGGAGAGGGACTTGGCCCCATCCAGGGGTATTTCATGATGCAGTGCATAACAACAGCCCTGTAAAAAGATCACTATTAATAATGCTCTGGTTTTGTGTTCTGTTCCAAGAGAAAATGTCAAAAAACAATTGCCAGCAAAATTGATGCTTCATTATCACCATGTTATAGCAGTGAGATTATGGATCTGGTTCATGAGAGACAATCAGAGAAGCAGCATATCCTGGGCCACAGTTTTCAGCATTCCTGTCTTCTGATGTGATTACAACTCTCCATAGGCCCACTTGGGGCTTGTGTTTTAATCACTTTGTGGAATCCTCAGTCAAAATACTTCAACTGCCTTTTTTTTTTTTTTGGTGCCTGTCCTAGGGCTTCAACTCAGGTCCTGGGAGTTATCCCTGAGCTTTGGTGCTCAAAGCTAGTGCTCTACCACTCTGAGCCACCACTCCACTTCTGGGCTTTTTTTTTTTTTTTTTTTTTTTGGTAGTTAACTGTAGGAAGAGTCTCATGGACTTTTGCTTGAGTTGACTTTGAGCTGTGATCTTCAGATCTCAGCATCCTAAAATAACAGGTGTGAGCCATTGGCACCCAGCTCTCAACTGCTTTTGGTAGTTGAATATGAAGAAATAGGATGATTGTGGTTACAAAAGAACAAACATAGTTTAGGAGGAAGGAAACTAATCTTTCATGTAAGAGTATAAATGGTGCTTAAATAGAAAATGGACTCCTGTATTAAAAATACTTTTTTCATCTTTGGAAATCTCCTCTTTTATTATGTATTTTTTTAAGAATGGATATGATTTTACTTATGATACCTAACATCTCTGGACTTGAATTATATCTGTAAAATTAAGGGTCTGAGTGAACGGCTACAGTCCCTGGTAAAGTATAGCATTCTGGACGTATTTTACTCCAGGACAGTTTCATAAGTCATCAATATCTGACAATATGAGGCATGAAAAATTAAAAATAGGATATCTCCAAAAAATAGGATATGTCTTAGATTATGAGATATGCTCTTAAAAATAAATTTCCTAGTGTTAGTGCATGTCTGTAATCTCAGCACTTGTGAGACTGTGGTACCCAGATCACAAGTTCAAAGGTCAGCCTGGGCTACGTTTTAAGACTTGTCTCAACAACCATTGAAGTGAAAGTCATATGCAAGTCACCATATGTAAGCAAACATAGGGGAAAAGACAAAACCAAACCAAAATAGCAGGGCTCTGTGGCTCATACTTGAAATCCCAGCTACTCAGGAGGATGAGATCTGAGGATCACAGTTCGAAGTCAGCTGGGGAAGGAAAGTCTGTAAGACTCTTATCTCCAGTTAACTACTGAAAAAAAAAGCCAGAAGTGGAGTTGTGGCATAAGTGGTAGAGCACTAGCCTTAAGCAGAAAACAAGCAAACAAACAACAACAAAAAACACACACAACTCAGGACAGCACCCAGGCCCTGCGTTCAAATCAAATACCATGTAACTTGAGGTGCTCCATTATATTCATTTGAAATGTTATCATGGAATTTGGACATTTGCAGTTAAATAAGGTTTATTTCTCCGTTCCCGCCCCACGCCCCCCAGTGAAAAGACTAAACTTACCACCAGGTACCTATAATCCTAGCTACTCAGGAGGCTGAGATCTGAAGATTATGGTTTGAAGCCAACAGAAGCAGGAAAGTCCATGAGAGTTGTATCTCCAATTAACCACCAGAAAACTGAAAGTGGAGCTGTGACTCAAAGTGGTAGAGCACTAGCCTTGAGTGAAAAAACCTAGGGAAAGTGCCTAGGCCCTGAGTTCAAGCCTCATGACTGACTAAAAACAGAAAGAAAGAAAAAGACCAGACCCTATTCCTTGGTGATATAGAGGAGTATATACAAATATACATAGGTATGTATATGTTACATAATGCATAAATGATACATAAGTATATATGTTAAAATACATGAAATATAAATGTCCTGTAAAATCTCATATGAAGTAGGCATGTATATTTATTGAATATTAAATGTAATATTTTAGCCAGGTACCAGTGGTTCACACTTGTAACCTGTAGCTACTTAGAGAGCTAAGATTTGGAGGATCATGGCTTGGATCCTGGCCCAGAAGAAAAGTCCTGAGACTTCAACTCCAAGAAAAAACTTGGCTGGAGGTGTGGCTCAAGTGGTAGACACCAGCTTAGCAAGAAAACTGAGCAAACTTGAGGCTCAGTTAAAACTCTAGTATTGGGGGAAAAGTTTCATATTTTATCTCTATATAAAAGTCAATAGTTTTGACTGAGAAAGCAGAATTGTGTAGCTATTATAAATACATATGATATAATGTCATACATATTGAGACAAGTTACCCCAGGCTGACCACTCAGACTCTTCTGTCTCCATCTCCCAAGTGCTGGGATTGCAGGTGTGCACCACCAAGCTGGCCTTATAGCATCTCTTTTCATTCAAAAAATATTATGTATTCTTTTACTGAGTTGCAAGATTACTGAATAATAGAACAAAAATTGACTGTAAAAAAGAGGGGGGGAAGCCTCTCTAAATGTATAATGTATATTTTAACAAAGAGTTCCAGTCCTATGAACATAAATAAAATAGTAAGAAAAGCATGTATGCGACTAATCAATATTGTAACAGGGTCTGAATCCTTTCTAGCTTCACCAAAATCTTTTTCTGATAAGATTTGGAGCTAAATTTATGTAGGAGGGATCCACTGTATTAATGGATATCCACTGTGAATTCACTGTACATAATGGATACTGACTATGAATTAACTGCTTTTTTTTCTATTTAGCTGAAACAAGACTGGCTGCTACACATATACACAGTACAGCAGAGTAAAAATGAGTACAGCAAAGTGGAGGAAAATAAAAACAAAGATGAGCTCCAGAGGAGTCCCTATGTTATGATTCAAACAGCATATGTGTCACACATCAGTCATTTAAATGTCCCCACACAGGGGAAGGGAGGGAATCATACAGTATAGAGAAGAGAGAGCAATTCTGCCGGGGACTAGCATTAAAATTACATTGAGTTTTTATTAACATTCCCCAGAGAAACAGGCTCAGTGGGATATGACAGCGACAGGGGGAAAGAGATGGAAAGACAGAGAGATCTGACTTGGTATAGCAAGTTTATATGTTTGGGGAAGCTTCCCTTTCCAAACTCTGCCCAGACAGCAGGCTCCGGATCCAGGAGAGCCAATATTCCGGTTCCGGCCTACAGGGTGGCAGATGAGAGACCCTGAAGAGCTGGTGATGCAGAGGAATTCTGATGGCAGTCAATCTGCCAGAGATTCTCTTATTCCTTGTTCTACAGAAGCTCTCAGCAGAGAAGAGGCCCAGTCAGTATGGAATGCAATCTGCTGTGCCAGCAGAATGCTGACTCATCAAACATATCCTCCATGCCAGGCGCCCTTGGTAGCTCATGTCCATAATCCTAACTCATCAGGAGGCTGAGATCTGAGAACCCTGGTTCAAAGTCAGCCTGGGCAGGAAAGTTTGTGAGACTCTTATCTCCAATTAACCACATTGAGCACTGTGGCTCAAACTAGTAGAGTACTAGATTTGAGAAATAAGGCTCAGGAACAACGTCCAGTTCTGAATTCAAGCCCCATGACCGACCAAAAACAAAATAAAATATATTGTCCATGTTGATACATAAAAGTCACTGCCACTGTGACACAGTGCTACTATAATCCATGATTTTGTGAGTTCTGTTCTAGAGCTCATGTTTGCAGAAAAAGCTGGTTTTTCACAGGTCTATGGTATTCCTGCTCTTGCCAAATCTCTCATGCTCCATTGTACTCTGTTCTTTACCTGTGAACATGAACTTTTGAGGAAAGGTTATTTCCATACAGGGGTGGTGATGAGCACCTACAGTCCTCACTGATCGGGAATCTGAGGTAGGAAGACCACAAAAGGCCAAGAGCTTGAGGCCAGCCTGGAAAATATTTATATTTAAAAAAAGATTATTTCTAAGAAAAAGAAAAGAATGTGTTAAAGAAAGAAGCTTGATCGTGTAATGTTTACCTGAAGATTTTAATGCCATTGTTAAAACAAGCATTTGCACCATATCTAGGAGAATGTTTGTTACTGCTCAGTTGCTATTTTATAACACGACTATTTGTTGTTAATGTATCTTTAAAGAACACGAATGGGCATGGTGGCATTGTAATCCTAGCTGCTTGAGAAACAGATTGGGGAGATTGCTGTTCGAATTCAGCCCAGGAAACCTGTTAAGAACAACTCCCCCATCTCAACAAATAAGCTGTGTGTGGTGGCATGCAACTGTAATCACAGCTACTGGGAAACTCCATAGGTAAGAGGATTGTAGTCCAAGGTCTTGGGCAAAAATTCAAGAACCTATCTGAACAAAAGTAGCTCAAATAGTATAGTACCTGCCTAGAATGCAGAAGGCCCTGAAATAAACCTCTGGGACCATCACGCACACGCACACACACACACACACACACACACACACACACACAGAATATTGTCAACCAGTAGAAGGAGATGTAGCCAGGTGCCGGTGGCTCATGCCTGTAATCCTAGCTACTCAGGAGGCTGAGATCTGAGGATCATGGTTTAAAGCCAGCGTTGGCAGGAAATTCGGAGAGATACTTATTTCCAATTAACCACCAGAAAACCAGAAGTGGTGCTATGGCTCAAAGTGATAGAACACTAGCCTAGAGCAAAAAGAACTCTGGGACCGTGCCCAGGCCCCAAGTTCAATTCTCATCACACACACACACACACACACACACACACTCACACACACACACACAAAGGAGAGATGTATTTGCAATAAGTCACTTTCCAGAGGAATGTATGTATGGCAAATATACATGTGCATGCATGACACACACAGGGCATTTATTGGGAAAGTTTTTATGAAAGCAAAAATAAGGATGCATTATCATAGCTAAGTGCTGGTGGTTCTTGCTTGTAATCCTATTGACTTGGGAGGCTGAAATCTGAGGATCGTAGTTTAAAGCCAGTCTTGCAGGAAAGTCTGTAAGACTCTTATCACCAATCAACCAGAAAAATACTGGAGTAGAGGTGTGATTCAAGTGATAGAGCACTAGCCTTGAGCCCATAAGCACAGCGACAGTACATAGGCCCCGAGTTCAGACACCAGGACCAGTACTCCCCCTCCCCCTGAAGAAAAAAAAAAGGAATAAATGATCAAAGCTGGGTGCTGGTGCTGAGTAACTAGCTAGTGCTAGTTACTCAGAAAGCTGAGATCTAGAGGATCACAGTCAAAGGCAACCCAGCAGAAAAGTCTGCAAGTCTCCATCTCCAACTACACAATAAAATACTGGACTGGAGGCATTATGGAGTACCAGCTATGAACAAAGAAGTTGAGCAAGTATGAAGCCCCACTGGCAAAAAAAAAAAGAAAAGAAAAAAGAAAATCAAGCTTAAAAATTACTGTTGTTTTTAATAACCCTTTACCTTGGAGTCTTTATAGGAATGGAAACTCGCACTCTCCTTTTTCCTTGTACCCTTGATCTCTTTACTGCACTGTTCATTAGCTCTGCTGTGAGATGAATGGAGGCAGAGAGGTGAACGAACTGCTATTTGTATCACTAAATTGACAAGGTGCCAACTTGCATTGCAGTGGATCCAGATTCCTTCGTTCACGTGGCACAGATTTATTGAGCACCTTGCAAGGGAAGAGAGATTTAGTGTGTACACACAGACCTCTGCCTTCATAGGACTGAGATTTACAATCTGCTCATCTAGGCTCGCTATCTTCTGCCTAGCTGTCAAGGCCTTGCAGGCCATTGTGTTAGCATAGACCAATGCTTGTCGGCCTTGTTCACCTTAGCCCGGTCATCATGTATCTCTTCCCCATCTGTCCCCTCCAGGATGCCTTGAGCTCCCATCCGGGCTCCCTCCTCTGTCCTCTGCTCAGCTGTCCCTTTATGAGCCATTGCTGGTCCTTTCTTATCCTACAGCAAGGAGAAATCCCTCTCATCTCTATACTCCCTTGACTTCTTAGGCTCCATCAGTCCTCTCGGATGGCATCTAGAACTTTCTACATATTTGCATACCCACCTTTCTTGTTCTCTAGACGTATTTGCATACACACTTACCTTGTTTTCTCTAATGATGTCAGGAGAGTCCATTATTTATCCTTACTACCTGACCACATCCAACACATGGTAGATTCTTCATACAGGACAAATAAATATGTTGATGGGTTAGGGGAAGTCATCCAGTCTCATGAATGCTGATTGGAAAAAGTAAGGTGAGGGGTGGGAACACCGGAATTCTAGTTTTGTAAGTATCTTTAGTAGCAACTCTTCCTCACGTTTCCCCCTAACTCCTAAAGCACAGATTTACCATATTTTGGTCTTACATAGACGTTGGAATCTATGATCATGAACTTAATGAATATCAAGGATCTGGGGAAAGCAAAGGAAGGGGTGATATTATCCAAAAAGAATTGTTTTCATTTCCTGATTTATGAAATGGTAATCCCAGTACATAACATCCTCCTATTAACAATAAAATTATATATATTTTTTTTAAAAAAGAATATGGAGTATCTTTTTCTGGCCATTAGGTGATTCTTTCTCCAGACCTAACCAATCTTCCAGCCAGAGTATCATGGCCCTTAATCAACCATCATCTCATTTCAACCCCCCTCCCCATGTCATTTCCCCATCGGGGTTGGATCTCTCCCACTTCTCTGATCAGCCTCCACTCCTGGAACATCCAGACATGCCAAGTCACAGCTCACACTTTTCTTCAAATCTGCCATGAATTTGCATGACCAGTTTCATGATATTATATTATTACATTATATTATCACAATGTCCCTTCTCCTTCCCTTCATCCCTTAAAACTATCCCCAGTTTCACAATTCCACTTTCTGCTTTCCTCCCGAATGCTTTTCTCCCATGGCTATACTCCCTGAACTTCCTAGGGCCCATCAGTCCTCTCTGACTTCCTGCGTATTTGCACATCCACCTATCTTGTTCTCTCCATTGCTAACCATCTCTGCAGGGTCCCCTGCTATTTATCTTGACTTCCTCCAGGAGGGGTCCGCCTTCAGTGTCCAGGAAGCCTTCCCCCTTTCAAGGGATCTTCGGGTCAGCCTCCACGGTCTTCTTACTTGGTCTGTCACTGGGTCCCAGGCCCTCAGCTTCACGAGGACCAATACTGTGGCTTGTCTGTTTTGGTTATATAATAAGTGTTTAGGTGTTGTGCTCAGCTTCCAACTCAGCACTTTGCTATTCCTAGCCTTGGGTCCTCCCTCCACCATCTATGACCTGTGCATCAGTGGACCTCAGCACACCATAACAGCACTGAAGCATACCAATGATGAAACCCAAGAGGGAGGCTGAAGTGGGAGACCCTGGCCCAATCTATAGGACCGATGCTAATGTCTGCCACATCCCAGCCCATTGCTAAAGCAGCACAGTGCTTATTAAAGATGGACACATCTGAATGTGGTATGGTGGTACATGCCTTTAAGCCCAGCACTAAGGAGGAAGGGGCAAGATGATCACCAGTGGCAGGCCATCCTGAGCTACACAGGTTGAACCACCGCCCCTTCATAAAAGAGGGATGCCATGCTATTTATGTTGGCTCTGCATTTGCCAAAGTAAGTGTTCAAATGTGTGTACAGAAGGAATACAAGGTAGATGGGATCGTGACCGGCCACTCTATATAAATCGCACCTCCTAGAACATAAAATAATCCTTCCAGGCTGAAATTGAGATGGATTTGTCAATCCAATGCAGACAGATAAAAGGGTTGCGCTTTGTTTCTCCCAGCATTTCATAGAGAAATTGTTTTAAAGGTAAAACTTGGAGTAGGAGGAGAGGACAATGACAACGACAAATAGCTAATAGGAACATGAAGAAATGCTCAACGTTCTTAGCCATCAAGGAAATGCAAATCAAGTACACTAAGATTCCTGTTCATCTCAGTCAGAATGGCAACCTAAAGTAAGCAAATAACAAACCATGCCAGCGAAGAGTTGGGGTAAAGGGAACCCTCATCCATTATTGATAAGGGCGGAAATTCATACAACCACTATGCAAGTCAGTATGGAGGCTCCTCAAAGGACAAAAATAGACACATATAGGCACATATCCAAAGAAGGGTAAATCAATATACAAGAAACACACCCATTTCATTTTTTTATCTTAATTTAATTAGTACCCATTCACTGTCACAGGAGGTGGAGGTGGGGATTCACTGAAGAGCAGAGAACATGATCGAGGAAGTGAAAGGCAATCCAGGCAATGAGAGGTAATATTTACAAATACTTACTGATCTCTGATAAGTGATACAATAAAGAACGCATTAAGAGTTGTTACAGTCCAATAAATAAAAACGAAAATTAGCTCACTGCATTAAAGGACACAGGATTTGAATAGATACTTCCACAAAGAAGATATTCAGGGGTTGGGGATTTAGCTTAGAAGAACACTTGTTTAGCAAGTGCAGGGCCTTTAGTTAGATTTTCAGCACCAAGAAAAAGAAGGAGGAAGGAGGAGGAGAAGAAAGAGAAAAAGGAGGAGGAGCAGGAGGAGGAAGAGAAGAAAAAGGCCAACAAGCACAGATACCCAAAGTTGCTTGTTGTTAGGGAAATGCAAATCAAACCCACAAAGAGCTACAACTCTACACTCCCTAGGGTGCTGGCCAGGTGTGGAAGAGCTGGCATCCCCAGCATTGTTGATGGCACGGCAGGAAAGCCTTCGGGAAAAACAATACATTGGCCACTCCCCAAAAACTTACCCGTAATTACCATGCCAACCAGCAGTCCCTTCCTGGATCCACATCCAAGAAAACTAACAACACGTGACCTCACAAACATCTGCATGCAGTCACTGCAGCATCATCTAAGATGGCTCCACATGCAAACAGTGCCCTGTGTTTATCCACTGGAAGATTAATCTCTTACACAAGAGAGTTGGGGGTATTGACACATGCTACAACCAGAACGAACTTGGAGGCCATATTTGGTGGCTCAAGCCTGTAATCCTAGCTACTTGAGAGGTGTAGATCTGAAAACTGCAACACGAGAACTCAAGCTATGTACATATACAACTATATTCATATTTACATGTAATGCAGTATAAATCTGTGCTACATATCATACATTTGATACCAGTAATAAGCATATAAAAGAGAGAGCGACTACAGACCCCCAACTGATCTTTTCCTGCACATTTTTAATACATATGGAAAAAATATATTAAAAAAAATAGACCGCGAACTAGGCTATAAAAGAAGTCTCCACGGATTCCAAAGGCACAGCGTCATATTCACTGTGCTGACCTTTTCCTCCACTCAAAGACAATAAAGAGAAAAGTTAATAACAAAAGACAAACACAGAAATAACATATGCTTGGTAAACGAAGTAAAAAATGGCCCGTGGATTGTAAAGGAAATCAAAAGGGGGAAATTAAAAATTCTTACAGCTGAATATCATCAGCGAGCACATTTCTCTGCAGTGTTAACCGCCCTGCAAGTGTTACATCGTGGCCAAGCGCCGGGGCCTCACGCCTACAAACCTAACTACTCAAGAGGCTGAGATAAGAGGATCATGATTTGAAGTCAGCCCAGGCAGAAAAGTACCTGTAAGACTCTTCAATTAACCACTCAAAAACTGGAAGTGGTGCTATGGCTCAAGTGGTAGAGTGCTAGCCTTGAGCACACAGAGATTCAGGGTCAGTGCCCAGGCCCTGAGTTCAAGCCCCACAATTCACCCACCTCCCCCTCCCCCAAAACAAGAGTTACATCATGACCTGTGTCCCACTGACTTTCAACAGAAAGCCTGAACCTTCTGCTCCAGCATTAAAAAATGGTATGAATTTTAATCTTATAGCTCAAAGCAATTCTGTGTGTGTGGTTTGAGGAGATAGGATCTTCTGATATAGCTCAAAGTTGACCTCTTACTGCCTCAGCCTCCCTAGTGCTGGAATTACAGGTATGCACTACCCCACCTAGCCTGGGGTACAGACTGTGTGTGTGTGTGTGTGTGTGTGTGTGTGTGTGTGCCTGTTGGTACTGGGGCTTGAACTCAGGGTCTGGGCGCTGTCCCTGAGTTTGCTCAAAGCTAGTGCTCTCTTAAGCCACAACATCACCCCTGAGTGGTTTGTTGGAGAAAAGAGTCTCATAGACTTTCCTGCTTGGGCTAGCCTCAAACCCTGATCCTCAGATCTCAGCTTCCTGAGTAGCTAGGATTACAGGTATGAGCCACCAGCACCCATCAGGATTCCAATTTTTTTTTTAAGGAGACTGAAGTATGGTATACACAGCCCAAATCACCAAAAGTTTGAATTGCCTTTTCTTTTAGAAATCAGTCATGCTGTGTGGTCAATGAAGAAATGACTCAGTGGCGTATGATTGTCAACAGTGTTCATGACATACCTTCCCTTAAAGAGAGATACTCTCCCCGCTGAGGCAGCCGAAGAGAAGGCAGGAATTCATGGGTAATCACAAGCCAGGAGGAATCCTCTGACATTCACTGGTCCTGGGGGCCAGGTCAGCACGGCATAATGGTATGAAGGGCTCATCCCGCCAGGGCCTGTCCATAACTCTATCCCAATGCTACCTGCAGCTTCACAACCAGGAGGCAGGACCATACCATATTTACTACCATTCTTTTTTTTCCTCTCTTTTCTTTTTTTTTTTTAAATTTTGTTCTGGTTCTGGGGCTCGAACTCAGAGCCTGGGCACTGTCCCTCTGCTTTTTTGCTTACCAAAATAATAGTAGTAATAATAATAATAATAGTACTCTATCACTGGAGCCACAGCACCACTTCCAGCTTTTTGGTGGTTTATTGGAGATAAGAGTCTCATGGACTTTCCTGCCCAGGCTGGCTTTGAACTGGGATCTCCAGATCTCAGCTTCTTGAGTAGCTAGGACTACAGGGGTGAGCCACCACCGACGTCTGGCTTCCCATCCCCATTCTTGATGACCAACAGTGAGTGAGGAAGTTGCAAGTATTACAAGAAGGCTCCAACCGCGTTTTCTCCTGCCAAGCCTTCTGTCTCACTTCTCACTCTTATTTTTGGTGGCGGGGGGTGGGGGCACCCTCTGCGTATAGTTCATGCAGACAGTGCTCCTAGCTTGAGGGATGGCTATGGCCTGGGTCTGATCCCTCCGGCATTCCCAGGGAGCAGGGAAGGCTGGTTTTGATCAAGCTGACCCCTTGCAGATGGATGTTTCTTTGTTTCTGTGGGATGGATATTGTGCCATTTTGAGAACACAGGTGCTGTGCAGGCAGGATGTATGCATGAGGGGAAGAGGCTGGGCTCATCTTGGCCTCTGTATGAACAGAAAGCCCGGGGTAAGGACAAATCAGAGGGACCGCCCCCCTAAAACAAGGAACCAGGCATGAGACGAGGGCATGAGGGCTCACTCACATCTAACAACCTAGCAACTCAGGAGGCCGACAGCTGGAAATCACTGCTTGAAGCCGGCTTGAGCAGACAGCTGTGAGCTCCCAGTCAAACCATGCCTTAAGTGCTAGAGTACCAGCTGAGCCAGTATGAGATGCTGAGTTCAAATCCCCATACTGGGGAGAAGAAGAAGGGGGAAGGAAGAAGAGGAAGAGGAAGAAAAGGAGAAAGGAGGAAGAGGAAGAGAAGGAGGAGGAGGAAGAGGAAAAAGAAGAAGAGGAGGAGGGGAAGGTGAGGAGGGGGAGGGAGAGGAGGAGGAGGGAAGGGATGAAGGTCAAGTTCTTGGTGACATCCATGGGGCACCTCAGTTGTGCTATGTCTGCACTTAGTGATCATCCCCAAGTCAGTGACTCCATACACAGTCCTTTTGGGGCCTGAGGATGGCGCCTAAGGTTTCCCAATTTACTGCCAAACTCGTATGGCCTGATACATTCTTTAACAACAACAACAACAACAACAACACACACACACACACACACACACAACAACAACAACAACAACAACTAATGAAAATGTTAAAAGCCCAGTTGACTTTGGAATGGGATGTCTCCCATCACGGTCACAGCACCCATCGGTCCGTCTTCGAAGGGGAGGGGCAGATCTATCCTGCTTACTCCCATCAACAACTACTATGCTTAGTAGTAAGATACATCCTGTTTTTTTAAAGAACAGAGGACTGGCATAAAATTGGAACCCCATAGACCTAAACCTGGGGGCTATGTCTGTAGGGAAACCAGAGTAAATGCTGCCCAGTGCTGCTGGTGCGAGGCGGAGAGATCATCTTGCCCTCTGCCCGTCATTCCACAGAGGATCGCCCACAGCCCAGGGCAGGGACAACACATGCATTTGTTTTTGTTTTCTTGGGGAAGACACCAGTACTGGGATTTGAACTCAAAGCCTGAGTACTGCCCTTGGCTTTTTTACTCAAGGCTAGAGTTCTACCAGTTGAGTCATACCTCCACTTCTAGTTTTTTGCTGCTTAATTGCAGATAAGAGTCTCTCGTGGGTTTTCCTGCCCAGACAGGTTTCAAATTATGATCTTCAGATCTCAGCCTCCTGAGTAGCTAGGATTACAGGCATGAGCCACTAGTGCCCAGCCTGAAGACTCGCATCTTGAACATTGATATGGCCAGCTCATTTTCAAGACCACCAGACAGGAAAACAATGGGGTCCTCGCTTACTCAGGCACATGACTTCACGCTGGTTTGTGGGTGCGTTTTCTGGGCATTTACCAGTGCTACCATCTTGAACTTGACTGCTCCCCACCTCCTGCTCCACCAAGGCTTAATGAGAAAGCATCAGGAATTCAGGGCTTCAGAAAAGTGGCAGAGAACATATTAAATTCGGAACATGTTTGAATGCAAGAGTGCTTTTCAACAGATTATACATCAATATTGACGTTGAGAGCAAAAGTATCATGTGACTTATTGAGAATCGGATACCTTTTCTTACCATCACTCATTTGTATTTGAAGAGAGCTGTCAGAGAATTTTCAATTTGGTGTGTTACTAGAGGGAAGGTTCTTTAGGAGGGGTGTGCTTCCCCATTTTAGGTTACCCACCTTTCACAAGTTGAAAGCATTCAACTTCTTGAAATCACCTGGGCTTCAATGTTCAAGCCTTGGATTATAGGAATGTTGCTTTGGGTTAAGAAAATATGGAGCATTTGTAACACAACAACAACAACAATAATAATAATAATAAAACAGTTCATTTGGTCAGAGACAAGTTAGAATGGCATCGTCATCTAATGTATAGTTTTAAAAGAAATTAATTGTCCTAGGAACAATAGCATAGCTCACAGCTCAACTGGTCTCCCAGACAATGATTGTCAAGATGATAGTAACTAGGAAAATAGTAATAATAATAATAACTATTATTATTGTAATGCTGTGTCATAGTGAAACCCACCTCAGAAGTGTCTCTTTAAGAAAGGTGGAGGTGCCAAGCCGGTGGCTCATGCCTGTAATCCTAGCTACTCAGAAAGCTGAGATCTGAAGATTAAGGTTTGAAGCCAGACCAGGCAGGCAAATTCAAGAGACTCATTATCATTCATTAACTAGCAAAGAACCAGAAGTGGAGCTGTAGCTCAAGTGGCAGAGCAGAAAAAGCGTTGAGCAGAAAAAGCTAAGCATGAACAGGAGTCCCTGAGTTCAAGTCCCACTGCTGTCACCAGAAGAATGAAAGAAGGAAAAGAAGGAAGGAAAGGAAAAGGGGAGAAGGGAAGAAAACAAATAAGGAAAGACAAACTAAGCCAGGACTGAATATTTATAAGATGTCAAGACTAGAAAGGAATCTGAATTCATGTCTGTAATCCTAGCTGCTCCGGAGGCTGAGATCTGAGAATCACAGTTCAAAGCCAGCCCAGGCAGGTAAGTCTATGAAACTCTAATCTCCAATTAACCACCAGAAAATCAGAAGTGGAGCTGTGGCTCAAATGGTAGAGTGCTAGCCTTCAGCGAAAAAGCTCAGGAAAAGTGCCCCAGACCCTGAGTTCAAGCCCCATGCTTTCCTGATTTGTAAAGTTGTTCAGCAAGTAACAGAATTTAAGGAACAACAGCAATACCACCCTAGCTCCTGGAACACAAGGGTACTCAGAACTGACCGAGGGTCAGTTCCCTCAGTTCTGTGTTTGTTGCTGTCCTTTGCTTAGCTTTGCTTTCAGGAGAAGAAGGGTCATTGACTTAAATATCTTTATTGGGTTGGTTTTTCCAAATGCCTGGCCACAGGTAGTCCTGACAGCCATTTTAACTTGATGGCTTTCACAGGGACCTTCTCTTCCTGTGTAGGCAGCGCTGTACAGGTGAGGGGAAGGAGCCCTCTTGTGGCCATCTTGGAGAGTTGCACCAAATTTTTGTTAAAGGCTTGAAAAGAAAGATGTGAAATCACAGCTGTGAGATGTGTTAGGCCAGAGTTAGGAAATTAGGCGTGAAGGTCTGTTAAGGTCTGCTGGGCCTGAAGGACTGTGCGAGACCCCAGACCTTCAGTGCTAAAATCTGGACAAGTGATCCCAAGTTGTTTCCCCCGGGCTTCATTCACGCCCTTCCATATTGTGCTGAGGTCTCTCTGGTGGTTTCAAAGAGATGGATGGAGGACCTTCTGCAAGATGGGCAGGGTGACTCACACCTTTAATCCCAGCTATACAGGAGACTGAGAGCTGGAGGATCATGGTTCAAGGCCAGCCCTGGAAAAAAGTTAGGTTGATTCTCATATCAAACAATAAGCTGAGAATGGTGGTATACCTCTGTAATCCCAGTTGCAAAGGAAGGTGTATGTAGAATGGTGGGCATCCAAGAGTTTTTGCTACATACCTAGTGAAAAGATGAGACCCTATTAAAAAAAATTTTAAGGTATATAGTGATAGAGTCTCTGCCTAGCAGAGATTTAGTATCACCAAAATGAAAAGGCAGGATATTTTAAGATCCACTAAGGATCTGGAATGTGTGCCACTGTCTCTGGGCAGAGCTGAGCTCAAACTCAAGGTATCTGTTCCATCCCCAGGAGCACTGATGGCTTACACGCTCCAAGCAAATCACAGACCTCAACATTCCCCAGTTCATTCCTAGACGAGACTAATGATGGTTTAGTCATCATGGAGGTTGGAGAAAGGTAAGGGCAGAGGCCTGAGCTCACCCCAGCTGAAGGACGGCCAGCACCACAATGGCTGCTCTTGCCTCTTGTCTGTAGGTGTCTCGTGCCTGTGAAGCCCACCACCTTCCAGCCTGTTTCTCAGCAGTTCCCAGTTTCCCCAATGCCTTTGCCAGGTTCAGTCCAGTGAATCGCAGCCAATAGAAAAGGCTCAGACTCTCCGTCCCACTCTGCCCATGGAAGTTTCTCAGATCATTTCCAGAAGGGGCAGTGTCAGCCAGGGGAGAGTCCACACCCCATGCCCTGCTCCTCTCAGGGATATTTGGCCACATCTGGGACATTCTGGTTGGTACAAACTTAGTGCGTACTGTGGGCCTTTGATGGCTGAGGGACAGGACGCTGCCCGTGTGGGTTACTTTTGGGTCACCCTCACCAAATACTGCACATAAAATAAAAAGGAGGGAGGGTTTATTCTACTCATGGTTACAGAGGTGTGCCCTGTGGTTGCTTGGCCCAGGCACTTGGGCAGAACATCATGATGGCAGGTGCATGTGGTGAGGGGAGTCTCTTCACCTCATGGTGGACAGGAAGTAGGGAGCCGCTGGGGGCCTAGCTCAAGGCAACACACTCACCCAACATGTGAGACACATGGGGGCCCAGGTTCCATCCCCAGCACTGCTAGACCAATAATAATAAATATTTCTACATAGACACACATAGATTTGGTTTTCCTGGCCTCCTCCTGAAACAACTTCTTCCTCCTCCTCCTCTTCCTCCTCCTTCTTCTTCCTCTCTTCCTCCTCTTCCTCCTTCTTCCTCTATTCCTCCTCCTCCTCCCCCTCCCCCTCCTCCTTCTCCTCCTCCCCCTCCCCCTCCTCCTTCTCCTTCTTCTTCTTCTTCTTCCTCTTCCTCTTCCTCTTCTTCTATTCTGTCCTCATCCTCATTCCCCTCCTCTTCCACCTCTTCCTCTACCTTCTTCTATACTAGGGATTAAACCAAGGGTTACTAACATACATACATACATGTTAACAAGCATAATGATCACTTGCCATAACCTCAACTCTTTTGTTTTGTGGGAGCTTTTTGGAGATAAGTTCTCACTAGCTTTTCCCAAATTAGCCTCTGACTCTTGATCTTCCTGCTTCTGCCTCTCTAGCAGCTGGGAGCAGCTGTGCCATATATGTGGATTCTAAATACCAACAAATTATAGTCTGTTTCTGAATCCCTTTTTGAAATATTTACTAGCCCCTAGGAAAGCTATGCAATAAAATACTCTGCAAGTATAGGTTTTATTCTTTGATAATGACCCTTGGAGCTGTCCATTTTAACTGCAACAAGAAAATTCATATTCCTGAGATCCCAGTCTTAAAAGGCATCACATAGTGAGTTTTCTAATTCTTTGCTTAGAGTCATAAAAGATAGCCACTGCTCCTGCTCTAAACCTGCCTCATGCTCTCTTGAATGTGTGCTCTGTGGAACTGGGTGGGCTCAGAGTTCCCCTGTGTGAGCCGGGCATGAAGGCGCAGGCCTCTCATCCCAGCATTCAGGAGGCTGGGGCAGGAAGATTGCAAAGTTTCAGTTCAGTCTGGGTTGCATAGTCAGACCCTGTCTCAACAGCAAAGCCCTGGAGGGCTGTGGAGGATCTGCGCTACAGTCAGCTGTGTGGCCGGCAGGGTCACACTCTCCCTGCGGCCTTCCACCCCGCTGGCCCAGGCCGGGGATGTGCTGCCAGAGTGTGCTCAGAGGCTGTGATGGGTGACTCTGAAGCTGCAGATGCCCCATCACCATGTCAGATATGCGGGATGCGCTCGGGGCTGGCGGTTAACAACTGCCATCCTGAGAAGCCAGCGTTAGCTTCAGGGCAGACCCTGGGGAGACACCCAGAAACGGCTCTGTGTACAAAGGCTCAAGGCCAGGGCTGTGCAGAGCACAGCTTTGGGTTCCTTTCTGTACCCTCTCCTCCCTCACCCCAGCCCTGACCACCCTCCCAGGGCTCTGATCACCATATCGCCAGTGTGGCTCATTGGTGTGCAGCCGTCAGCCTTTTACGTAATGATTCATCCAGAGGGTCAAAATTAATGTGCTACTGAAGGCGCCTAAAAGTCGGTTGAGCAAATGAGATGGAAGATTCTCTATTTTTTCCTGCCCAAAGATGTCTTCCTTCATTCTTGCCACTAGCTGGCGCTAGTGGCCAAGGCCTGCAGTGACCCAGAGTCAGTGACTCAAAGCCGGGTGGGGGTGGGGGATGCGAGAGATTCATCCAAATAAACACGCTACCCCTCCGTCTGCGCTGATGCCTTCCTCCCCTCCATCTGCGCTGATGCCTTCCTCCCGCGCAGCTGATGTCCAACCCTTTTTTCTCTTTAATTACAGAGGTTTTTCAGCATTTTTTTTTATTTTAAAAGACCTGTCCTGGATCTGGAGGAGTAGCTCAAGTTGTAGAGCACCAGCTTGAACAAAAGAAAGCTCCTGCCTATAATCCCAGCTACTCAGGAGGCTGAGACCCGAGGATCAGAGCCTGAAGCCAGCCCAGGTAGAAAAGTCCAGAAGATTCTTATCTACAATTAACCAGCTTTAAAAAAAAGTCAGAAATGGGGCTGGGAAGGTGGCTCAGTGGTAGAGCGCTTGCCTTGCATGCCTGAGGCCCTAGGTTTGATTTCCCAGCACCACATAAGCAAAAAGAAAAAAAAAAGTCAGAAGTGGAGCTGTGGCTCAAGTGGTAGAGTGCTAGTCTTGAGTGAAAAAACTCAAGGACAATGCCCAGACCCCGAGTTCAAGTTCTAGGATAGATCCCGAGTTCAAGTTCTAGGATGGGCACAAATACAACAAAACACATGCTGATAACTCCATTTCTATTTGAATTTGATGTATGCATCACCCCCTCAAGATGCTTGAGAAGTTGTCCCAAATCAAGTTTCACTTTATTATACTGTTGTCATTATAGATTCTTCTTTAACAAAACAAAACATTAGACTTCACTATTTGCAATGCACTGAGTTAATTAATCTGAAGTGGTAGTTATAACATTTAATGATTTAATGTTTGGGGTGTGTGTGTGTGTGTGTGTGTGTGTGTGTGTGTGTATGTGTTGGACTTGGGGCTTAAACTCTGGGCCTGCAGGGCACTGTCACTACACTTTTGTGCTCAAGGCTAGCACTCTATCACTTGAACCACAGCTCCACTGCTGGCTTTTTGAGGTTAATTGGAGAGAAGTCTCATAGACTTTTCTGCCTGGGCTGGCTTTGAACCATGAGCCTCAGATCTCAGCTTCCTGAGGAGCTGGGATGACCAGCGTGAGACTCCTGTGCCTGGCAGCTGTGACATTCCTGAAGTAACTTACAAGGGTTTCCCTGGTGGTGCCCAATGTGGAGTGTGGCCCGCAGGCTCTGTCATACATGTGAGCAATCGTGTTTCTCAGCAGCAAACGGTGGGCTGTCCTGTGCCCCAGGTACACCTGAGATGGAAGACTGGCAGGCTGGGCATAATGGTGGAGAGCTGGGCATAATGATGCATGCCTGTAATCCCAGCCGCTTGCAAATTGGAAACAGGAGGATTGTAGTTCAAAGTAAGCTCAGGCAAAATTAGCAGGAGACCCCACCCAATGTCCCTCTTGGCTGTCTGATGGCAGTGTGTAGCCGCCATCACTCTTGGAGAATGTTCAGAGACCCTCAAAAGTTTCTCAGACTCATGTCTGTAATCCTCCTACCCAGGAAGCCAATTTGAGAATCACAGTTCAAAGGCAGCCCAGGGCAGAAAAATCTGTGAGACTCAGTCTCCAAGGAACCTGCATAAAATGCTGAACTGGAAGAGGCACGCCTCCGGTGGTAGAGCCCCAGCTGTGAGCCAAACAAAAAAGCCCAGCAAGAAGGTAAGGCCCTGAAGTTCAACAGCCATCCAGAAGTTTCTTGTTTAGCCAAAGGCCCAAGGATTGTTTGGTTTTTGTTTTTTTGTTCTTTTTAATCAGCAGGCTTTATGAGTTCTTCACATCGTGACGCCTGTGGCTAAAGGATTTCTCTTATCTGACGTGTGCTCACTGAGTGGACGCCGTTGATTTTCACTGAGGCGTTTCTGAACTAGGGAGGGGTTTTGGGGTTAGTCACCATGGCAGGTGGTGGAATGGCCCATTTAGACCTCCTGTTCGATTCCGGCCAGCGTTGGCTCTTGCTATTGTTCTAGGCCATCTTTCTTTCACCACGGATTCCTCCGACTCCAGTGACACAGTCCGGGAAGGCCCTGGGAACATCTGTCTGTCACAGAGGAAGTGCAAGGGCTGCCAATCCATTGTTTGGAAGGATGAAGGGAATGGCTCAAGGTGAAAGAGGTTGGGGCTGCTTTCCATCTGGCCTGGGCCGGATGGGCAGCGGGAAGCCATCCTGGAATGGCTCAGAGGGTGTATTTGCGGTAACAAATGACAACCGATTGGGTGGTGTCACATGAGAGAAATGTGTTCTTTCACATCTCTGAAGGCCACAAGGCTTGGAAATCCAGGCCAGGGCAGAGCCAGCTCCCTCCAAAGGAGTGAGAGGGGTGGTCTCTGGGCCTCTTCCAGCTCTGGGGTTCCCAGCTGGCCTTGGCTTGTGGCTACATCCCTCTTCTCTCTACCTGCCTCCATCTCCTCTGTGTTTTTCTTCAAAGGTCTTGTCTGCTCTCTGTGTAAAAATACTGCCTTTTGGTTCACCGGTCTTATCTTGAGAAACTCGTTACATCACAGACTCTTTTTTTCCAATATGGTCACTCTCGTGAGGACCAAGGATAGGGACCTGGACATATTTTGGGAAAGCCACTATTCAACCTCCTCTTGGTAGTTTGACTTGTGCTGCTTTCTGACAGTGATGTGGATATAATAAGTTGTGTAGAAAGACTCCATTAACAAGTGTATTCCTTTGTTCTAAGAGAAGAAACATTGAACTTTCTATGCCTAGGTTTTCTTTCTCATTTTGGAGAAGTTGTCCATAGTGAGCTCTTCCTAGTTTTGACATCATTCCACAAATTTCGTGGACTCTAGTCACTAGAAGGCCTTCTCTGATTCACATCTTTAAGTGTTTTCTCTACACATTAAGAAAATCTCAAGCTAAGCATGACTTGTTAGCAAGTACGGTGGTGTATGCTTATAATCTTAGCATTTGGGAAGCTGAGACAGGAGCTCTCAAGTGTGAGATGGGCCTGGGCGACCCAACAAGAATCTGTCTTACAAACCGACAAAACCACAACAAAGACAAGGAAAAGAAAACCTCTTCCATCCTTGGTTAGATAAATTATCTAGCATTTGAAAATAAATGGTGATCTTAAAACTCACTAAGTTGTACTTTTATTAGAAATAATGAACTAGTTCTAAACGTATCTTTGTGGAATGTGGATGAGACATCTCTATCGTTTTGAAAGGAAATAATAAACCTGTCATGCAAATGTTTTCCTATAGAAAAAAAAAGTCAGGTCAAGTGTTCCTCTGAAGGAAAATAGATAGGAACAAATGATTTGTGTGTGTGTGTGTGTGTGTGTGTGTGAAGCTATTTACAAAAGTAACTATTTGAATTTAAATCTAGACCTTCTACAAGCTTCAAGCTTATGAAGAAAAAAAGGCTGGAGGTGCGACTTCAGTGATAGAATGCTTGCCCATTCGAATCCCAAAAAAGAATTCAGAATTCAAATATAAAGATGAGAGCCAGGCACCAGTGGCTCATGCCTATAATCCTAGCTACTCAGGAGGCTGAGATCTGAGGATCACAGTTCAAAGACAGCCCAGGCAGGAACAGCTGAGAAACTCTTATCTCCAATAAACCACCAGAAAATGGGAAGTGGTGCTGTGGCTCAAATGGTAGCGTGCTAGCCTTGAGCACAGAGAGGTTCAGGGACAGTGCCCAGGCCCCACAACTGACAAAACAATAAAGAGAAGAGACGAAGGGGAGGGGGGGTGAAGAGGGAGAAGGAGAGGGGAAGGGCAGGGGAAAGGGAAAGAAAGGGAGGGAGGAAAGGAAGGAAGGAAGGAAGGAAGGAAGAAAGGAAGGAAGGAAGGAAGGGAGGAGGGAGGGAAGGATTAAGGGAGGGAACAAAGAGGGAGGGAGGGAAGGAGAGAGGGGAACAAAGAGTAGAGGGAGGGAGGGAGGGAAGGAGGGCACATTGTCAGGACCATGTGTATCCAGGCCGGAGCCCTAGGGCACAGAACTAGAGCCCAGGCCTGTGCTGTGTCCACTAGATGATCTCAGCACAGCAGCACTGAGGGACAGAGCTGGTGCCTTCCTTGGCCCTTGGCCTGTGCAGGCCTCTCCGTTGTCACCTGGGCCATGGACCACACCTTCTTCATACCAGTGGGGGGCCCCCACCACCCCAAGATTTCAAATAGATTCTGCGCAGTTGTCTAGCAACCCCAGTCCCCGGAATTACAACGCCACGTCTTCTAAGCAACTTCAAGCTTGAGCAAGGCCAACATGAGAGTCAGGTGCTCAGGGCCCAAGCCCCCGCACAGACCACAAGCCCCAAAGCTGAGTCCCAGCTGTGTGCTAACATCCTGTTACACCCCTCCACTAGCAAAACAACCACCAAAAAAAGCTTTAATATCCAACTCTACAGGAGCCCCCATTGGAGCATTTCTCATAAACACACCCTGAATGCCAAATACCAAATAAGAGCTAAGGAAAGATAGTGTCACCTAGGTGTTCTCATGTGCAGAAGAGCTGGGCATGAAGTAAGAGAGGGATTACTGGCGGGGGGGGGGGGGGGGGGGGCCAGCAGACAGTGAGAGCAGTGAGAGGGTAGGAGAGAGGTCTAGAAGGGTCAATATTCACGCATACATGTGTGAAAAGGTCATAACAAAATCCATTTACAAAACACGTGTCAGTGGCTCACACCAGCAATCCTAGCTAGTCAGGAGGCTGAGATCTGAGGATCACTGTTCAAAGCCAGCCCAGGCAGAAAAGCCTGTGAGACTCTTATTTCCAATGAACCAGCAAGAAGCTGGAATTGTTGCCCAAGTGGTAGAGTGCTCACCTTGAGCAACATGTACGTACACACACACACACACACACATATTCAGGAGACATAAAAAAGGGGAGGGTTGGAGAAGGAGGCATAATAGAAATGCTCAAAGTGCCTTATAGGAAGGTATAGAAATATCACTGCGAAGCCAGGAACCAGTGGCTCACACCTGTAATCCTAGCTACTCAGGAGGCTGAGATCTGAGGATTGTGGTTCAAAAAGCCAGCCCGGGCAGGAAAGTCCGTGAGACTCTTATCTCGAATTAACCACCAGAAAACCGGAAGTGGCACTATGGCTCAAGTGGTAGAGAGCTTGCCTTGAGCTGAAGAGCTGAGGGACAGTACCCAAGCCCAGAGTTTAAGCCCCATGGCCAACAAAACAAACAAAAAAATTTCTTTCAGAAGCAGAGCTTTCAAGTAGTAGAGCATCAGCTTTGGGTGAAAAAGCTAAAGGACAGCACCCAGGTTCTGAGTTCAAATCTCAGTGTCAGCACACACACACACACACACACACACACACACACACGACTAGGTTTTAGGGGATGGTTTTTGTTTTTTTTTTCTGGTCTTGGGGCTTGAACTCAGGCCCTGGGTGCTATCTTTGCGCTTTGTTGTGCTTTAGGCGAGAGCCACTGGCACCCAGCTAAAAGAGGCAAGTATTTCACATAAGCTATAATCTTTGCCAGGAGTAGAATGATCCAGATGCAATAGGTATTCCAATCAGAGGTCTGTCTCAGGCTTTATATGCAATCATGTTTTATTGGAAAATGTGTCTGCACTGCATTGAGTCCTAACAGGTGAAACTGAGAATCCATAGCCTGTGCCAGCAGGCTCCAGGTCCAGTGTAGGAGGTGGAAGAGGAAAGACGGGCTGGGACAAAATAAATGGATCAATATTCTTCTGAATGACATAAATGCACCACTTGGCTTGAGGACCCACGGATATGGATGGGTTGTTTAGAATAACATCCACATACCGCTTTGCCGGGCAAGAGGCCCAGGCCAGGCATCTGGTGAGTGGGTTATTTTTTCCTGCATGATGCACTCAGTCCAGTTCAGAGGATGTCAGGGTGTGCAGTCACGGTCATGACACAGCATCTGGGCAGTGTGAGAAATTTTTACATGGGGAGAACCAAACTCAAACCAAACCAAACCAGACTCCGCAGAAGAGTAGCCCTGAGCTGGATGGGACAGAGACAGACAACTGTATTTTTATCTTTTCATGATAACCCCATAGTGTAAGGACTGAGAATAGCCTTTAGTTTGAAAATCAGGTCTTCTTTAATCAGATTGCTTTAAAGATAATAGTATTGTATAAGATTATTTGAACTCTCCCTATCTGTCCTCCAGGGGGAGAGAGCAAAACAAAACAACACAACACAAGTCTTCCCTCACCCCCACCATGCCAGGAGAACTTTAGGGACGCTTTCTGCATCAGAACCTGGTGTGGTGCTTGGCTCTAGAACAGTCGAGTCTCTGGCATCATGGAGCATCCAATGGCTTCTGTGTCTGAGACAGAGAGCTTCGCAGGACAAAGCAGCCTATCACTGCTGCCAAGTAGACAGAGTGCTTCCGGTCATCTAGAGTAGGTAGGTGACACAGACCTTGGAGTTGTGGTCATCACTGGCCTTGTGTTTGCTAGGTGACCTTGTGAGGAACAAAGTACCTTCCCTCGAGTACCGACTTCCGGCTAGGAAACCACATAGATGCTTTTGAAATGATACATCCAGACCCCCTCAAAGAAGTTGCTCATCACATAATCGTCCAAGTGCAGATTTACTCCTTGATTATTCACATCTGGCTGGAATGTGTAGATCTCAACAGATGAGCACTGAAAAAAATGTCTGAGCTGTCTACTGACGTCACATGAAGACCCAAGGACTCCATGAACATAAACAGCTTCAGATTCCTTTGCATTTCAACAATAACACAGAACAGCCAAAGGGAAGAGAGACTCCTCTCTCTACCATCAACTGAACCATGTTTTCTCAGTTCTAAATCAGCTGACATAGTTGAGCTTTTCTTTTCTTTTTTTCTGGTTATTTTTGTTGGTTTTCTTTGTTGTTGTTGTTGTTGATTTGTTTTGGTGCCCGTATTAGGGCTTGAAGTCCAGGCCTCTACGGCTTGAGCTTCACCTCCACTACTAGCTTTTTGCTAGTCCATTAGAAATATGAAACTCATGGACTTTTCTGCCTGGTCTGGCTTCAACCTGCGATCCTCAGATCTCAGCCTCCTGACATAGTTTTGCTCCATTTTCCATGTATCTGGTTGTTTAAGTCATCTAATATAAAATCTGTGTATTGTATATAAATATTTTTTTTCCAAAAAACAATTGTTTAGAGTAGCCAAGTCTGGTGAATTCTCTCTCCTCCGGTTTCTTTTGGCAAGTTGGTTGGCTCACTGCAGGATGGGAAGGAGGCTGGCCAGTATCCTGTGGGTCATCTTCTCCCACAAGCTGGGGGTGGGGGGCAGGGAGCAGAGGGCAGAGGGAG
The DNA here is from genome assembly GCF_000151885.1 of Dipodomys ordii. Classification (NCBI taxonomy): domain Eukaryota; kingdom Metazoa; phylum Chordata; class Mammalia; order Rodentia; family Heteromyidae; genus Dipodomys; species Dipodomys ordii. The sequence continues at coordinate 9,119,289 of NW_012267277.1, read as the reverse complement.
TCCAAAATGGTTTAGATGGGCTCATCCTTCAGGGCCTGTGGACACCAAGAAAGGGGATGGTGAATTGTTTTGCTGGCACTGTGAATAACAAACCCACAAATCAGCGCTCCTGGGGTCTTTTTCTCTGACTACCAGTTCCGGAACCTGGCATGCACCCCTCTCCTCTTCCTCTCCTTCCTAAGCCAGGTTAGATGTGCAAACATCTCCAAACACAATACTTCTGCAGCTGCGTCATGTCCCCTGGCCCCTAGATGTCTGCCACCTGTCCTTCCCCGTAGGCTTCCAGCACAATCCATCTCTTCTAAAGACAAAACAAAAGTTTTCCTCCTCTGGTCATGAATTTGAATGCTCTGCTTCTTTGTCTCCTTTTTGTTGCTGGCATACTGGAGTTGGATCTTGGGACCTTTTACTCCCTAAGCCAGGCCTCCAGTCCTTTTTGCTTTAGTTTAATTTTTATATAGGGTCTCAGCCCAGGCTGGCCTTGAAATGCAATCTACTAGATGCCCATTTTTTCAAAGTTATTTCTCTTTATAAAAATATTTTTAAAGGCAGGCACCGATGACTCACTCGAATAATCCTAGCTACTCAGGAGGCTGAAACTGAGGATCATGATTTGAAGCCAGCTCAGGCAGGAAAGTTTGTGAGACTCCAATAAACCACTCAGAAAAAGGTGGAAGAGGGGCTGAGGCTCAAGGGGCAAGAATGCTAGCCGTGAGGAAAAGAAGCTCAGGGGCAGTACCCAGGCCCTGAGTTCAAGCCCCAGGACCAACAAAATAAATTATTTATTGGCTGATTTATTTATTTATCTTTAAGTAGTTGCACAAAGGGGCTTCAATTCACCATGCCAGTTTGTGCGTACAGTACGTCTTGGCCAATGTCACCCCTCCATCATTCTCCTCCATCTCTCCCCCACCCGTCCCCTCCATTTTTCTAGTTCCATTTTCACATGTGTACATTGAATATTATGATTACATACACCGACCCTTCCTCTCTCCCTCTGTCTGCCCCACTCCCCTTGGTCTCAGTCCCACACAATACAAATTCCAGTTTTCTGGTTTGCATTTTATAAAATGTTAGTTATTCAATCCTCTCCTACGTATACCATATTTGAGAGCTAATATGTTTGTATACAGATGCATATAACCCTGTGTAATTTTACATATATATATATATATTTCTAATTTAGAGCTAAACTCCCACATTTGACACATATGAGAGAAAACATTAGATACCCACTTTTTTTTTTGGTTGTGGGACTTGAACTCTGGGCTTGGGCACTGTCCCTGAGCTCTTCAGCTCAAGGCAAGCACTTTACCACTTGAGCCACAGTGCCACTTCTGGTTTTCTGGTGGTTAAGTGGAGATAAGAGTCTCCTGGGCTGCCGGGCACTGGTGGCTCACACCTGTAATCCTAGCTACTCAGGAGGCTGAGATCTGAGGATCGTGGTTCAAAGCCAGCCCGGGCAGGAGAGACCGTGAGACTCCTATCTCCAATAAAAACCACCAGAAAACCAGAAGTGGCGCTGTAGCTCAAGTGGTAGAGTGCTCGCCTTGAGCTGAGGGACAGTGCCCAAGCCCAGAATTCAAGCCCCACGACCGACAAAAAAAAAAAAAAGAGTCTCCTGGGCTGCCTGGGCTGGCTTTGAACCGCCATCCTCAGATCTCAGCCTCCTGAGTAGCTAGGATTACAGGTGTGAGCCACTGGTGCCCAGCCAGACGCCCACTTCTTAAGTAGCTGGGATTACAAGAGTGAGCGACCAACCTTGACCAAACACTCTGAATTCTTAAAAGAAATACAATAAAGAGAAAGAACGTCTTCCTCTCATCAATAGTCAGTGGTAGGAATTTAGAAGGACCCGGGGGGAGAGGATGGAAGGTTCTAGATCATAAATCCCCTCCCATCATCACCACCACTCTTGTCAACAAGCTCTCTTCTAGAAACTTCCTCCTTCCAATAGTGGGAAGCTGGGCAGGTCATATGGGTGAGATGAGGTCTCAAGTTAAAATTTGGTTTGGGTTTTCTTTCTCATTCAGCTAGATGGAAAATGAAGACAAAGATCAGATTGGGTCAGATCTCAACTACAGAGGTCACCTTAAGAACCCTCCCAGGCTCTGGCTTCCTAGTTTTAGACCTATAAGCCCACATCTATTCTGGGGAATTCGCAGTTCTTGTGATAATGGGTTTCAAACATCACCTTCATGTAGAGATTTCTAATAGTTGAGAGCCTAAACACCATGCAAGACTGCCTGTAATTTACTTCCAGGAATCACTTTCAGGAGTTTACTTACGAGAACCTTCCGGAAACTTTCCGTATAACCACTATGATGATGCTTCCAATGAAGCCAATGGCTAGTAAGACCCCAATGATTATGCCAACCAGGTCCGCTGTAGCCAGACCACCTGAAAGGGAGTGGAAAAGAAGGCATGAGGACCAGATGAGAAACAGCCCTGCACGGCAGGATGTTACTGCTGGTCAACAATGGTACCATGTCACTGCACACAGCAAATGAAGTTCCACGTCGTCTCCCCCAGACCAAGCAGAACATTGAGCTCATCTTTCCAGGGCCTTGAGCACGCCTGGTGAATGCTCCATCATGGAGCTGCATCCCCAGCCCTAAGCGAATCCCATTTTATGAATTCATTCATGTTATGAATGAATGACTCTCAAGCATTAGAACACCAGGGCCTCCATCAATTGGTGGACCTTCTCCCACAGGTCTACTCTATGGGCTTCTCCATTCATCCCCAGCAACACTCAATCGATTCCCTGCTCCACAATGGTCATTTATCTATTTGCAATGCTGGGATCCCATGCTAGGAAAGTGCTTTACCATTGCGCTATGTGTGTGTGTGTGTGTGTGTGTGTGTGTGCACACTAGAGTTTAAACTCAGGGCCTCACACTTGGCTTTTTTGCTCAAGGCTGGTGCTTTGCCACTTGAGCCATACCTTCACTTCCACCTTTTTTGTTGCTTAATTGAAGGTCAGAGTCACATGGACTTTTCTGTCTAGGTTGGCTTTGAACCTTGATGCTTAAATGTCCTGAGGAGCTAGGATTTTATACAGTGAGCCAGTGGTGCCTGGCTAGCTCTGCCTTTTTTTTCTTTTCTTTTCTCAGCAGTGCTCTACCACTTTGAGCCACAGTACCCCTTCCAGTCTTCTGCTGGTTATTTGGAGGTAAGAGTCTCATGGACTTTCTTGCCCAGGCTAGCTTCAAACTATGATCCCCAAATCTCAGATGCCTCAGGTACTAGGGTTACAAGTGTGAGCCACTGGTACCTGGCTTTTTAAGTTTTTCTCACATATAGGGGATTCCCTTTTCTCTTTGAATTAAAATTTCAAAAAGAAAGAAGCACGAAATCTGTTTTGAAAAGGAATCTTATTCTGTTCCTTTTGGCTATAGTCCAGAAAAGAATGCAATCCATCTGTAAAATTAAATGCAAAGAAATTGTCCTTTCAATTCCCATTTGACTAACTGGATGCAAAAAAAAATCTTCCATTCTTGTCTGTTGTCTGTTTCTCTTCAGCCACTTTGTCGGCAAAAAGATAAACAATGATAAAGAATTATTAAGGATTTAAACTGGGCACCTGTGTCTCACACCTGTCATCCTAGCTACTCAGGAGGCTTAGATTAGAGGATCACAGTTTGAAGCCATCCTGGGAAGAAAAGTCTATGTGACTCTTTTCTCTAATTAACCATCAAAAAGCTAGAAGTGGTGCTGTGGCTTAAGTGGTAGAGTGCTCTAGCCTTGAGTGAAAAGCATAGCTAAGGGGCATTGTTTAGGTCCTGAGTTCAAGCCCCAGAATCAATGTGCGTGCACGGGCTCTCTCTCTCTCTCTCTCTCTCCCTCTCTCTCTTTCTCTCTCTCTCTCTCTCTCTCTCTCTCTCTCACATACACACACTACAGCAGAGATGTGGCCCACAGTAGTTGAGCACCTGACTCAAGTATGAGGCCCTGACTTCAAATCGCAGTACTTAAAAACAAAGAAAAAATCAAAGGAAGAAAAGAAATCAAAGTACACTGAGGCACAGCTGTGAAATAAATGGTCAAAATGCTTTCAGAGATCATGGTAGCAAAAGAAACAGAGCCATTGATACCCAGCCCATTGTGACCATCGCAGAGAGCCCACGGCCTGTGGTGAGGTCCAGCATGTACTTGCAGAGTTGTGGGCTGATTTGGGAAGATTGGGGCTGTTGTCTCCAGCTCTCTATCCTCTGCTTCAGCAAGAAGCTTTCTCCTAATAAAATATTCTCTCTAAAAATTGTGGTTAAAATACACACAGCAGAAAATGTATTAAATTAACCATTTTAAGGATTCATTTCAATGGTGTTAAATATATCTATTCACAGTTCTCTCTCTCTCTCTCTCTCTCTCTCTCTCTCTGTTTTCCAGTGCTAATAATTAAACCCAGGGCCTCATGCATGCTGGGCAAGCACTCTACCACAGGGCTATATCCCTAGACCATAGGACAACATCCCTAGACCACACAGTTCTTTCCGTCTTGCAAAACTGAAACTCCACACTCACTGAACCACACTCCACATTTGTCCCTTCCCTCAGCCACCAGCCACTACCAGTGCTGTCCACTTTCCAACTCTATGAATTTCCCTGTGTTGGATACCTCATAGGAGCGGAATCCTGTAGCAAGGGGCAAGGTCAAAGTTGCTTTGGCTGAGTATGAATTAACTCAAAGCAGAAGAAAAGCCAGCCAGACACCAAGTCCCCCCCCCCCCACACACACACAATTGGTATCCATGCCCTCTGATAGGAGCCATTCTCTCCTGAAGTCACCTTGGGCTCCAAGAAGGGTGGGATTTACCAGTGATGGCATCTTGTGACAGAAGGCACATTGCCCCTCGGATGGGCAATGCTAGCTACTCATTCACATCTTGTCCAAAGGAGGGCACAGGACAGACCTGCAGCCAGGCAATACTGATGGGCTGCTTCTGTTTCCCTCAAGTGGTGAGGTGGTCCAGGGACATCAACCAGGCCATGCCCATGACTGGGACAGTTTGAACTAAGCACACCTTTCCCATCACCTGCCCCCATTCCTTGTCTACTGAAGGCTACAGCAAACCTCTGTGCAATATTCTTTTTTTTTGTCAGTCATGGAGCTTGAACTCTGGGCCTGGGCACTGTCCCTGTCCCTCAGCTCTTCAGCTCAAGGCTAGTGCTCTACCACTGATCCATAGTGCCATTTCTGCCTTTTTCTGCTTATGTGGTACTGAGGAATCAAACCCAGGGCCTCATGCATGCAAGGCAAGCACGCTACCTCTAGCCCTGTACAGTTTTTTTTGTTGTTTTTTTTTTTTTGTTTTGGGTCCGGTCATGGGGCCTGAACTCTGGGCCTGGGCGCTGTCCCTCAGCTCTTCAGTTCAAGGCTAGCGCTCTACCACTTGAGCCACAGCGCCACTTCCGGCTTTTTTCTTTTTTTTTGTTTATGTGGTGCTGAGGAATTGAACCCAGGGCCTCATGCATGCAAGGCAAGCACTCTACCACTGAGCCATCTTCCCAGCCCCCAGCCCTGTACAGTATTCTTAAAGATGGCTGGAGGTGTCCCCATGGCTGCCAAGTAATAAATCACCTCTACCTGCCCTTCACTATGGTGTCTCTTTATTTAAAAGCAAATGACTAGACCTGACATGTGAGACTCCTGGAATTGGGGCTTGGGGTCTTTTTAGACCCCAGTTTCAGTATCAGTTGATCTTTCTGTGTACCCATTTCATGTTTTTCCTTTTTTTGCCAGTGTCATGATTTGAGCTCGGGGGTATCACACTCACTCTGCCTGCTGAGCAAGCTGGCGCTCTATACTTGAGCCACACCTCCAGCCTGACTGAAGTTTCTCTACCACACTGTGGGCCCAGCAGAATCACGAGCACCACCCCAATCCTGGTAAGTCTGGTTTAGATCTGATCCTTGCCCCCATGTGTACAACGTAAAGGAAAATGGAAAACCGTGTTGCTGAATCACTTAAGATATACATAGACTGGCTGAGCTTCATGCTCTTTGGTGTCAGCAAAGCAACAGAAGGAGCTAATTCACTTACCCTCTCTTTATAAAAACATCCTCACTATTACTATAGACATTAGAGAGAGAGGAGAAAGAGAGATGTTTCCAGCAGCTCAGTAAATTGAATTTGAATTAGCCACCAAAAAATCAAATTCCGAGCCCATCACATAAAAGCTTGGTTTAGGATTCACTCCTTATATTGATTGTCTTATATTCAAACCAATATACTGTCTCCTATTAGAACCAGTAGGTCTGCTCTTGGTTCTAATTGTAATTAGAACACCCAGATTCCACAAAGGTCCACCCACCTCTGTTGGGGTGACCTGTCTTCTTATCCACAGGGTGGCGTGTTGCCACCTGTGGGGTGGTAGAGCTCTGGCTTTCTTTGTGACCATCAACTGAGCTGCTTGGCGTGGGCAGATCTTCTAGGTCAGCGTTCGGTGTGCTCTTTGCCCTTGTTGGCACCTGTTAAGAGACATAAATGAGACAACCCAGAAGACGAAGCCTCGTGTATTTGTAATGTACAGTCTGACAGCAGAAGGGTTTAAGGAGCCACAGATACATGAAACACACCTGAGCATAAACTCCAAATGGAAACAAGAAAACAAACAAAAAGAAACAACAATGGCGGGGCCAAGAATAAAATAAGGTCTATCTGTTCCAGGAATGAACCCCAAATGTTTGACATGAAGATTTCTTAATTTCTAACCCCTTCCATTAAAAAAAAAATACTGGATCATGATTCTCTAATTGTTTCTCTCCCTTGAACTTCAATACTGCTTTTCCCCTTTAACAGTTTTTGGTGCCTATTTGTATCATTTGGTTTGGGGAGGTGGGGTTCTAGGGCTTGAACTCAGGGCCTAGGTGCTAGGGTATTCTATCCCTGAGCTTTTTTTTAGCTCAAAGCTAGCATGTATCATTTGAGCCACAGCTCCATTTCTGGATTTTTTTAGTAGCTAATTGCAGATAAGAGTCTCACAGACTTTCGTGGCCCTGGCTGGCTTCAAACTGTGATCCTCAGATCTCAGCCTCCTGAGGGGCTAGGATTACCGGCATGGGCCACCAGCACCAGGCTATTTTTTCATTTTTTAATGCCAAGCCTGCAAGAGCAGTGGTAGCCAGCCTTCACTGAGAGCCGGGCCCTTTCCCTGCTTCTCTCCCTTACTCCATTCATAAACTTGTGAGGCACATCCTCTTATTAGTTCTTTTCTACCAACAAGGTTCAGGGTGCACCAGCCCTAAGTCACAGCCATTAAGTGACAGAGCAGGACTTGCATGTGGTCCCGTGTTTCTTTTCCCTTAACATCAGCTCTTTGGGAAGCATCCGTCTGAAGAAGTGCACAGGGCAAGGTTCTGTGGGAAGAGGCACAGAGGCGCTGTGCATCTCAGGGACCTCTCCAGACACTCCCCGAACTCGGCCTTGAGTTCTTAAGGAGACCTTGTGGTAGATGAATAATGGATTAAGTCATTGACCAAAGGTGATCAGCTTGACCATCAGCCGAGGCTTTCAGCGGAGAGGCTGCTGAGTGGGACTGAGCGTCCCAGCCTTCTGACTAGGCAGCCTTGGTCTAGGGCATCTAGAAGCTACCTAGAGACCATCAGCAACTAGCCAAATACATTAGTGTATAAAAAAACCCTCAGGATATTGAAGATTCCACAGAAGTGGTTCTGTGACCCACAAGTAGATGCCAATGGAGCATTTAACAAATAAGCAAATGAGCACAAAAACAAATGAATAGGAGCACAACAAACAAGAACACCTGTGCACCAAAGCATTCAACCCAGAAAGTGAGAGGGGCCCTGGGATGGGAGGAAGTATGCATATAAAAATGTCTACAAGCCAGGGTACACAGTAGAAACTATGTTGAAAATGAACTGTAAACTTGTGGGCAGGGATGGGAGGGAAAAACCTAGGTAAAGGGTGACAGTGTCCAAAAAAGAAATGCATTCTTTATCCCTCTGTGTATCACCTTTGTAATAATGATAAACTAAATGAATGAATGAATAAATAAGTTTCTACAAGGAGGACCTGGTATAATGATGCATACCTGTAATCCCAGCACTTGGGAGGCTGGGGCAGAAGGACCAAGTTCAAAGCCAGCCTGGGCTATATAGTAAGACCTTGTCTCAAAAAAGCAAACAAAAACAAAGACAAGAACCAAAACAAAAAGGAAAACTCTTATAACTTAACAAAAAGTAAATAACAAAGGAATGAAAAAGAACCTATGTTAGATAACTCAATTAAAAATCAGATGATGGATTTGAACAGACATTTCTCCAAAGATGATATACAATTGTCCAGTAAGTAAAAGACAATGTCAATGGTCAGAAATACAAACCCCAAACTACAACAAGAAACTGATTTTAAAGCCAGGCACTAGCTCACACCTGTAATCCTAGCTACTCAGGTGGCTGAGATCTGAGTATCTCAGTTCAAAGCCAGACTGTGTAGAAAGTCCACAGACTCTTATCCTTAATTAACCACCAAAAAGCTGGAGTAAAGCTGTGGCTTAAGTGGTTGAGCGCCAACCTTGAGCAGAAACAACCGAGAGCAGAGGGTACTAAGTTCAAGCCCCCTGTAGTCACACACACTCACACACACACACACACACACACACATACACGAGTCAATTAGAATTTATCATGTGAAGAAATGTGCGTCTGCTGAGATTCCAATGATTAGTGTTGTCTGTGCCTGGTGACAGCCATACTCCTTACCCATCTGTGGTGAAATAAGAAGCTGAGACTACATATTTTGGAACTTACAGCAGGAATGTTGTCCCCACATGCCAAAAGATCTTGCAAGCTTTACTACCTGGGTCCTTTATTAGTTTGAAAAGGCCTCATCTACGACGCTCAAGTGACTCACGACCAACCCACCAGCCACCTCCTGTCTGGGTGAAATTGGGAAGTAGATTTTTTGGTGAGCTACCCAGCTGTTCCCTGGTATCTGCCCATGCTAGTTTACACAGTTTTACACGCTTGTCCTCGCACATGGTCGTGTCCTCTCAAAACCTCCCCTCCTCTGGGATTACTCACCTGGGGCCCCTGGGTAGGGCCTGTGGTCACCACTCCATCCTCAGCACCCAGTGTTAGCACGCTGCCTTCAGCACCAGGAGTCACAATGTCATCCTCCAGATGACCCAGTACAGCTGAAGAAAGAGAATGAGTCAGAGCTGAAGATGGAAACTGGGAAGGCAGAACAGAGTGCTACTGCAACCGCCCCATCTAGCTATCACAAAACACCCAAGACCACCTGGTTTCTATCAAGAGTGGAGGCTTACTGGGCTCATAGTCTAGAGGCTGGGAAGTCCCTGGGCATGGCGCTGGCCTCTGTACAAGCTGTCAGGTTATGTCAGAGCAATTCCCAGCATGAGGAGACCCCCCCTTCCCCACAACAACCTAATCAAGTCCATCTGGCCATCTACAATCAGCATCAAACCGGGATCCTCAGATCTCAGCCTCCTGAGTAGCTAGAATCACAAGCATGAGCAACCAGTACCTGGCTTTGGTTTAACTTTTTGTTTTACAGTTGTGGTTTCTGTCTTAAGGGTAACAAGATAACAGTAGCCAGCCAAGAGTAGTGGTTTAGGCCTTTAATCCCAGCTAAACAGAAGGATAGTGATCAAGGTCAGCCACAGATACCCTACTTAAAAGGAAAATCCCAAGCGGGGTGCTGGTGGCTCATGCCTGTAATCCTAGCTACTCAGGAGGCTGAGATCTGAGGATCACGGTTTAAAGCCAGCCTGGGCAGAAAAGTCCATGAAACTCTTATCTCCAATAAAAACCATCAGAAAACTGGAAGTGGCGCTGTAGCTCAAGTGGTAGAGTACTCGCCTTGAGCTGAAGAGCTGAGGGATAGTGCTCAGGCCCAGAGTTCAAGCCTCATGACTGACAAGAAAGAAAGAAAGAAAGAAGAAAGAAAGAAAGAAAGAAAGGGAAGGAAGGAAGGAAGGAAGGAAATCACTAAAGTAAACCAGACATAATGGCTTGAGCTTATATTCCTAACAACTTGAGAGACAGAGATTGGAGGATTGCCATTCAAGGCTACCCTAGGCATAAAGGTTAGACTGCACCTCAATCAATAGTTGAGTGTGGTGGCATGCCTCCTTCACCCCAGCTGCAGGGAAGGCAGTGTGCCTTCAGTGCTCAGTGGCATGTGCCCTGTCATCCCTCGATACAGAGCAAGCCTGAGAGTGGGTGTCGCAGCACACATCTGTAATCCCAGTGAAATAGGAGGATCACAGTCCAGGCCAGCCCAGACATAAAGCACAATCCTATCTTGAAAATAACCAATGGAGAGAGGGACAGGCAAGTGAGAGAGCACTGGTGTGCACGTTCCAGAGTTCAATCCCAGTACTACCACAAAGAAAAGGGTGGGGGAAGGGATAAGGGTAGGTTGAATGCCATGATAGCAGAGTGCTCAAGTTTGAGTCTGTCTTCCAGATCTTATGGAATTAATTAATCCTCAATTGACAATGTAATGGCATTTGAAGGCAAGGCTTGGCGGAGATCATTAGGACAAGATGAAATCCTCACACTGGGACTTAGTAAGCAGACAGAGGTCTGAACTGACCCACTCACCCTGTCTTACCACACAATGCCCCCTGAAAAGCTGTGATACCAGTCAAGAAGACTGTCGCCAGATGCTGCACCAGGCGCTTGTATTTTCCACCGCCCAGACTATGAGCCAAGCAAACCTCCAATCAAACCTCCAATCTTCATAAATGACGTGGTCTAGGGTATTTTGTTACAGCTACAGAAAATGGATGGATCACAGTCAGGCGGGCTGAGTGCGGACGCCACCGCCCCTCCCATCTCTGTCACAACTACGAGAGGCTATGATGTCATCTCTTATCCCCACCCTTTCCACGAGTTAAAAATCTGAGTCACTGCCCTAGGTTTCCACCCCAGACTGGAGCAGGCTCTGGAAAATCTGTGACTAAATACAGCTGGGGATGAGGCAGCAGAGGCCTCCCAGAAGCAGGAGGAGGGGTGCTGCGAGGCCTTTCTGAGTAACTGAAGAACAGATGTTTATCCTATCTAGATGCTTGTTCAGAATCACAAGCCACTCCTCACCCAAGAACCTTCTGCTGAGACAGCCCAGCCAGAGGCACTGCTAGTAAATACTTAATCACAGCTTCTCTGAGGATGCCTGGAAGAGGCGGTCTCCCAGGGGGAGATGGAGCTGGTGTCCCAGCCCAGGGGCCATCTGTGGTTTTTGGATGAGCCACAAACAGAATTTTTTTTTCTTCTTTTTGGTGTCAGTATTGGGGCTGGAACTCAGGGCCTTGAACTTTCCCTTAGCTTTTTTGCTCAAGGCTGGTACTCTACCCCTTGAGCCACACCTCCATTTCTGGCTTTTTGGTTGTTAACTGAACACAAGAGTCTCACATATTTTGTCTCCAAACTGCCATCCTCGGATCTCAGCCTCTTAAGTAGCTGGGCATGAGCCACTGGCATCGGTTTAACATTCGTATTGAAAAAAAAAATCTTGGGGGAAGGGAGAAGCCTGTGAACTGATAACTCAAAGCAAGCCAATGTGGCTCCTGCTGGACTTGCTGGCATGGGATTGGGCTGAGGGCAGGGCTGGGCGGGCTCCAGGAAGATTTGTGATTATCCAGTATGAAAATATTTAATGTACTTGTTGAGCGCAAAGGAAAATACTCTTTTCCCAGGCAAGTAGTCCTCATTGTAAGTAAAGCACCTAAGCCAGACACTGATAGCTCACACCTGTAATTCCAGCTATTCAGGAGGCTGAGATCTGAGGATCGTGGTTCAAAAGCAGCACAGGACGAAAGTCCATGAGAAGTGGCGCTGTGGCTCAAGTAGTAGAACACCAGCCTTGAGCTGAAGAGCTCAAGGGACAGCACCCAGGCCCTGAGTCCAAGATCCACAACTGGCTGAGAGAGACAGACAGACAGACAGAGAGACAGAGAGAGACAAAGAGAGAGAAAGACTGAGAGAGGAGAGAGAGACAGAGACACAGAGAGAGACTGAGAGAGGAGAGAGAGGAGAGGAGAGAGAAAGAAAGGAAGGAAGGGGCTGGGAAGGTGGCTCAGTGGTAGAGTGCTTGCTTTGCATGCCTGAGGCCCTGGGTTCAATTCTTCAGCACCACATAAGCAAAAAGAAAAAAGCCGGAAGTGGCGTTGTGGCTCAAGTGGTAGAGCACTAGCCTTGAGCTGAAGAGCTGAGGGACAGCGCCCAGGCCCAGAGTTCAGGCCCCATGACCAGACCCCCCCAAAAAAAAGGAAGGAAGGAAGGAAGGAAGGAAGAAAGAAAGAAAGAAAGAAAGAAAGAAAGAAAGAAAGAAAGAAAGAAGAAAGAAAGAAAGAAAGAAAGAAAGAAAGAAAGAAAGAAAGAAAGAAAGAAAGAAAGAAGAAAGAAAGAAAGAAAGAAAGAGCGAGCCAGGCATTCTTGGCTCATGCCCATAATCCTAGCTACTCAGGAGGCTGAGATCTGAGGATCACAGTTCAAAACCAACCTGGGTAAGAAAGTCCGTGAAACTCTTATCTCCAATAAACCACTAGAAAACCGAAAGTGGTGCTCTGGCTCAAGTGGTAGAACACTAGCCTTGAGCTGAAGAGCTGAGAGACAGCACCCAGGCCCAGAGTTCAAGCCCCATGACTGACAATAAAAGAAAAAAAGAAAAAGAAAAAAGAAAGAAAGCAACTAAGCAAGCACCTATTTTTTCCTTCCTCCCCCTGGTTTGGGATCAGTTAACAAATCACTAATTTGAAAAATCACTCACTTTAGAGCATGTCTAACTTACAAAGTATCTCATGAACTAGGTGCTAGTGGCTCACGTCTGCCATCCCAGCTACTCAGGAGGCTGAGATCTGAGGATCAGGCTCAAAGCCAACCCAGGCAGCAAAATCCAAGAAACTCTGATATCCAATTAACCAGCAGAAAGCTGGAGGTAAAGTTGTGACTCAAGTGGTAAGAGTGCCAGCCTTGAACAAAAACGATCACCAAGAGCACAAGGCTCTGAGTTCAAGAGCTGGTATGGGCATAAAAAGTAAAACTTAGAAAGGGACTGAATGAAATCAGCTTGAGTTCTTTCCTAGAAAGCTGGGTTCACAGAAAGCAGAACGTAATGAAAATCCCTTTTGTTCCCTTCTATGCTTGGCTCACACAGCCAAGTATTAAACTGGCTATGAATGGACAAAGGGCGCTTTATAAATGATGGCAGAGAGTCAGAACAAAGATGTGACAGGTGTGTGTCTGTCGCTGTCCAGGCATCCTCTTGGCTCCCTGGGAAAGAGATCCCCAGCTGTCCCTGTCCTGCTGTGGCCAGGGGCTGTGCTAGATAAAGCCTTCCAGAACTGAATGTCCTTTCCCAGAACTGTGACATCCCAATCATGACCTGATGGATGGTCTCACGCTCAGTATCCCCTGGGATGTGTGACAACCACAAGTGTGTGCGGGGATCCACATGTGTCCCACACACCTGCAGAGTGAAGAAAGCACTTCCAGCCTACAGCATCCCCCGCTGTGGGCACCTGAGACCCTTTTCCTGCCACACCCAGTCTTAGCTGGCACTACAGCTGCTGGGATTAATGGGATGAGGGAATGCCTAATTAGCAGGAACCCAACTTTTTCTTGTGGTTGTTGTGGTTCATGCCTATAATCCAGGCTACTTCAGAGGCTGAGATCTGAGGATCGCAATTTGAAGCCAGCCCAAGTAGAAAAGTCTGTGAAGCCAGAAGTGGAGCTATGGCTCAAGTGGTGGAATGCCAGCCTTGATAAAAAATAAAAAAATTAAAAAATGCTCACGGAGAGTGCCCAGGCCCTGAGTTCAAGCCTCAGGATAAGCACAAATAAGTAAATAAATAAAGGAGAAAAAGAAAAGTTGATCACATACAGTTAGTTGAAGTCCATACCATAGTATTGTATGACTGAGCTACTGGTGTTTGTATTTACTGTTTTGCTTGTTTTTGCAGTGCTGGGGATTAAACTCAGTGCTCTGCCACATGAACCAGGCCTCCAGCTTCTTTCCCTGTTGTCTTTCAGAGAAGACTGGCCTTGGACCACAATCCTCCTACATCTGCCTCTCAAGTAGCCAGAATTATAGTTGTGCCAACAACCTTAAGCTGTTTGTTGAGATGGAAATGTTGCTGTTTTTTTGTTTTGTTTGTTTGTTTGTTTTTTAGTCATAGGGCTTGAACTCAGGGTCTGGGCACTGTCCCTGAGCTCTTTTGCTCAAGCGTTCTACCATTTTGAGCCACAGCACCACTTCCAAACTTTTTTTTTTTTTTTTTGCCTAGGCTGGCTGTGAACTTTGATCCTCTCTTACCTCCCACATTGCTGGGATTATAGGCATATACTACCCCACTGGTCAGTGTTTGCTGTTTCTTGATTGCAAGATGATGTCATGCAGTGAGCACAGATGGCCTCTGTGCATGACATTCATGCAACAACAAAATCACCAAGCAACAGATTTATCAGAACACGTCTTGTAGCTAATCGGCATGTAATTTGATACCCCTGCCCCACCAAACAAACAAACAAAAAAAAAACACCAAGAATTCCCTTTTAAGTAACTGTAATCCCTCTGTACATTATCTTTACAATAAAAAATATATATTAAAAAAGAATTCCCTTTTAATAAATCCTCTTATTTCCCTTACATCAAAGCAAGGTCTCATTATGATATTGTTCTTCCAAAGATGGTCACAACCATGCAAGGAACTTTTTTTTTTTTGGGGGGGGGTCCGGTTGTGGGGCCTGAACTCTGGGCCTGGGCACTGTCCCTCAGCTCTTCAGCTCAAGGCTAGCACGCTCTACCACTTGAGCCACAGCGCTACTTCCGGCTTTTTTTTCCTGCTTATGTGGTGCTGAGGAATCGAACCCAGGGCCTCAAGCATGCAAGGCAAGCGCTCTACCACTGAGCCATCTTCTCAGCCCCATGCAAGGAACTTTTAAGTACAGGTCTAGCTTCAATTCTTGGCTGCCAGTACACAGGCCTCTGCTACATGGGCTCCAGAACCCGGTGTGTGTGTGTGTGTGTGTGTGTGTGTGTGTGCGTGTGCGTGTGCCCCAGGACTTGGGGCTTGAACTTGGGGCCTCGATCTCATGTTCTCTTCTAAAACCACCAGGTGTGTTTCTTCAGGGGAAAGGGATCAGCAGGAAGAATGGCTGTAAGACATATAGTCATCAGGTAGAAAGGTGAGCACCTTCAGTTCAAATTCATTTTCCATCAGATGCCACAAGCTTAGACACCCTCAGCTCCTTTGAAGAAAACCTGTGATGTCAATCTTTATATATCTTCTAGGACCCTGGGCACCTCCAGTACCTCAATGCACAAATGGGTTTTTGAAGACCAGCAGCCGAGTTGCCTGAGAATGATTTTTATGACCACTGAGAAAAGCACATTAAAAAAAAAAATCCTAGGAAGTCTTTATAAGAGAAAGTGCAGGACAACTAATAAAAACAAATTCTAGCCTTCCAGTAATATTTTCGCGTGAGCAATGCCTTTGAAGAGAGAGCCAAACATCTATTTTAAGCCGGGTGTGGCAGCAGACAGCTGTAATTCTGGTAGTTGGGAGGTAGAGGTAGGAGGATTGCAAGTCAGGCCAGCCTGGGGCTGCACAGTGAGACCCTCGCTCAAAACAAACAAACAAACACAAAAACAAAACAAACATCTATCTGGAAACAAACAACAACTTTGTACTTTTCTATCACTGCTCAGAATTGTGCCCATGAGAGCTGCTCACCCCTGTAACCCTAGCTACTGGGGAAGCTGGGATCTGAGTATAAAAGTCGGAAGGCAGCCTAGGCAGACAAATGCAAAAGAACTCAGCACACACCTCAGACCACAGACAGGTAAGAACTGCCAACCTTTTCCAGCCCTCGGCTGCCACCCACCATGTTTCTGAAGAACTCCAGTCTCTCTGCGGCCCATCTCGGTAGAGGGGGCTAGAACTCTGCCTCACATTTTTTGGAGGCTTCCCCTGGCACTCCAGGGGCTAGCACAGCTTCTGACCATGTAGAAAAAGCCTTCTTTACAATATTCATGCACTCGTGAACCTTTGAAGTCCCAAGTTCATTTGAAAAGCCACTTCTGAACCCAGAGCCGGGTGCCCTCGACTCCCGACAGTTCCTGGGTGAGGCCAGCATCAGCCCAGATGTGGCCAGTGGGTCTTTTCAGCCCCCTCTAACATCTCTCTCTCCCTGGTAAATCAAAAATTCAGCCCTGAAAAAAAATCGAAGCAACTCTTCCTCCCCCTTTCTGTTTGTTTTGAGCCAGGATCTTACTATGAGTCCCAGGCTGAACTCAAACACTCCCCCCAAATGCTGGGCTTACACGCATGCATGACTAAGAAACTTTTTATGAATCTAGGCAGCTTCTACAACATTTAGCCCTGTCAACTTAGACACCCATAGCAATGTCCCACTTCCTACAGAAATGTCTGATGCTAGCTACCATCCACATGCTCCATGCTGCCAGTGTCTCCTGTCATGGCAGGGGTTTTGGCAAAAGTTGGCTGAGTTACTGTGTAAGACATGTACAGCCCCATAGCTAATTTATTTCTCTCTCACACTTTCTTTTTGCTGGTCCTGGGGCTTGAACTCTGGGCCTGGGCACTGTCCCTGAGCTCCTTTTGTGCAAGGCTTGTGCTCTGCAACTTGAACCATAGTGCTACTTCTGGCTTTTTGCTGGTTATCTGTATACTTTTTTTTTTTTTTGGTCGGTCGTGGGGCTTGAACTCTGGGCCTGGGCATTGTCCCTCAGCTCTTCAACTCAAGGTGAGCGCTCTACCACTTGAGCTACAGTGCCACTTTGCTGGTTATCTGGAGATAAGAGTGTCATAGACTTTCTTGCCCAGTCTGGCTTTGAACCTAGAACCTCTGATGTCAGCCTCCTGAGTAACTAAGATTACAGGCATGAGCCACTGGTACATGGCAGCAGATCTGGGTTTGATCCATCAAACTGGGGTAGGAACAAAGAAAGGACTATGTAGCATGAGCTTAGAGATGGGCATACGGGTTCACAGGACAAAATGAGAACCCAGCAATAGACTGATACACTTAGGGACCATTATTTTTTATGAAGGTACCAAGATAGCTCAGTGGGGAAAAATTGGCTTTTCAACAGATGGGGTGGGACAAAGGAATATGCAAAGGACTAGAGTGGATCTATCTTCAGAGCATACATAAAAATTAACTGTAGGACTAACGACTATCAGAGCTAGAAATATATAACATAAAACTAAATCTTTTCAAATTTGGTTAGGCAATGACTTCCTCAATATGACAGAAAAATAAAGTAAGATGTACTAGAGTTCAAGGCTTTAAAACAGACTGCATAAACATTGAAAAGAGCCAGGAGCCTATTGGTGCTTACATCTGTAATCCTAGCTACTCAGAGGGCTGCGATCTGAGAATCATAGTTCAAAGTCAGCCCAGGCATGAAAGTCTGTAAGACCCAAGCCCCCAACCAACCACCAGCAGTAGAACTGTGGCTCAAGTGGTAGGGCACTAGTGTTGAGACAAATAAAAGCTTAAGGGTAGCACCGGCCATGAGTTCAAGCCCCAGGGCGCGCACGCGCATGCACACACCCACACACACACATACACACACACACACACATGCAAAGTTCTATAATTATTCAATGGTGATAGTTGAACAACTCTAACGTTATTAAGAAACCACTGAATTATTTCTTGTAAAAGAGTTTATTTTATGGCATGTAAATTATCTATCAAAAAATGTAATATGGGAATGAATTTTGTAAGAGCTGGAAAAAAAATGTTGAAGCTGGGCACTGGTGGCTCATGCCTGTAATCCTAGCTACTCAGAAGGCTGAGATCATATTTGGAAACCAGCCTGGACTGGAAAGTCCATGAGTCTCTTATCTCCAATTAACCATTAAAAAACTGAAAGTGGAGGTGTGGTTCAAGTGGTAGAATCAGTCTGGAGTGTAAAAGCTGAAGAATAGCATACAGGCCCTAAATTCAAGCCCTAGTACCAATACAAACAAACACACACACACAGAACAGGAAACAGTTACACATATTTGCTACCTAAGACATACTTGTCTCAGGTGGAAGGATAAATTTCTGAGGTGCTGTTTGACCAATAAAATCTAAGAGGGCCCCTACTAAATGGAACATGCTAAGACACCCACGGAACAGACACCCTGATTTTCATAGAACCACCCTGATTGAGGTCAGAAAACCCACAGCTCTCAGATACACATCTCTGCACCAGTCTAAGAAGGGATTATGGCAACCCAGTTCCTAATGGCTGACCATACAACAAGCTATTCAATAAATATTTGTTAAATAAATGAACTCCTTGAACAGGGCAGCTTTAACACCAACAAATCAATCCCATTCCAATCCCATTCTTTTCCTCTCCCTTTCTGGGAATTGTAGGTGAACGGACTCCCTTCTGCTTTGGGCAGGACACTATCCATTGGCTTCTCAGCCTGTCTTCAATCCACAGTGCTTCACTCTAGCAGATGGAGACATGCTGATGTTGATGAATGATGGGAAATACCATGACCTCATCCGAAATGTTTACACATCCTCTCGCGCCTCTTCTCTATTCTTCACTTATACTTTGTGGAGTGGTAGTTCTTTTGTTAGGTTTTAGATTTGCTTTTAATTATTATTATTTTTTAATGCCAGTTTTGGGGCTTGAACTCAGGGCCTGGACTCTGTTCCTTAGCATTTTCACTCAAGGCTAGCTCTCTACCAATGAAGCCACAGCTCCACTCCAGCTTTTGGCTGGCTAGTTGGAGATCAGAGTCTAACTTTTCTGCTTTGGCTGGCTTTGAACCATAATCCTAAGATCTCAGCCTCCTGAGGAGCTGGGATTCCGTTTTTTTTTTTGGGGGGGGTGCTGTCCCTCAGTTCCTCAGCTCAAGACTTGGGCTCTACCGCTTAAACCAGAGCACCACTTCTGGTTTTCTAGTGGTTCCTGGAGATAAGAGTCTCATGGACTTTCTGCCTGGGCTGGCTTTGAACTGGGATCTAAGCCTCTTGAGTAGCTAGGATTATAGGCGAGTGCCACTGGTGCCCGGCTTGGTTGACTTTTTTGAAAATGATGTCAGATTTTCTTCTCCCTTACAATCCCAGTTTTCTGTTTTTTGTTTTTGTTTTGTTTTATTTTGCCAGCCAGTCCTGGGTTGAACACAAAGCTTGGGCACTGTCCCTGAGCTTCATTTGCTCAAGGCTAGCTCTCCACCACTTGAGCCACAGCACCACTCCAGCTTTTCTGTTTATGAAGTACTGAGGAATTGAACCCAGGGCTTCATGCATGCTAGGCAAGCTCTCTACCACTAAGCCACATTCCCAGCCAAATTTTCTGCTTCTTGAACAATTAAATGAATATCTGGCATGGATCACAGCCTCTACCTAGGTTTAGCTTCTTTGCCTTCAAGGACAAACTCATCTCCTCTCCAGAAAGAGACCTGGGCACAACCACCATGAAGTCAGGCTGCCTGTCTGTGGAAGCTCAAGAGAGCCTGCCAGCAACCTGCCAGCAGTGGACAGGCTGGGAGATGGGCCTGGGGCGGGCACATGGAGGAGGCAGCCATCTTGATTTCCTGCCTCAGATGAACTTGGCAGGGTTCCAGTTATTCATAGCCTGGCTCTACCTCCCAGGCTTGGGATGAAATGTCTAATCACTTCCCTTTCCTAAAAAGTTTCAAAAAAAAATCAGTGGAAAGGATTCGAATCTCTAATGAAATGGAATTTAATTTCTTGCCCACCCATGAAAACACCAAGGCAAATCTCAGAGACTGCACACTTGACCTTAGAAGGGACGGGAGGGGGGCAGAGAACAATGAAAAGGGTGACACTGACCAAGATGCATTGTACTTGTTCACCGCCATGCTGAATTGTAATCCTTTTGTATAACCACTTTTAAAGATCATATAGTTTGAAAAAAGAATACTCTAGCTTCTCTGATTATATGAGTCTCTTCCAACAAAAGTTCAAACAGGCCAAGCACCTATGGCTCATATCTGTAATCCTAGCTACCCAGGAGGCTGTGATCTAAGGATCACAGTTCAAAGACAGCCTGGGTAGTAAAGTTTGTGAGACTCTTATCTCCAGTTAACCATCAAAAAGCCAGAAGTGAAGCTGTAGCTCAAGTGGCAGAGTGTTAGTAGTGAGGAATAAAGCTGTCAGGGACAGTTCCTAGGCCCCAAGTTCAAGCCCCAGGACCAGCATGAGCATACACACACAGATACACACACACACACAAAGTTCACATGGGATACTTCCTTGAAAGATTTCAGGGTGGCAGAAATGGCTTCTTGGAGGGCCTACATTGAGAAAACCAATGACTTCTATGAGGGTAGTACTGGTATTTGTTTTCTCTCCTTTTCCCTCTTCCCCTTACCCCCAAATACTTCTGCAAGTTCTAACCTGGCATGCTGCTCTTTGAAGGCAAAACTATGACAAATATTCAGATAAGCATACGTTTGTTCTTTGTTGGCAAGGACTTGAGAGTGAGGTGTGTCTCTCTCCAGTATGCAGAATGAATCAATGAACATTTGTTTTTGTGGCAGTACTGAGACTCCGCGTCTTGTGCTCTCACTTAGCATTTTCTGCTCAAGGATGGCTCTCTACCATTTGTACCATATCTCCACTTCTAGCTTTTGGCCAGTTAACTGGAAGTAAGAATATCAGGGACTTTTCTTCCCAAATTGGCTTTGAATCAAGATCCTCAAATCTCAGCCTCCTGAGCAATTAGGATAACAGGCTAACAGGGTTTTTTTGTTTTTTGTTGTTGTTGTTTTGTTTTATTTTGTTTTGTTCTTTGTCAGTCGTGGGGCTTGAACTGTGGACCTGGGCGCTGTCCCTGAGCTTTTCAGCTCAAAGTGAGCACTCTACCACTTAAGCCATAGTGCCACTTCTGGTTATCTGGTGGTTAATTGGAGATAAGAGTCTCATGGACATTCCTGCCCTGGCTGGCTTCAAACTACAATCCTCAGCCTCCTGAGTAGCTAGGATTACAGGTGTGAGCCACTGGCACCCCACAGTTTACTTTTTTTTAATTTTAATTAATTGTTATTATAAAGTCACAGAGGGCTTACAATTACATAAGTCAGGTAATGAGAACATTTCTTTTTCCACAATGTCACCCTTTCCCTTTCTTACAGTTAACAGTTCATTCGTAAAAGAATAGGTGCTGGAAGCTCACACCTGTAACCCAGAGGCTGAGATCTAAGGATTGTGGTTCAAAGCCAACCAGAGCAGGAGCTTATCTCCAATTAACCATCAGAAACCAAAAACAAAAAACAAAAACAAAACTGGAGTGTCACTATGGCTCAAAGTGGTAGAAAAATCTCAGGGATAGTGCCCAGGCCCTGAGTTCAAGTCCCATGACCTACAAAAAAAAAAAAAAGGCTGGCGAGGGTTTGACCTCAAAGTTTTTGTATCTTTAAGTAATTTTTTATTTTAGGTTAAAAAGGGGCTGAAAGTGAAGCTAACCTTTAGTTTTGAGTGCTGAACTTTGTTCTGTCTTAGTTTGTTTTTAGTACTGAGTAGTATAGTAGAAAGGTTTCATTAGACCTGTATTTGAATCCTAGGCCTGGCACATTCGGGGATAATAATGTGTAATTTACAAAAGTGGTGATAGATATAAACTCACTCCTGCTCTAATCCTTTCAGAAAAGCAGAGCCGAGGAGGAGTTTGGACCTGTGATCGTGTCTAGACGCAGCGGTCTCCTGCCTGGACACCTTTTGAATTTTTGTACTGAATGAATGCTATCTGGAATGTTAGATCTTAGGCCTCCCTCACAAAACCCTCCAACATACCCGAACTGTTTTCAGTGCCTTAACCAAACACAATCAGCAGCTCTGAAGATTCCAGAACTGGCAAGCATTTCAGGGAAATTACAAGGAAAATTTATTCATCTTATGATTACTCCTGCGTGGCTTGCTCCGGGAAGAGAACATGAAGGTTAGCTGCAAGCTAGCAATGTACAGAATTTCACAAAACACATGGTGGCAAGGACAGACCCAGTTTCTTTTCTGTTCCTTTCTTTTTTGATTTACAAAATCCATTTTATAAAAAATGGAACCAGATTAGAGCATTGGGTATGGGTAGCTGGAAGGGTTCAGACTCTGAGAGGAGGTTGCTGACATTCTTCCATTCATAGTGATCTTGTGGGGGGGGGGAGGTTACAGCCCTTCTCCTCTCCCATCCCCAATCACGGCCAACAATAGCTCAGCTCAGCTCAGTCATTCATTCATATTCAAGTCCTCTCACTCTTTATACTCAAGACAAACCCCCTGCTAGGCCTCAGCTCTTTGTGAGCAGAGCACCCCCCTTCCCAGCCCCATCCATTCCCTCCTCAGTTGGCTTCTTTCCTTAGCACTGAAGTTTCCAGAATCAAGGGAGGCTGGTTTTCCAGACAAGACTGAATACCACCTGTCAAGAGTACCTTAAATGCCAGGGCCAATGGTTTACCCTGTAATCTCAGCAAGTCAGGTGGCTGGGATCTGAGAATCACTGTTGAAAGCCAGCACAAGGAATCCAGTACACACATTTAAAAAAAAAGAAAATCAGCCAGGCATTGGTGGCTCACATCTGCAATCCTAGCTATTCAGGAGACTGAGATTTGAAGACCCTGGCTTGAAAGTCTGAAACTTTTATCTCCAATGAACCACCAAAAAGCAAGAAGTAGAGCCTCAGCTCCAGTGCTAGAGCGCTAGCCTTGAGCACAAAAGCTCAGGGACAGCCCACAGCCCCCAAGCTCAAGCTCCAGGGCCCGCACAAAAAATTAATAAATAAATTACTAAAATGAAATTAAATAAATCCAAGAGCTACCTTAAGAATTACAGTCATTCCCTGCTTAGTTAACAAAGGAAGTAACTCAGTTCAACTTTCCTGGGGTTTGGTTCAAGTAGGGGGCTCCCTCAGCTTACATGTGAGGAGCACAAAATCATGTCAATGGTGCATCATCCTGCCAAAACGGAAACAGAAGGGATTGAAACACAGAACTGCACAATATTCCACTGGAAAGAGAAGTTCCAAAGATAGGCCTGCCCCCCCCTTCTTACTACCCCTCCCCCAGTAAAAGTGGCTTCACTCCCGTTGAAGCAGACCGCTGGCTCATACACTCTGTGTACTTTCCCCAAGGATGGGGATTTTCTAGGCCGAATTATATATATTATATAATTATATAAGCCTTGCCTGCACCCAACTTCCAGCAGACCAGTCCCTCTCCAGAAAAGATTCCCACAAGAATGAACTCAGGAAAACATGAGAGAGATGGACTAGTGTGAAAAAACTAAGACACAGTGCCTAGATCTTGAGTGTTAAGCTCCAGTATCAGAAGAAAGAAGAAGTAGAAGAAGAGGCCGGGTGCCAGTGGTTCATGCCTGTGAGGCTAAGATCTGAGGATCACAGTTCAAAACCAGCCCAGACAGGAAAGTCCGTGAGAGTCTTACCTCCAATAAACCACTAGAAAACCGGAAGTGGTGCTGTGGCTCAAGTGGTAGAGCACTGGCCTTGAGCTGAAGAGCACAGTGACAGTGCCCAAGTCCAGAGTTCAAGCCCCATGACCAAAAAAAAAAAAAAAAAGCTTTATGCAGGCCTTGCACGTGAGGAAGAGGAAGACAAAGAAGAAGAAGAGGAGTTGAGATTCAACAGCCTCCATCCCTGAAGACTACTTTCTTGCTCCTAATTCCTCCAGTGATATTAAGTGAACAACTCCTATTGCCATGTTTGTTTGTTTGTTTAACCTCGAAGGGAGAGGGGGGAATCAAGGCTGCTTTTGTCTCCTCCTGAGCTTATATTATCAGGAAAGCAGACACAATAAAATCCAAGACAATAAAAGTAATATGGGCAGATGTTCTAAGAGGCCACCCTCACAGCAAATGGGACAGAAAGAAGACACAGAGAAAGGCAAATGATGTGTGTGTGTGTGTGTGCACGTGCACACACACGCGCATGCAAGTGAAAAACCTGTCATCAGATCAACTCCATTAACGACATTAGTTAAGGACATTATTGGCCAACTTCAACCCATAACCCCAAACCCACTTAAACCTCAAGGCTCACGAGCAATTCCCCAGGGCTGAGAGTTCAGCCCTGTGACAGAGAGCTTCCCTGGCATGCACGAGGCCCTGGGCTCCATCCTCAGCCACAGGGGAGAAAAATAAAGTAGAAAGACAGTACACACACACACACACACACAGAAAGACAGTACACACACACACACACACACACCCTCCTTGAAGAGGTTAAGAACAGCCTCTTCCAGTCTGTCCCCTCAAGCTCCCAATTCCGGGGCCCTAGGCAATTCCTCCTACACACTGACACTCGACCAGCCTGGCAGCCTGGCAGCCTGGCCAGGAAAGAAGGGCCCTCTGCTCCCACCCTTGCTGCTTGCGGTTTGTGGAGCTCCTCCGGCCACCTACCCCTGTCTCCTTGGGACTTGGCCCCCACTGAGCCAGCTGCCTCTCCTCCTCTTTCCTCCTGTCCGCTCCTTTCCCCTCTTCTCCCCAGGCCCGGCTCTCCCAGCCGCTGGTAGCCAGTGGCCCAGGGTGGGCAGGCAGCCTGGCGGGCACTCACCTCCCTTTGCTGGGACGCAGAGCCAGGCACTCCCCAAAATCCACAGCAGCACTGGCTTCCCCCACATCTTCCCGTGGATCTGTTCTCTGTGCGGGATGGGGAGGGTCGGAGAGGATCAGAGGCACCGTGAGACACCCTGGCGGTGGGTGCCAGGAGAACAAACTTAGCAGCTGGCAACTGGGCAGCCAGCCGGCAGCATTTATCCTTCCCCAGGAGGAGGGCGGGCAGGGGGTGGGCGTCAGGTGGTCCCGGCCACCCCCCTCCCCTCCCCAGCCCTAGGACCGCCCCCTGCTCTGTTTGGCCAGCTCCAAAGCTGAGAGCTCAGGCCAGGTTTAGAGTTACAGGGCCACAGCTGTGTGTGTGTGGGGGGGGGGGGGGACTGCTCCCGCTAAATGAGTTTTTAATGCCATTCAACAATCAAAGAAAAGAAGCACTTGCAACGAACGGCTGGCTCACTTTCGTTATTTTCTTATACTATACTGATGTTGATTGTGTGTTGTCTATTTTTTTAGTGGAAGCACCGGCGGTGAAGTTCCAGGGGTGTCCATTCCGTTGAGAACCAAGCATAAGATTGTTCCTGTATAAATACTGAATTTGATGGCTTAAAAAAAAACCAAGCACAAACCACAAAAAAATCAGCCAGAGGTGGCTCAAGCTGATCAACTGCACCCATGTGAAGGAGACTAAGCCGGGTGGGCTGGGGTGGGGAGGTCTAAGGGGAGCTTGCCACCAGTCTGGGGGTGGGGAACTTGGCGGGTTGTCGGGGGTTTGGCAGAGTCAAACAAAGGCTGAGCTCCCTATGATTCAAGATCTGGGTGTGACCAAGTCAGATCAGGTGCTGACTTGTATCTGCGCACAGCCTGAACTTATCCCATTTAATCCTGAGGTTTAGATCTACTGCTTCCACTCTGCTTGCTTTAGGCTATCTGAATCTGATCACAGAAAGTGGGTACTGGCAGCAAAAGAACTACATTTGCACTTTTATTTCCTGTTGGGTTTTTTTTTTAATTGAATCAGCATCAATGACCATTGTAAAAACGTGTGTGTGTGTGTGTGTGTGTGTGTGTGTGTGTGTGTGTGCTGCTACAGAGCTTGAACTCAGGGTCTCACACTCTCACTTGGCTTTCTTGCTCAAGGCTGGCGCCTTACCACTTGAGCCAAACCTCCACTTCTAGCTTTTTGGTGGTCAGTTGGAGATGGGGAATCTCATGGACTTTCCTTCCAGAGCTGGCTTCAAGCATGGATCCTCAAATCTCAACCTCCTGAGTAGCTAGGATTGCCAGGTGTGAGCCACTGATGCCTGGCTCACAGTAAAAGACTTTGTCACACTTCTTTGGGTTTTCTAGCCTTTTCGTTTGGCCCATTTACCTACTTTTGTGGCAATTCAGTATGGTCTGAATCAGTCTAGCTTCAAAAGAAACCACATTATCCTGTAATATAAGAATTTGTAAGCCAGTTGCTGGTGGCTCGTGCCTGTAGTCCTAGCTACCGAGGAAGCAGAGGATTAAAGTTTGAAGCCAGCCTGGGCAGAAAACTTGGTGAGACTCTTATCTCCAATAAACTACTCAGAAAAAGATGGAACTGGTGCTGAGGCTCAAGTAGTAGAGTGCTAACCTTGAGCACAGAGGCTCAGGAACAGTACCTAGCGCCTGAGTTCAAACCCTGGGACCAGGAAAAAAAAAAACTATTCTAAGTACATGGTACTAATCCCAGTTCTTTGGTTTTTTTGTTTTTTGTTTTTAGTTAGTGTATATTAATTGTACATAAGAGTTCCACTGTGGGATTTCCACACATACACATATTGTACTTTGATCAGATTAAATTGCTGGGATTAAAAAATAATAATAATATTTAGCTACGGGATATTGAGGAGAAGTCTGTTCCTCTCCCAGATGCCAAAAACCCCATTTAACAAAAAACCTAGAAGATTAATATCATTGTACCTCCCCCCCCACACACACACACATACAAATTCCCAGGCTGGGTTGTTCTGATTTTTTTCATCTTTGCTTTGACTAAATGGGCAGGGAGGAGGTTTAAAAGCTCCGAGTCCTGAGTTCCCCACCAAACTCATTAAATATGATGAGTACTTGTGAATTCCAGGGGAACTGAGGGACAGAGACAACTGGTTAAACCCTACCTTCCAGCAGTACTTAGAGGGGAAAGGGTAGAGGCTACTCAGGGGCAGGGGCAGCTTCTGGGAAGTCAGCAGTGAAGGGAGACTTGCTTTTTTCTTTTTTTGTCATTTCTAAAGATTGCCTAAAAGACAGCTGGCCTGGTCCTGAGGCTGTAAGATCAGAACTCAGTACCTACAGTGAGGAAAGAGCAAAGTAAACTGGAGGAAGAGGCTCTAATTTGTTTAGCTAGCTCTCTCTTCCTGACTCATCAGGATGAATGCTTGTGGCTCTTGTGTTGGCCTGGAGTCTGACTATTCGATTGAGGATACTCCAATGGAGTCTGGCTCCACCACTGAATATTCCAAAGGCAGTGAATGTAGAAACATGTGGATTAAAAGTCTAGGAGCCGCTGGGCACCGGTGGCTCACGCCTGTAAACCCCTACTCGGAAGGCTGAGATCTGAGAACCACTGTTTAAAGCCAGCCCAGGCAGGAAAGTCTATGAGCCTCTCATCTCATAGACTCTTATCTTACTGGAAGTGGCGCTGTAGCTCAAGTTTTAGAGCACTCACCTTGAGCTGAAGAACTGAGGGACAGCGCCCAGGCCCAGAGTTCAAGCCCCACAACTAACAAAAAACAAACAAACAAAAAAAACCCCAAAAACAAAACAAACGCAACTATTCCAGAGACCCATCCCCTTCCCCTTACCTCTGCCTCCCTCCTGGGGATGTGTCTAGATTCTAGACAATTGTTTCCCTGGACTGCTGGCCGAGGATCTAGGGGGGCAGATAGCAGTCCTGTTGGGGGATGGGATGGGGAGTGGGGTGTAGGTTTCTGAGCAATGTTGGTCTGAGTAACTGAAGGGACTGGGCCTGAGGGGACCAGCAATGGCTTCTTCAGCTTCCATCAATGAGAACAGAAGCTGGTCTTAGGCAGAGGAATTCCCAGAAATGGCTCAAAGCCAGACTAAGGCAGCACAGGGGGGATGTAGAAGCTCCCCCTCAAAAACCCAGCCACGGGAGGGCAAGGAGAAGGGAAGGGAAACAGCTTTGTGGATCTGTGACTGACCCTGGGAGGAGGTGGCCTGGTGATGTCACGGTGGGTGATGTCAGAGCCAGGGGCTCCTGGTGAGTGTCCTGTCCTCACCAGGGGCCTGGAACGTGTGCAATCGGACTTGTTTCCAAATGACCTTTGTTCCAGGAAGATCTCAAGGAGACCTGACTCACTCAGGGTTTTCCTAGATTACTAAGACACAGATCACCTGGCCTGCTTGTAACATTCTCATTCATTACAATGGGGATGGCCATGTGGGGCCTGAGAACCTGCATTTCTAGCAAGTTCTGAAGTTGTAAGCCCTCTACCCTGGATGAAGATGAAAGCTTGTCTGCAACATTGTGTCTGCTGGAGGATTTGCTATAAAGTGTTGTTCGGGGAGTGGGCAGAGTTAATGGGAAAGCTGAGCTGGAGCACTGGGTATGGGGACCCTTCATGGTGGGTTGGCAGGGGTGCGGGGGGGAGGAATATGCTGGAGATTGAGGCTGGGTCCTGCCTGTGTTCTCTGAGGCCACTGCACAGTCCAGAAAGCATGGCTGACCTCCAAGCTGCCAGGGCTGAAGGGTCCTCGGGCAAAAGCAGCTGTCTGTGACTGCACAATGAATCATATGCCAGGCTGGGAAGGTGGCTCAGTCGTAGAGTGCTTGCCTTGCATGCATGAGGCCCCTGGGTTCAATTCCTTAGCACCATATAAGCAGACAAAGCTGGAAGTGGTGCTATGGCTTAAGTGGTAGAGCACTAGCCTTGAGCTAAAGAGCTGAGAGACAGCGCCCAGGCTGAGTTCAGGTGACCAAAAAAAAAAAAAAGAGAGAGAAAGGAAAAAAAAGAGTGAGTCCTATCCCTAGGCATGGGGCTGGGACCAAAATGCATCTGGCAAGACAGATGAGCTATGGGTGGTAGCTGTGCTTATGGGGGAATGGGGGGAGGAGCAATCATGGTACCCTGGGTGCCTGGTGGCCTGGACACAGGAGCACTAGGCTTCCTTGAAATGGAAGATTCAATTCTGCATTGAAGGGCTCTAAGCACAGCGAAGACTCCTCTCTGGTCCCTGGGATGGCTTGTCCACTAGGCCCTGACTGCTCTTCAGACTCTGATATTTTTTGTTTCTTTTCTTTTCCTTCCTTCCTTCCGTCCTTCCTTCCTTCCTTCCTTTTCTTTCTTTCTTTCTTTTGGATACTAGTGTGTTACCTCTAGGCCTCAGAGCTCACACTTGCTGTCATGGGCTCTATGTCTCAAGACATGCCTCAGTCTTTTGTTTTTTGAGATTTTTGCTTCAGGAAATCTGTGTGTGTTTGCCACCCAAAGACCCTAGCCCTGTCCCTGTGCTGAGCTCAATCTCCTCCAGCTTTACTACTGCCCTACTCCACCCTGGGAACCTTAAAGAATTGAGCTTGGACAGGTATGTGACTCATACTTGTTAAGCTCAGATATTTGGAAGACAGAGATAGGAGGATCAGGTTTGAGGTCCATCTGGGTAAAAAGCAAAGGGACCTATCTGAAAAGCAGCTCTAGCAAAAGGGGCTGGAGATGGCTCAAGTGGTAGAGTGCCTGCCTAGCAAATTCAGGGGCTCTGATATCAAGCCTCAGTATTGCCTCCAAAAAAAAAGGGAGGGAGGTCCCAAAAAATGTTTCTGGCTATGGCGTTCCACCATGGCCATGGAGAATTCCACAGGCTTCTGAAGTCAGGAACTTGGCCTATTGATATATTCACATTTATATCACTTTCAAATACATATTATATATAACCTATCAGCATCTGGCTCTGTTCCATAATCTTGTATTAAGATTTTTGCCAGTCCCTCAGACAATCTTCACCATAGACCAACCCCAGCCCAGCTTGAGATTCAAAAGTTGGGTCCATGGTGCATGACATACAGTCAATCAGCCTGACTAGGCAAAAACAGAAGCCGCAAGTGACATCTGTGATTTCTGGATGCTGAGGAAGTCCACGGGCCCCTCTCTCCTCCAAAAAACAAACCTGGCTGATTCTACGGTGGCGTGTTCCTCAGCTAAGACCCTACCTGCTTCTCACTGCAAAATTTCCTAGGAAGGATGGCCCTGGTACAGACTGTCTTGCAGACTTTGATAAAAGATGGGGGTCTTAGTCTGTTTAGGGTTCCTTCAATGGAGTATCTGAAAATGGGTACTTTATTTAAAAAAAGAAATCTATGTTCTCACATTCCTGAAAGCTAGGAAACCCAGGATCAAGGGCTCAAATCTGGTCCTAAATCTGGTCCTGGCTCACTGAGTCCTAACATAGTAGAAGTTACCACATGACCACAGGGTACTTTCTGCAAGAACTCCAGCCTTGTGTGGAGGTGTTTATCTAAATACCAGCTACTTGGGAAGCAGCAGTAGGAAGATTACAGTCTAAGGCTGAGCCAGACAAAAAGAAAGAGATCTTGCCGGGGCACTGGTGGCTCACACCTGTCATCCTAGCTACTCAGGAGGCTGAGATCTGAGGATCACAGTTCAAAGCCAGCCCAGGCAGGAAAGTCTGTGAGACTCTTATCTCCAATTAACCACCAGAAAACCACAAGTGGTGCTATGGCTCAATGGTAGAGTGCTCTCCTTGAGCTGAAATGCTGAGGGACAGCGCCAAGGCGCAGAGTTCAAGTCAGGAAGAAAGAAAAAAAAAGAAATTAATTAAGAAATTAAGAAAGAAAGAAAGAAAGGAAGGAAGGAAGGAAGGAAGGAAGAAAGAGATCTTATCTAAAAATGAATTAAAGGGTGGGAATGTGGCTTAGCCTAGCTTGCACAAAGCCTTGGGTTCAATTCTTCAGTACCACATAAACAGAAAAAGCCAGAAGTGGTGCTATGGCTCAAGTGGTAAAGTGCTAGTCTGGAGCAAAAGAAGCTCAGGGACAGTGCCTAGGCCCCGAATTCAAGCCACAGGACTAAGAAAGAGAGAGAGAGAATTAAAAATAAAGGATAGGGAGGCCATGGCTAAAGCATGAAGCTCTGCGTTAATTCCAATTACTGCCAAATAAAATAAAAAGTGTGTGAGACTGTAAAGAAAAAAGGGGGACACTAATTTCATCTGGAGGCCCCACCCTCATGACCTCATCTAACTTTAATTACTTTCCAAAGACACCATCTCCAAATACCATTAACATAGGAGTTTCCAACACATGACGCATTCCAGTCAAGTGGTATCTGGGTATGACTCTGGTTTCCTAGAGCTGGTTCTAATAGAGTATGCAAGGTACTGTGTTCGTGGGCTGCCAAGAAGGAGGTGTGCCAAATAGGAAGCCTGGAGAATTGAAGGAGTGTTTATTAACTTGGCCTTGCTCTTAGCTGGGCCTGTTGGCTAGGGCATCCACCAGGTTTGGCATGAGCAGACCATCCTCTGGCCCTCCTCTCTCTGCGGGACATGCCATACCCCATTCTACCCCTCACTCTGGCAGGGGTAGTTAAGTCTTTACCAAATGTATATTTATTAGTCAAGCTGAGGCCCTTTGACTGTCCCAAGACTAGAGACAAGGGGTCTTGTTTAATTTTTCATTGTTCTATTCAAAGCACTGAACAAAAAAAGGAAGAAAGACAAAGAAAGAAAGAGAGAAAGAGAGAGAGAAAGAAAGAGAGAGAGAAAGAGAGAGAGAAAGAGAAAGGAAGAAAGAAGAAAAAACCCAAAACATGAACTCTGGATCAACAGGCATCTGTGTCTTTTATCCTCTTGGGAAACCCTTGGCCTTGGAGGCTGGATGTGGTCACATGGTCACGTGACTTTCAGGTGCTCCAGGAGAGCAAATAGAGCTGCTCTGGCCATCAGAGTGAGCATGACCTTTGAGAGGAAAGTGAACACTCCATCTTAGATCATCCATACAATACTGGATCACAGGGGCTGGGAAGGTGGCTCAGTGGTAGAGTGCTTGCCTTGCATGCCTGAGACCCTGGGTTCAATTCCTCAGCACCACATAAGCAGAAAAAAAAAAACAAACTGGAAGTGGTGCTGTGGCTCAAGTGGTAGAGTGCTAGCCTTGAGCTGAAGAACTGAGGGACAGCACCCAGGCCCAGAGTTCAGACCCCACAACCGGACCCAAAAAAAAAAAAATACTGGGCCACAATGTCCCACAGAAATGCAACTGTTCTCTCAGGTAGATGGTAATAACTCATAGCAACTGCTTAGTTACACAACCCCCTCCCTCCACCAAAGGGCACAGTTGTCTGAACCAGGATTTGAATTCAGGGTCTCTGATGGTTTGTGTGAAAAGGGTCACTGATTGCTTTAGGGGGCTGGGAACATGGAGCCAGGATGATTTTTGTCATATTTATGCTTATATAATTCAGAGGTCCCTTCCCTTTCTGTTCCATCTTCCCAGGTAGAACCTTGCTATGTAGCCCTGGTTGGCCTGGAACTTGCTATTATCCAGCCTCGCCTCAAATACATGCTCCTCCAGCCTTAGCCTCCTGAGTGCAGGGATTGGAGGGATGACCTTCCATATCTGGCTAATACTGCGTTTTAATGGACAGACAAGACCATCCTGGGGCTTTGGACTCAGGCATAGGGTGCTGCCCCTGAAGGGGCCAGGACTCTATCATAAGAGTCACAACTCCAGCCGGGAGCTGGTGGCTCACGCCTGTAATCCTAGCTACTCAGGAGGCTGAGATCTGAGGATCATGGTTCAAAGCCAGCCCGGGCAGGAGAGACCGTGAGACTCCTATCTCCAATAAACCACCAGAAAACTGGAAGTGGTGCTGTAGCTCAAGTGGTAGAGCGCTCGCCTTGAGCTGAAGAGCTGAGGGACAGCGCCCAGGCCCAGAGTTCAAGCCCCATGACCGATAAAAAAAAAAAAAAAGAGTCACAACTCCACTTCTGGTTTTTTTGGTACTTTATTAGAGATAAGAGTCTCACACACTTTCTTGCCAAGGCTGGCTTTGAACC
This sequence comes from Dipodomys ordii, assembly GCF_000151885.1. NCBI lineage: Eukaryota > Metazoa > Chordata > Mammalia > Rodentia > Heteromyidae > Dipodomys > Dipodomys ordii. Next base: position 9,086,685 of record NW_012267277.1, on the reverse strand, counting down.
ACAATCCTCGGATCCTGTCAGTCTCCTGAGTAGCTAGGATTACAGGAGTGGACCACTAGCACCTGTCTATATATCTATATATCTATATCTGTCTATCTGTCTATCTGTCTATCTATCTATCTATCTATCTATCTATCTATCTATCTATCTATGTTTTTGTGGGGTTTTTTAACCATTCATAGCATATCCAGGGAAAGCTCCTTTCCCAGTGTGTCCTGGGATTGCCTGAGTGTGAAGACTGCACACTCTGCTTGGAAGGCAACTAGAATGAGTGTGGCTCAGTGTGGGAGACTAGAAAGCCAGGCAGGGCTGGGCTGGAGGGCAACAAGGGCAGAAGTCTACCCTGCTGTTCCCTGGAAGGGTAGGGCCTTGATGATAAATCAACCCCAGCTTTTTGTCTATTTTCCTAGGTAAAAACTTGACTTGTAAAAGAAGACCGGGCTAAAGACTCCCTAAGAACTCTGCCCAGAAGGCTCCCCTGTATACTAAGGACATCCACCCTTTATCCTGCCAATTCCTGCCCACATATGCTGGGCACCACAACAGCAAACCACCAGTACACGGACCTCCGGCCTGCCCAGTCTGGAAGACCCTCCCAGAGAAGAGGCCACGGGCCCTCAGGTGATGGGCGCAGTGGCTTTGGAACAGCCTAGACTTTGCTTGTATTTTAGGAGCTCTTTTATTTGAGGCCTCAGATCTGTTTTAATCATGCTCAGGAATCTAATTCAAATACTCAAGACTTAAGCAGCTGCCAGGAGGTAGGTTTGGCCCTGATAGGAAAACAGGAAAAGGCTTAAAAGTTAATAAAGCTAGAATAAAACAGCTTGTGTGTTAGCAGTCCAACTTCCAGAGCTCCCTGGCTGCCTTTAGTTTCTGGGGATGGGGACAAGACTCTCTTTGAATTGCAGTAGCCTGACTAACTTTTATAGAGAAAACAGCAAAAGGCACAAGGGAGTTCCTACAAGATGTTGGAGTGGCTGACTCAGGGATTGGTCACGTGCCTGTCACGTACACTAGGGTAGGAGGGTCGTTGTGCACATTATTGAGTCTCTGAACAACTATGGAGTCTGTGCCAGGCAGTGTTCTAGGCTCCAGGGACCAGGCAAGGACAAAGTCTGTTTCTGAGCCTATTACATTCCAAAAGAGAGCAGAAATAAAATAGCTGAGTGGAGCTTGTATTAAGTGTCCCAGAAAAACAAAGGACAATAAGCTGAGAAGTAATCTACCCGGGGCAGCATTGGTGGAGGCTGGTGCTCCACCATTTGAGCCACACCCTCACTTCTTTATCTTCGATAAAGTCAGTCCAAAGAAGTGAGACAAAATTCCCTCCATTCCAGTATTCCAGTATTTTTTTTTCTGCAGGGCTGGAAATCGAATCTTTGGCCTTTGTATATGCATGTGTGCATACATACAAATGCATCCTGTCATTTATCTCTGGGTATGTATTTCTTTCTGTGAACATTTCATACTTTATGTGTTATATCTCTAACATCTCAATGTAAGAAATCTGTGTGATCTTAAATGTGTGGGTTGCTACTTTTATGGCTTCTGCTGTGAAGGTTGCTTTCTCAAGTATTAGGGCCTTTTTCACTGTGAACTTCTATTGGCTGAACACAATCTGTTGAGATCCTGGAAGCCCAGATGAGTAGTAATACTTTCTTCCAAGAAGAAAAAATTCTGTTTTCCTCTCTCAGGAGCCACAGAGTGCACACTTGAGCACCCTTCAAAGTGAGAGGACTTAAAGGGGTAGCTGTGAGTTAGCTTCCTACCTCAGAGATGTTGGGGCTTGGTATGGAGTCCCAGGGCCAGTCTTCCCTCATATCTCATTTTGTTCCCACTCCACAGTCAATTCAGTATTCTCCTCCCATTCCTCACTGACCTTGGAGGTTATTCTTATTCCTCTAACTTTCCTTTTTCTTTTTTTTTTTTTGTCGGTCGTGGGGCTTGAACTCTGGGCCTGGGCGCTGTCCCTCAGCTCTTCAGCTCAAGGTGAGCGCTCTACCACTTGAGCTACAGCGCCACTTCCTCCTCTAACTTTCCTAAGACCTAGTTATATCACGGCCATGTGTCTAGTAAAGGAATTCAATGAATTTTGTTCTTTGTATTATATTAAGGTGAAAGTATAAGTAATTTTTTTTCAGTCCTAGGGGATGAAACTCAAGACCCTCATGCATGCAAAACAAGTCTCTATCACTGTCTATAATCCTGTTCTTATTTTTTATTTGTTTGTGCCAGTACTTGGCTTGAACTCAGGGCCTCACACTTTTTTTGTGTATGTCAGTCCTGGTGCTTGAACCCAAGGCCTGGGCGCTGTTCCTGAGCTCTTTCACTCAAGGCTAGTGCTCTACCTCTTCGAGCCACAACACCACTTCCTGTTTTTCTGGTTGTTAATTGGAAATAAGAGTCTCACAGGCTTTCCTGCCTGGGGTTGGCTTTGAACAGCGATTATCAGATCTCAGCCTCCTGATCAGTGCCCAGCAACCTCACACTCTTTCTTGGCTTTTTTACTCAAGGCTGGGACTGAGTTGACCACACCTCCAATTCCTGTTTTTGTTTATTTTATTTAGTTTTTGTGCCCATCCTGAGATCTGAATTCAGGGCCTAGGTCCTGTCCCTTAAGTTTTTGCTTAAGGGTAGTGCTCTACCACTTGAACCACAGTTCAACTGGAGATAAGAGTTTCACAGCCTTTTATGCCCAGACTGGCTTCAGACTATAATCCTCAGATATCACCCTCTTGAGTAGCTAGAATTATAGGCATGAGCCACTGATACTTAGCTCTGTTCTTGTGGGGTATTTTGTTTTGGGTTTTTTTTTGTGGGGGGTCCGGTTGTGGGGCCTGAACCCTGGGCCTGGGCGCTGTCTGTCCCTCAGCTCCTCAGCTCAAGGCTAGCACTCTACCACTTGAGCCACAGCACCACTTCCGGCTTTTTTCTTTTTGCTTATGTGGTGCTGAGGAATTGAAACCAGGGCCTCAGGCATGCAAGGCAAGCACTCTACCACTGAACCACCTTCCCAGCCCTGTTCTTGTGTTTTTAACCCCTCTTTAAGACCTGCTAAAAGAGTTTTAGCATCTAGCTACAATTATCTTTTTTTTGGGGGGGGGGGTGCAGAAATGTGTGCTGGGAATTAATCCAAAACCTTCTGCATGTTAAGCAAGCATTTTACTGTTGAGCTACACTCTCAGCCCTGCAGCCCTTAGACTTTAATACCATTGTTTTGCTTTCATTCTCTATATTATATGATTATATTCTACCATGGCAAGTAGTTATTTCATTGCTGTAACAGTATGAAGTGTCCTTTAAGAAGGGCTTGATTTATTTATGAATAAAAATGACTCAATGTAAATAACTCATTCAACAACAACACAAATGATCAGATTCTGCCAACTCCACCTGAGGATGATGGATCGACTGTGGAGGCTGTCTCCCAGACTCCTTAAGGCCCTGTCCTCCCTGAAGCCTCCCTCCACTGCCTTCCTCAGTGCTCCCTCCTCTGTGCAGATAGAGAGCTTCGGGCCAGAACCTCTCTGTGTCCCTCTTGCTAACCACTCCGGTGTTTGTGCCCTAGACACTAACTTACTCCAAGGTTAAAACAAGGTCCTTTGGATGAATAAAAACCCAAGTCCAATGCCTCAAAGACAAGTGCTCCCTTAAATTCCTCTTCAATACCCGAGACTGTCTCTGATCCAGTCTCCCTTGTACCTGTTCTCCAACAAATCTTGCCCTGTGTTCCACCCACAATGAGTGCCCAGGCAGCAGCTGGCCCCACCCAAGCAGGGTCCGGTGATGAAATGAGGTGGTTTGGCAGGGCACCAGCCAGGGAGGTAGGCAGCATCCTAAGCAGCCAGCAAGGAGCAGGGAGCAACAGAAAATGTTATGACCTTGCAGCGAGACAATCTGTGCGAGGATTGTTAAAAGATTTGTTTTAAGGCCACCAAATTCTGAGTGCTCTACTTTGTCACTTGTATCCTGATCTGCAATACACTCCTCAGCTTAAGAAGTTGGGGGTGGAAAGGGAAGGGGAATCAGTTCTGTGGCTGTGGAGAGAGAGAGAGAGAAAGAGAGAGAGAGTGGGGACAGCCCTACATGCTACAATGAACACAGGAGCTGCTTCTGAGGGAAGCTATATGCTTATCTTTGTTGGGATGTCTGCTCATGTGTTAATGAGTAGTGTTAGCATTCTCCCCACCCCTGGTCCTCAGCCCCACCCAGACCTGAGCTCCTCCCTCACCTAGGGTGCCCACCAGGACTGCTGGGCACTCCCACTCTCCACCCAGACCCACCTGTGCACACAGAGTACCCGACCCATTAGCCCCAGATGCCATATTGCTCCCTCTCCAGGGGTTGATATGGTCCCTCTAATAAACCACATAATAATCTTTCTCCTGTGCATGCCTGCCTCCGCGTGGTCCCCTGGGATGGCTGGGATGGATCCTAATGACTGTTCACTAAGTGGGTTAAATAATGACTACATGGAAGAAATTAACTGTATTTGACAGAGACTGTGCAGGATGTTTGATATCTAAACCAAAGATTTAATTCAGAGAGAAAGGAAGAGAAAATACAGGGTTGTAGTAACAGAGGAGAGAAACAAGTGACTACCCACATCCCAGGAGGCCTCCACTTAAGCAGCACTGGAGCTATGAGGCCACATGCAAGATGCTAGCTGCCAAGGGAGGTGCCCTGTTTGTCAGAACCACATCATGGCTGGCAGGGAGACACTGAGGAGCTATCAATTACCATATGGGTCCACAATTATCTGCAGTTGCACTCCAACACTGAGTTTCTTTACCAATAATGACATCATTTGACAAGATACTGTGGTACATGACATGTTGCTTGCTAGTTTGCTGGCATACTGTGGAAAGATTCAGGCTTTGAAATGAGGTAAACATGGCTAGGGGAAGTCCTGTGCTGCTCTGTAGCACAAGGTCTTAAGAAAGCTTCTAGAACTTTCTAAGCATGTTTCTTATCATCTATCTTCCCACCAGTACCAAAGCTTCACAAGGGCAATGACTTCTTCCTTATCATTGTTTCCAAAGTGCCTATTAAATTGTTAAAAAGCCCACATCTGTTTAGTAAATAGACAAAATAATGACTGAATAGAAGAAATTAACTCAATCCATGTCTACTCAGGACAACAGCTTTTGAAATCTAAATCAAGAGAAGAATGAATGCAGAAATAGGTAACAAAAATGTTGGAAGACTAAAAGAACATTTCATTCCTTCAAAATTAAATTATATACAATATGGAAGAATGATGCCAACTACTATTAGAAAAACTTAGTAACTATGAAGAAAACATCATAATAATAAGCCAGGCACTGGTGGCTCATGCCTGTAATCCTAGCTACTCAGGAGGCTGAGATCTTAGGATGATTCAAAGCCAGCCTGGGCAGGAAAGTCCGTGAGACTCTTATATCCAATAAACCACTCAGAAGACCGGAAGTGGCACTATGGCTCAAGTGGTAGAGCACTCACCTTGAGCTGAAGACCCAGGGACAGTGCCCAGGCCCTGAGTTCAGGCCCCTCAACCGACAAAAGAAAAAAATAAAAAAGAAAACATCATAATAAAAGAAAAAGTATTATATATATATGGAAATGGAACTAGAAGAAACTCAAGAGCAAAGAAATTAACAGCCAGGTCCATGCTTGTAATCCCAGTATGAGGGGGCTGGGGCAAGAGGATTGAGAACTCAAGGCCAGTCAATCAGTCTGGCTACAACATGAGTTCAAGGTGTACCTGTGCTGCATTGCAAGACTCTGTCCAAAAAGGAAAAAAAAAAAAGGAAAGAAGGAAGGAAGGGAAGAAACTGGAATAGTTAGGACTTTACTAATCAAAAGGAATAAAAAAATTAAAATGACTTCTTGAAAACTGACAAACAGGGTCTAGGAATGTGGCTCAGTGCTTAGCATGCATGAAGCCCTGAGTTTGATTCCTCAGTACCACATAAACAGAAAAAGCTGGAAGTGGCACAGTGGCTCAAGTGGTGGAGTGCGAGCCTTGAACAAAAGCAGCTCAGGGACAGTGCCCAGCCCTGAGTTCAAGCCCCTGGACTGGTGAAAAAAAAAAAAACCTGACAAATAGAATTGGGTGCTGGTGGCTTACACCTATAATCCCAGCTACTCAGGAATCTGAAACACATGAATTGTGGCTTGACACTAACCCAGGCAGATAAATTTAAGAGACTCGCCTCCAGTTAACCAGCAAAAAATTGGAAGTGGAGATGTGGCTCAAGTGGTAGAGCAGCATCCATAAGCAAAAAAGCTGAATGAAAACTGAGTTCAAGCCCTAGTACTAGCAAAAAAAAAAAAAAAAGTGACAGAGAAGATAGGCAAGGAAGATCTAACCTGTGAATAACGAAAGTCTAACCTGGACCTCATCTTAAAAACCACCACTCGTGAGGAAAATATTTTTTGTTTTCAAACTGCCACAATATTTTTTTTTAACAAGCCAGCATTTTCCCAAAATGTTCATTTCAAAATTTTCACTTGTACGGTATTTGATGTTTTATGGCCTATTAAAAATATATGGGTTGTGGTGGCATATAATCCTTTCTCCCCATCTGGTTGGTTTCAAAATCAGTCTTTCTAAAAGAAGGCTGCTAACTCTCAATATAATGTGATTAGCCATTTACAAAAGCAAAATAAATGACATTTATTTTGAAAGGCAGTTCCTTGGAATACAATGTCTCTTGTGCAAGGGTATTTGGTGAATCAAGCAGGAAAATAAATTCAAAACATATGGATGCTATTTCTCTGCTGGGCATGGAGAACATGTGTGTGTCCCAGGATAACTATGAGTCATGAAACAAAGTATCTCCACGCCTAGAAGAAGAATATAAAATGGTCAACTAATCAATGGAGAGGCCCAGGCTCCTGCTCCTTCCTCTGATGTCCTGGTTCAGGAACCAGGCTGCCTTCCTTGTCTGTTTGAAGGGGCTCTTTTCTACTGTCTGCTTTCTAGAGATCAGGCCATGGGGGTGGGGGGAAAACCAATGATGGACTCCATGAGGAAATCCCATACCATACAAGCAAAGAATGTAGTACAGGTTTCAAACATAGTCCCCTTCCTTATTTTTATTTTGGTGGCATTGGGATTTGAACTCAGGGAGTATTCTTTTTTTTTTGGGGGGGGGTCCGGTCGTGAGGCCTGAACTCTGTCCCTCAGTTCTTCAGCTCAAGGCTAGCGCTCTACCACTTGAGCCACAGCGCCACTTCCGGCTTTCTTTTCTTTTTGCATATGTGGTGCTGAGGAATCGAACCCAGGGCCTCAGGCATGCAAGGCAAGCGCTCTACCACTGAGCCACTTTCCCAGCCTAGGGAGTATTCTCTTTGTTCTTTCCATGCCAACAATGTTCTATCTATCCCCTTCACCCCAGAAAAACAGGTGGTTGGATGCAAAATCCTGGCTCTCATTTTCTTTTCTTCGAGCATCCTATACATATCACTACAGTAGTCCGTATAAAGCACTCTTGTCAAAGCCTGATGACTTCCTGGTTTTCTTATTTTTTTTTCTTCTTCTTTTTTTTGGTACTATGGCTTGAACTCAGGGGGCCTGAACACTGTCCCTCAGCTTTTTTGCTCAAAGGTGGAGCTCTATCACTGAGTCATGGCTCTACTTCCAACCATCTGTTTTGATTAGAGCCTTTCTTCTATATCTTTAAGCTTGTTTTCAAATCGTAATAGGTTTTGCCCATTTTGTGGGAATTCATCTAGGATGCTTCAGTCACCACTGGGGATGTTACTGTGCTCCTTGTCTTCATTTTTCTTCTTCTTCTTACCTAATTATGAGATCTGACTGCAATCCTCACTGTTGTACTATTTTACATGGAATTAGTTTTCTTGCCTATTTAGGAGAAAATGTTGAGTCAGTTAGCTTTTTTTTTTTTTTCTTTTTGGGTCCGGTCGTGGGGCCTGAACTCTGGGCCTGGGTGCTGTCCCTCAGCTCTTCAGCTCAAGGCTAGTGCTCTACCCCTTGAGTCACAGCGCCACTTCCGGCTTTTTTTCTTTTTTGCTTATGTGGTGCTGAGGAATCGAACCCAGGGCCTCTGGCATGCAAGGCATGCGCTCTACCACTGAGCCACCTTTCCAGCCCTCAGTTAGCTTTTTCTAAAATCATGTTTTACTGCTTCTTTTTCAATCTTCCCATGATACTCTCAAAAGTATGGCCTCAGGACCTGGTATGATGGTACACACTAATTTCAGCTACAGAAGAGGCAGAGTAGGAGACTCAAAGTCCAAGGCTAGCCCTGGTAAAAGCATGAGACCCTATCTAAAAAACAAAACAAAAAAAGGCAAAAGAATTAGAGGCCTTGGCTAAATGGTAGTACTTGCCTACCAAGTATGGGACCTTGAGTTCAATCTCCAGTACACACAAACACTCACACACGTACACAGCTTCAAACTTTCCAAAATAGCCTCAGTCTGTTCCCCTCCTCAGCTCTTATTTAGACTTCTCTTTCCTTTGCCCCAAATATCCCACCCCTGGCCTTCCTGAATTAGATTGTTTCCTGCAGTCTCTTCTCTGATGGTTGGGTAAGTTCACAGGATCAGGTCTACAACAGCTTCTTTGAACTCCTGTCCTTATGGGCTGCAAACTGGTATATATAAAATCTCTATTGCTGCTTTTCTACTACTGGCCCAATGTGTTTTCTTGTTGGCTGTTTTTTGGGTCTCTTTATTTTCAGCTTTCCCCAATACTCTGCTGCTTCTCTCTGCCTCTTTTTTATTTTTTTGTTGGTTGTGGGGCCTGAACTCTGGGCCTAGGCACTGTCCCTGAGCTCTTCAGCTCAAGGCTAGTGCTCTACCACTTCAACCACAGCACTACTTCTGGCTTTTTCTGCTTATGTGGTGCTGAGGAATCAAACCCAGGGCCTCATGCATGCAAGGCAAGCACTCTATCACTGAACCACCTTCCCAGCCCTTCTCTCTACTTCTTTCCCCCCATAAACACTGATACCCCATTCAAGTCTGAGAGTTGACAGTAGTTTCCATCTACTTGATTCGGGGGTTGTGGAAATACCTTGTCACTTAGTTTTGTTGTAGATGATGTCCATAGGCTTATTTTGGTAGTCCAGTTGCTCTGTTTTCATGATGGAATTAAGGAGTTTCAAAAACTATGTTAGTGCCATTCCATCTTTCCCAAATTCATTCCTCTCAATACTTTGTGTCAATCAAAAAAAATAAAAAAAGACAAATGTCCATTTGCTTTTCTAAAAATAGGGAATCTAAGATATAGTACTGGGGGCTGGGAAGGTGGCTCAGTGGTAGAGCACTTGCCTTGCATGCATGAGGCCCTGGGTTTGATTCCTCAGGACCACATAAGTAGAAAAAGCCGGAAGTGGCACTATGGCTCAAGTGGTAGAGTGCTAGCCTTGAGCTGAAGAGCTGAGGGACAGTGCCCAGACCGACAGGCCCCATGACTGACAAAAATAAAATAAAAATAAGATGTAATACTGGAGTTACTTATCTAAAACTTTCTTTTCCTTCTCTACTTAGCAGCAATATGGTTCATTCTGGTATCAATGTGCCAAGCTAAGGAGCATATTCCAGCTTCCCTCACAACTAAGGGTAACTATGTGATACACTGTGACCAATAAGACATATAAGCAGAGAACATTGGATAGGGGCTTTGGAGAAAGCTCATTAAAAGACAGCCCAACCCACTGGCTTATGCATTTTGCTTTTTCCAACCTTGCTGTCTGTCAAGAGCTGAGCTGGAAGAAGCAAGTACAAGACTCTGAGTTCAAACCTCAGTGCTACAAAAAAGAGCTGAGGTGAAGAGAGCTGAGAGTCAGGTATTAGAATAGTTGATTAAGATAAGTGAAAAAAGAAGTAACAGACAAACCTTTAGATTACTTAGTACAAAAGGAGGAAGCAAGAGGCTAAAGTGGAGAAAGCACCTGCAGCGAATGTTCCATTTTACCCCATGGAACAAATACTAGGCAAGCCACTGCAGATGTCTTCCTGCCATGGGATGGGGGTGGGGGAGGGTGGGGGGGAAGGAGAGGAAAAGGCCAGGAGAGAAAAAGGTACTGAATGAATAAAGTTATCTTATTGTTATTTGGGTTTTTTTTTTTGTTTCGTTTCTTTTTAAAAAAACAAGAGTCCTGCTATGTGGCCCACATTGACCTTGAACTAGTGAAACTCTTGCTTCTGCCTCCCAAGCAACTCCATATCCCAAGGCTGGTATTACAGGTATGCACCATCACACCTGCCTAAGAGAAGCATCTTTAAGGACTCCCTTTCCCCATTCCCCTTTCAATAAATGGGTCTCTGCAAAGGCACCTGAGAGGCCATAGCTAGAGCTCTTCCCCACCACTCTATAGGCAAGGAGGCCTCCAAATGGGAGAATCTGGGCTAGAAATGCAGATATGCATGGTAGGGGCATGAGGTGGGACTGAGTCATTTACAGAAACTTCCTGTGAAGTCACAAAGCACTGGCTGTGCTCCTAATCTGAGGCAGTTATATACCTTTCCCTAAGATGCCTCTGAAGTAAAGCCTTTGGTAGGTCTAAAAGATCATAGGCAGGTTTCTCCTAGAGCCAGGTTCTGTACTGCCCTCACTGCTAGAGCAGGTGTCTTGGGATCAGATGATGACAATCTCATGGAAAGAACTGCTAAGAAATACAAAGTGACAAAAGTTATCGGGACAGCCAAGGGCATCATGGAGCAGTAGTACTGAGCTGACAGTCTCCAGCCTTCTATTTACATTTTCTTAAGACACTTCTTGTGACTTGCTTCTTGCTGTAATGTCCTCGAGCCAGGATGAAGCACTCAAATAACTCTAAAGAATGCTCAAAATCTGTTGAAAATGGACATTTCTTTAGTGCTGACATTCTATACTTACAGGAGGAAAACTTCAGATGTGTACTGGGATCTACACATCATAATAGCTAGCACATTAAATCAGATTCCCAGTAACCTCTCACATGCTATAGATAAAACTTTAAGAAGCCAGACATCAGTGGCATAAGTAATCCTAATTACTCAGGAGGCTGAGATCTGAGGACTGTAGTTTGAAGCCAGCCAGCCAGGAATGTTCATGAGACTCTTACCTCCAATCAACCACCAAAAAGCAGAGGTGGTTCCAATGGTAGAGTATCAGCCAGGAGTAAAAGAACCACATGAGAGTATGAGGCAATCCCTAGTACTGGCACCAAAATAAAAACAAACAAACAACCCTCAAGAAAAAAAAATGAGGTCAAAATCGCAAAATGCTAACACAGATATTTTTGCAACCATGAGATTCAGGTGTTCCATATCGGGCTAACGAAGATTAATGTGCAAGTTCCCAATTAATCTGTGTTTGATGACCTTAGAAGGACAAACATTTGGAGTAAGGAAGATCACTGGGTAATCGACACAATTCAGAGAAAAGAGGGCAGAAGTGATGATAGTTCTATGTGCTGTGCCATCTGTTTGTGGGAGGCGAATGGGAGGCCGCTTGGGCCTGCCTAACTCATTCCTCCACGTTTCATTGCATCAGCGCAGTTACAGTAGCAGTCAACAGTGGAAAAGAAGACCTAAGAGACACATGTGCTGAACAATGTTTAATTTGCTTTTTTTCTTTTTTGGAGGGGAGCTGGGGCTTGAACCCAGCCTTCACAAGCACTCCACCACTGAGCTACACCCCTGGGTCAACCCTTAAATTGCATTTGTGAGACAGACGATGAGGCTCCAATACGGCACCACGTGAATTCCTTGCTGCTGTTGGCCATTCTGCCTTCCTGCAGTAGATGCCATGTCCAGAAGAACCACACGCCCCAAACAAAAAAGAGCACTGAAAAACAAAGAGTAATATTCAAGATATTCTCCCCTACCCAAAGGAGCTAAAATAATAGAAAATGGTATTTAATGATTAAAGGACCCACTTCAACATCAGAGCTGCCTGCTGCCATCGGATCTAGAGCCCTAAAATCTTTTTTTTTTTGGGGTCCGGTTGTGGGGCCTGAACTCTGGGCCTGGGTGTTGTCTCACAACAATTCAGCTCAAGGCTAGCGCTCTACCACTTGAGTCACAGCGCCACTTCCGGCTTTTTACTTTTTTGCTTATGTGGTGCTAAGGAATCGAACCCAGGGCCTCAAGCATGCAAGGCAAGCGCTCTACCACTGAGCCACTTTCCCAGCCCGAGCCCTAAAATCTTAAGCCTTGAATACTAATATCTGTGCTCCAAGGAATAATTAATGTTGGAGAGACACGACTGTTTAAGAACTGTCCTATTTTTCTATTTCTTTGGAAATCTAGTGACCCAAGTTCTCCAACCCAGACTCACAGGTTCTGCCTTCATCCACTTCCTCTCTTGCTTCTCTGTGGCAACCTTCTGTTAGGTACTAGAGGAGGAAGGATAAAGTATATACGGAAAGACTTAAATGATTTAGGAGAGCTCAGGCCTATAATCCTAGCTACTCAGGACTCTGAGATCTGAAGATCACAGTTCAGATTCAGCCAGGACAAAAAAATCTGAGAGACTTCTATCTCCATTTTACCAGTAAAAAGCCAGAAGCAGAGGCTCAAGTGGTAGAATACAGGCCTGAGTAGAAAAAGGTCAAGCAAGAGCTTGAGGCTCTGAATTCTATTACTAACACACACACACACACACACACACACACTCCTACCATCACAACCACCACCACCAAAAGATTTAGGAACTAGAAGGCCATTGTGGTAGCTGAAACAAAAGTTAAAACAAGGCAATGAGGCAGAACACAAAGACAGTAGTCCAAGGAATTTAGATTTTCTTTAGACCAGACAAGGAGAGGCCAAAAGAAAAGTTTTAAGTAGGGAAGTGACACAGTGAAAGGCATAGTCAAGTTTATTAATTTTCAAAGACCCCCATGGCTGCATGTAGGATATATTAAAAGTAAAAGAAAAGAGATGGAAAAATCCACTGAGTTATTACCACAGTTCTAATGTGAAATGAGTGGGCACAGAACACTGTGTATGGTAGCAACAGGCAGACTCAAGAAATGTTCCAGAGAAGAGACAAATCCTGCTGACCGATATGATATGCAGAGTAAGAATGCAGTATCTACCCTGATCTGGAGATTCTAGTTTAAGTGACTGGGTGAATTTCTTTTTCTTTTTGTATGTGTCCTAGGGCTTGAACACAGGGTTTAGGCACTGTCCTGGTGCTGCTTTACTCAAGGATAGCACTCTTCCACTTGAGCCACAGCTCCACTTCCAGCTTTTTTGGTGCTTAATTGGAGATAAGAATCTTATGGCCATTCCTGCCTGGATTGGTTTTAAATTGCAATCCTCAGATCTCAGCCTCCAGAGAAGATAGGATTACAGGTATGAGCTACTGATGCCTGGCCTGGATTTCTTAATTAATCCAACAGATATCTATTGAAGTCATGTGCCAGGCACTCTTCCAGGATAGCCATGGCCCCGGCTCTCAGGAAACTTATAGTTTATCAGGGGAAAGAATAAGGGAGACAAACACACAAAACATTTTGTAGATTGCTTTGCTAAGGTACAATAAAGACTAGCCCAAGGCTAAAAATGTGGCTTAGTGGTAGAATGCTTGCCTAGCACGCATGAAGCCCTGAGTTTGAATCCTTAGTACCACATGAACAGAAAAAGCCAAAAGTAGTGCTGTGGCTCAAGTGATAGAGTGCTAGCCTTGAGCAAAAGAAGCTCAGGGACAGTTCCCAGGCCCTGAGATCAAGCCCCAGGACTGGCAAAAAAACAAACAAACAAACAAAAAACCCAGCCCAGTCTTCAGTCAGGGACAAGTATGAATTGTGGTGGCATTCACTGGGAAGCATGTTTATATGAGGGGAATCTCGTTGCAAGGGACAGTGGCTTTAACGTAGCATGTAATGAAGAAGAGTCACCCAGTCGGAGATTGGTAAGAAACGGGAACTTGGAAAGAAAGGCTAGGAGATGCCAGCATGTGGCCGAGAAGGGTTCCTAAAGCATGGCCTTCCACTTAAGAGATGAGCCAGGGCCTCCTTGGAGACCTCACCAGTGCTACATTCAGATGTCAGCCCTGGGCCACACTGTGAAGGGAAGGCGGGGCAAGGGCGACCTGCCCGTGTCTACTGGCTCAGGGAAAGGGAAATGCTGCCAACGAACAGTCTTGTGTGTGACAAGCAGCTGCAGAAGGGTGGAAGCTGTAATTTACCAGAGCAGAAGCCCTCATAGGGCTTCTAATAAAGACCAGCTCCGGTTTCTGCAATGTTAAATAATGGCAGAGACAAACTAGCCCGTAGGCAACACTAGAGATTTTATTTTCATAAATATCTACTCTCCATTTTTCTTTCATCTTTCTAGTTGTCTATTCCAAATGAACGTCAAACCCTACAGAAGAATCTGAAGGCAGAAAATTTCCTTCTCCTGCTGCCAACTTTTAATGGATGGCCTGCAGGGAAGAGGCTGGGAATTCCTGGCACTTAAGCCAGAGGGTAAAAAGTAAGAAGATTCTGGACTTTGTGCCAAACTTGGTCCATTATGTCCTGATCAGCCAGCATTTTGTGTCTTGAAGACTGTTTGTACTTTTTCAGGATCTCTATCTTGGATGGCCCAACCACTGGGTCTCTTCCCTGAGCATTTCTTTGCCCCGAATCTGGCCAATGTCACCACTCTGGTCTGGTATTTCAATCAAAAATTCCCATAGTCCTGTCTTCAATTTAGAAGGGCCTGCTAGTCAGGGTGATGCAGAGTATAAAATTGAGAAGTTCATTTTGAGAGGATGAGGAAAAGCATCACTGTTTACTCTGACTCAGAGTAGATTCTCAATGCATCAAAACATGCATACTGCCTAAGTCACTTGTCCAGGAAAGTTGTGAGTACCATGTGACATGAATGCTATTACTTGCTGAAAATCAAGCCTGCTCTGAGTATCTGCTGCTGGGTACTATCCTTAAGGAATTAATGGTGTAGAAAGTTACAGAAAATATGAATGAATTTTGCTAAACTAAGAGGTATAGAATACAAAGGAATGAATATTAGCTAAAGTTTAAAAAAAATGAGAGGTATCTGTTTGAAAGTGGGTCCGAAGGATCAATAGGAAACTGCCTATACAAGACAAGGAAGGATATTCTAGAACTTAAAAAAGAAAACCCTTAAAAGGTAAAAGTGATATTCCTATTAGTAGTAGTATTGATACAATTATTAGATTGTTGTAAGTGTATGGTAGATAAAACTAGTAAGTATATGATATTTTACTTCTGTCATTACTGTAATCATAGAGTGGTGAGTCTAAGAGAGAAAGGAGATATAGAGACAAAAGAATTTAGCAAAAACTTGTTGATACTAAACAGGAATTGGAGCCATCAGTATGAACTCACATAAATTTTCTTTTAGAAGCAAATAAACAAACAAGCAGATAAGCACCTCCTAGCTCTGAACACTGAGCAGGCCTGAAGACAATGCCCACTCCATTGCAGAGAAAATCATTAGCATCTAGATTGTGATCTCGAGGGGCTGGGAATGTGGCTTAATGGTAGAGTGTTTGCCTAGCATGCATGAAGCCCTGGGTTTGATTACTCAATCCCACATAAACAGAAAGAGCCAGAAGTGGCTCTGTGACTCAAGTGGTAGAGTGCTGGCCTTGAGCAAAAGCAGGTTAGGGACAGTCCCCAGGCCCTCAATTTAAGCCCCAGGACTGGCAAACAAACAAACAAACAAACAAAAAACACAGATTATGATCTTGAAATACTGAAAGGAACCAGAATTCCTTAGAGCAACTACTTGATCTGGAATATTTTTCTTTACAAGATAGCTAGCAAGGCAGTTACTAGCAATTTCTAGAGTCAGATAGTTAACAAAACTCAGGAACCTGCCTGAAGAGGCTTCTAATGGCCAAAAATGGGACAATTTGAGCATTGATACAAATGATTCTTGCAATGGACTGCAGCTAATGGGTTTCTGATGATGAATTCTAGTGAGCTAATTGCTATTTTGCAAGGAAAAATCAAAGCCGAGGAATAATTTCTTTTGCCTTCCTCATGCTAACCAAACTACTGGGTACCCAAAATGGTAAATGTAAGAAATTCTTGTTAAAGAAGTATTCCAGCCAGGACTGATGACACACACCTGTAACCCCATCACTGAGAAGGCGGAGACAGGAGGATTGTGTTCCAGACCAGCCTAGGCTACATAGTGAGGCCATCTTTAAAAAATTCCAGTTAATAAACAAAAAAAATTGAAATATCATGTTAAATTTTCAATGGATGGACAGATTTAGGCACTGCTTATTCATCAGCCACTATAATTCTGAGGGTCAAAGAGTTTCACAGCATACATTAAGCAATGTTGTAAAAAAAAATGCAAACCTGAATGTGATCAAGTATTTCTATCCAACCAACTAATCCAGAGAACAAAAAAGTATATTAAGTGATATATAATGATACATTCAGAAAAACCCTGGGTGCTGTTCTTAAGGAACTTACGGTGTAGGAAGTTACCGTAAGAATGCATATTGCTGGGCTGGGAATGTGGCTTAGTGGTAGAGTGCTTGCCTAGCATGCATGAAGCCCTGGGTTCGATTACTCAGTACTATATACACAGAAAAAGCTGGAAGGGGCACTGTGGCTCAAGTGGTGAAGTGGTGGTGGTAGAGTGATAGCCTTGACCAAAAGAGGCTTAAAAACAGTGCCCAGGCCTTGAGTTCAAGTTCCAGACTGGCAAAAAAAAAAGGGGGGGATGTATATTGCCAAAGAAACTTCAGTTTCCAGGGGCTGGGAAGGTGGCTCAGTGGTAGAGCACTTGCCTTGCATGCCTGAGGCCCTTGGTTCGATTCCTCAGCACC
>NW_012267277.1:9049090-9069026 GCF_000151885.1 Dipodomys ordii | reverse complement strand
GCTCTACCACTGAGCTATCTTCCCAGCCCTGCCTCTATCTTCTATACAGAATTTAAATACACATGGATGAAATGATAGGATGTGTTATAATGATTTTCCTCCCAATAATATGGAGGAGGGCTGGGTGCCAATGGCTCACACCTGTAATCCTAGTTACTCAGAAGGCTGAGAGCTGAGGATCGTGATTCAAAGCCAGCCTGGGCAGAAAAGTACATGAGACTCTTATCTCCTGTAAACTAGTCAGGAAAAACCACAAGTGGTGCTATGGCTCAAGTGGTAGAATGCTAGCCTTGAGCACAAAGAGGTTCATCAACAGCACCCAGGCTGTTTGAGTTCAAACCCCAGGACCAGCAAATAATAATAATATTAGTAATAATAATTATTATTATTATAGAAGAGGATGGGTATGGTAATAATCCCAGCACTAAGGAGGCAGAGGCCTGGGTTATACACTGATATCCTGTCCCAAAACATCAGTCATTAATAGTATCAGTCAAAGAATAATATATTGAGGAAAGAGGCAGGGAGTAGATTGGTACATGGATAAACAAGGTTGGCCATGAGTTGGCAACAAGTGTTGAAAGAATTTGTACAAAATAAATAATACATTTACATTTGTTATTACTCTACTTGTTTTTCTTTTTTTTTTAGTCAGTCGTGGGCCTGAACTCTGGGCCTGGGCACTGTCCCTCAGCTCTTCAGCTCAAGGCTAGCGCTCCACCACTTCAGCCACAGCGCTACTTCCAACTTTTTCTGCTGATGGGGTGCTGAAGAATTGAACCCAAGGCTTCATGCATGCAAAACAAGCACTCTACCACTGAGCCACCTTCCCAGTCCCTCTACTTAAAAAAAAAATTGCCAGTCCTGGGGCTTGAGCACTGTCTGGGCACTGTTCCTAAGTTTTTGCTCAAGGCTAGCGCTCTACCACTTGAACTGCAGCACCACTTCTAGCCTTTTCTGTTTATGTGGCACTGAGGACTCAAACTCAGGGCTTCATGCATGCTAGGCAAGCACTTTACCACTAAGCCACATTCCTAGCCCTACATTTTTTTAGGCAAGTTCTCCAAGTGTATCCCAGGCTGGCCTGGAATTCATGATCCTTCTGTCTCTGTTTCTAATCTTGGATTAGAGGCCAATACTACAATGCCCTGCCATACTACTTTTATCTACATCAAAATTTTCCACTAATATAAAGAAAAGAAGTTACTGTGTTGAGACATTGTAGCTCACAGAAAGGAAACTGAGCGGAAAGTTGAGGAAGAGCTGGCCAAGGACACTTCAGACATGGTGTGGAAAGGATGACAAGCAGAGGCAAGATGGCAGAAAATCACGCAGTTGGGATGCTGAAATAAAGGAGATTACAGCGGGGGTGGGGGGGGAGGTGGCTCAGTGGTAGAATGCTTACCTTGCATGCATGAGGCCCTGGGTTCGATTCCTCAGCACCACATAAGCAAAAAGAAAAAAGCTGGAAGTGGCGCTGTGGCTCAAGTGGTACAGCGCTAGCCTTGAGCTGAGGGACAGCGCCCAGGCCCAGAGTTCAGGCCCCATGACCAGACTCCCCACCCCAATAAAAAAGGAGATTAAAGCGTTGAGCCAAAGCTGATTTCAGAATAAAGGAATTGAAGCATATAAACCCAGTAAAATGCTTTGTAACCTTGGCTTATGAAATGAATACTCAGCACAGGAGCCAGTGAAAATAATTACATATAAACCTTGTGTATCAAATCAGAGGGTTTTAATTACAACAACTCTGCACAAGCCCTGTGCTCATCTATTATTAAAGCCTTTATTACACTAGAGTACAATCATCTGCTGCCCTCCTCCGGACAGATGTCATCACCCATGGGAAGGGGCCCCAGTTTGGATGTAGTCCTTCACAACCTTCATTCCTTATTGCCAAAGCAGTCATTTCTAGGCTTTTCCTGGGTCTTGGCTCAGAGAAGAAAAGTGGCTCTCAAGTAGTGGGAGTGAAAATGGAAGCTGGAATTCAGATTTTATTTTTCTTTCCAAATTGGGTACGCTAGATGAGTACTTTACTATTTTAGTCACACTCCCAGCAAACTACATTACCTCAATGACTTACGTAGGGATAGCTTCCCTTCTTACAAGTAGTTAGAGGCTCTCCTAGGGTTCTGACGTTACAGGGAGAGAAGGAGTTAATGTTCTAGAAGAAATTCAGTCTGGACTAAGCCTTCCCAAGCACAAATTTACGCAGGGAAGGTTACTGTTGAGATTAGAAGCCATTCTTTTTCAGTGAAAGCTGGGAGTCCAGAGATTACAGTAGAAGGCATAGCCAGCTCATAAATCTGCAGTGCCCAAGGGCTCTGGACAGCCCTTTTATTGGCAAAGTGATGGATGCTTCTGCCAGGGAGGCTATGGAGAAGCTGTTCATCACTATCTCATTTGGAGACTTGACACCTAAATGGAGGCACTGACACCCAAGTTTACAGATTTGAGCAAAACCCAGAGGGGTCAAATCTGTGTAAACCAGGCTGTGAGATCTTTAAGAGTTAACCAAGGGCCAGGCTTGTCTCAGACACTGCTCTGACTCTAATGGGTTATGGTACCTGGGCTTCTTAGTGGAGAGCCTTTACAACAAAACGTGAGGAAGGGACTGAAGTCCCAGTTCAGTAGCAGGTCAAGAGAGCACCTCATTGGGTGAAGTTGGTATTCTGGCCAAAAGAGAGGCTCAGACAACTGTTGTCCCTCTGTTCTCTCGTTCAGGCCTTTCTCCAGCTGAGCTCAGACTTTCTGGTTCTTAGACATGCTAGCTCACATCGTGTCTTATGATTGATCATGTCCATGGTTTAATCATGCCTATATCTTCCCTTCCCCAAAGCCATAAAAGTAGACTGTTTTTCAGAATGAAGGGTAACTGACTGCTGTACTCAACCTTCAGGACCTAATTTAAGCAAGACTCTGCTCAAAACCAATGTGTCATTCTTTCTCTGCCTCCACAGGGCTCAATTGACATCCTGCTCGAGGAACTTCCCATACAACATAGCACTACCTGTTGGGCTGTTCTGCACATCAGACAGAATCCTTTTTTTTTGGGGGGGGGGGGGCGGTCCGGGGGCCTGAACTCTGGGCCTGGGCGCTGTCCCTTAGCTCTTCAGCTCAAGGCTAGCGCTCTACCACTTGAGCCACAGCGCCACTTCCGGCTTTTTTCTTTTTGCTTATGTGGTGCTGAGGAATCAAACCCAGGGCCTCATGCATGCAAGGCAAGCGCTCTACCACTGAGCCACCTTCCCAGCCCTTTACTTTTTTTTTTCAGACAGGATCCTTGAAGCAGAGACTATATCTTATTTCCTGAGTCCCCAAGACTCGGCTCAAAGAGGCTACAAAGTAGCCTCAATAAGTGCAGAGAAGAGTAAATGATGGCCTACGCTCAGCATGAAATGCTGCATCTTAAATGTGCAATGCCTCGGGCTGGGAAGGTGGCTCAGTGGTAGAGCGCTTGCCTTGCATGCCTGAGGCCCTGGGTTCGATTCCCCAGCACCACATAAGTAAAAAGACAAAAGCCGGAAGTGGTGCTATGGCTCAAGTGGTAGAGTGCTAGTCTTGAGCTGAAGAGCTGAGGAACAGCGCCCAGGCCCAGAGTTCAGGCCCCACGACCGGACCCAAAAAAAAAAAAAAAGTGCAATGCCTCTAATCATATAAAATAATATTTATTGAAATGAAAAAAAAACCCTCATCCTCATTCATGCACTTAGTTCTCAAAGGTTCATCTACCTTCCACCTTCTATATACATATATTGCCAGTCCTGGGGCTTGAATTCAGGGCCTGGGCACTGTTCCTGAGTTTCTTTGGCTTAAGACTAGCACTCTACCACTTGAGTCACAGCACCGCTTCTGGCTTTTTCTGTGTATGTGGTACTGAGGAATCAAACCCAGGGCTTCATGCATGCTAGGCAAGCACTCTACCACTAAGCCACCTTCCCAACCTCACTTTCCCAATATTAACTGGACACTTCTGCTGTCCAGGTCAGTGGAAACTGGGCTAAATTAAATAAGACTATCTCATCCAGGTGTGGAGCCATATATCTGTAATCCCAGCGCTTCAGAGGCTAAGGAAGGAAGATAATGAGTTTGAGGCTAGCCTGGCTACATAATAAGACCCTGTCTTAGAGGGGAGAGAGGGAGGGGGAAGGGGGGAGAGGGAGGAGAGGAAGACAGAAAGGTAGAGGGGGAGAGGGGGAGGGGCAGAGGCAGGGAGGGAGGGAGGGAGGCAGGGAGGGAAAGACTGTTCCTTCTTCATGATTTTTATACTAAGGAAGGGTACCTCCTCTGTCTGGACCTCTCTGTCAACATTCAGTGAGGTCATCTGCAGGATGAGCTGTATAAGTGTGCAGACAAACTGAGGCACAAAGAAGCCACCACATGTTCATTCTAAGATTAGAGACACCCAAACTACTATTAGAAATATTAGAACTTCGGGCTGGGAAGGTAGCTCAGTGGTAGAGCGTTTGCCTTGCATGCATGAGGCCCTGGGTTCGATTCCTCAGTAACACATAAGCAGAAAAAAAAAAGCTGGAGGGCTGGGAAGGTGGCTCAATGGTAGAGAGCTTGCCTTGCATGCATGAGGCCCTGGGTTCGATTCCTCAGCACCACATAAGCAGAAGAAAAAAAAAAGCCAGAAGTGGTGCTATGGCTTAAGTGGTAGCGCGCTAGCCTTGAGCCGAAGATCTGAGGGACAGCACCCAGGCCAAAGTTCAGGCCCCATGACCAGACCCCACCCCCCCCAAAAAAAGCTGGAAGTGGTGCTGTTGGCTGAAGCGATAAAACACTAACCTTGAGCTGAAAAGCTGAGGGACAGTGCCCAGGCCCAGAGTTCAGGCCCCACCACCGGAGCACCCCCCCAAAAAAAAGAAACATTAAAACTTCTATTTCTTTTTCATTAAAAAAGGGGGTATTATGAACTTGTGACTTTAAATGAGCATCATTATTCCACAATACTGTGAAATTCCGGAAATTATGTAATCACTTAATCACAATCAAAAAAAAAAAAAGAACATTGGGGAAGGTAGGGAGGGAAGGGATGGTAGAGGGAAAACAATGGAGGGGGTAACAATGTTCAAGAGGAAGTGTTCTCATTACCTCATTCATGTAACTGTAACCCTCTGTATAGTATCTTTACAATAAATAAATAAATAAATACATACATACATGAGTAAAAAAAAAAGGGGGAGTATTAAGCTTTAATTTCCTCAGGTTCCCACTGGGATTATTAACAATGTATAGATTGATAGTAGTAATGTAAATACTTAAAACATGCACATATTACTGGTTTGTGCTTATGGCAAAGAGTCAAAAATGGGGGAAAAATTAGAAAGAGAAACTGGATCCCCAAGACTTATTCTCTGCCTCTAAGCAATGGGTGACCTTAGACAAGTCAGCCATATTCATTCCAGCCTCTTCACTTATGCAACAAGGTGGAAAGTACTGGTAAGCATGGCCAATAAGAGAGGGACCTAGAAAGTATTTTGTAAGATGGAATGCGATGTACAAATGTTAGCTTGCCAGCCAAGTGCACTGGGTTAACTTGGCTTTAGCTTTTTCAATGTAAAATGAGGAAGGAAATTTTTCCTCCTAAATAAGCATATAGACGCTGTATAGGAAGAGACTTACATTGACATTTTTCACATGTATACAATGCATTTCAACCAATCTCACCCCAATGTCACTTTCCCTTAATTTCTTCTCCTTTCTTAGGACAATTTCAGTAGGCATCATTGTTCTGTTTCACACATAGGATTGTGATCTTCTTTGATTCCAGTATCACATACCCCCAAGAAGAGAGGAAGAGAGGAAGGTGGTGGAAGGCCTGTAACACCTTACAGATGATTCCTAGTGATTCTATCAGCCAAAGTGACTTCAACACCGGGTCACTACATCCTGTCAACTTGCAGGGCCTACACTTGATTTCTTCAACTGAGAGGGAAAAATCCTCATTTGTTACAAAAAATAAATAATGGATCAAGGTAAAGTCAGTGAGAAGCACCAAATTTCAATACAAACTATCAGCCCACTTTCAGTGGGGAAATAGCTTTGGTCTTATTACTGTGCACCTATGTGACAGGAATTTTTTTTTCTTAGTGTGTATTAATTGTACCAAGGAGTTTCACTATGGGTGTCAGGAGCTTCTACAAATATAACATCTAATCTTCAAATATAGGTTGTTCATCCATATTTTATAGAGAAGTTAACTGAGGTTCAAAAAGAATTAGTTCCTTGCCCAAGGCCCACAGCAAGTACAGGGCAGAAATGGGATTTAATTTGAGGAAGGAGGGGATTGGTATTGGAATTTGAACTCAGTGTCTTATGACGACTCAACTTGCTTATTCAGCTGGTACTCTATCACTTGAGCCACATCTCTAGTCCTGCTTTTTGCTAGTATTTTCCAGAAGAAGTCTTACGTATTTTTCTGCCTGGGCTGGCTTTAAACTGTAATCCTCTGGATCTCAGCCTTCTGATTAGGTAGGATTATAAGGGCAAACCAGTGGTGCCTAGCTGAGATTTAATTTTAATTCTTGATAATGAAGACCCTGATTTTTTTCATATTCCATTGCTCTGGTAGACTGCAGCTTGCACAGAAAGGGCTGCTAATGATTATAAAACTGAGTAACAGTTCTTGGTTGACACACAGTAAGATCATATGGATAGTATGTCTTCATTCATTAATTCATTCATTCCACAAACACTCACTGAGTCCACCTATATACCAGGTCATGAAATGGGCAATGAAATCCTATCCTTGTTTTCATGGAGCTGATTCTAATTGAGGGGACACACTAGTGCAGAGAGTACAAACAAATGACTGGATGACTGATCAGGTTATCAGCACATGGACACACAGACAATTAGTGTTTTGAGCACCATAAGAAAGTGATACCTATCATACAAAGTATACTGGTATCACAAGCTAAGTGACAACTGTTGGAAGAAGGTCTGGAAGAAAGAAACACTTCAGACAAATGGAACTGCAAGTGCAGACATGATATGTTAAAGCAATGATAAAAGTTCAGTGTGGGGCTGGAGGCACAGCTCAGTGTTAAAGTACTCATGTGGTATATACAAGGCTCTGGGCTAGGTGCCAAGCACAGGACAGAAAACCAAAAAGTTCAGTATGACTGCAGCCTTGAAACAGAATGGGAATGGGATAGAAGCAAGGAAGGAGCCATTAAATTACATCTTTTTCCTGTACTAACTCCCACTGAACTAACCATTAATGGTAGAATCACCTCAGCGGCCCTGAACATATATAGCCTTTGGAGAACTTTAGGAGTAAACTAACAGGGGTCAACTCAGGCTCTGAAGCAGCCTGCCTAAGAGGTCAGAAAGACTACCAGAACTGTTATGTGATGGAACAAATCCATACTGTGCTGCTAGAAAGGGTACATGAGGTTTAGGAGGGGGCTGCTGGGATGAACGCAGAGATCCACCTTCAGCAGAATCTAAGAGATAGATTTCAAATGGAAACTTTCAACAAGGATACATACACAGTCCTAAACATGCACACTCATATCCTACTACAAAATTGTACACAAAGAATGGTCTGGTTTTGTATGTGCATGTGTATGTGTGCACATGCACATGCACACGTGTGCATGTGTTTGGTCCTGGAGCTTGAACTCAGGACCTGGGTACTCTACCACCTGAGCCACAGCTCCACTTCCAGCTTTTGGGTGGTTAATTGAAGATGAGAGTCTCATGGACTTTCCTGCCATGTTTTGTTTTGATTTTTAGCATACCACTCCACAGAATAAAAATATTATCTCTTACTTTTCTCCTTAGCTGGACTTGGCTGCTGCAGCTGTTTGGTTTGGAGTAGCTATAGTTGTGGGGAGATGGTCCATCTCTGGTGCATCAAAAAAGTATGCCTGTAGAAAGAGAGACCAATGAGAGTGTCAGAAAGCAACAAGCTAGTTGAGGGTCCTTCTAGGCTCAATAATAACAGTATTTCTGGGCTCTCATGGTCCCTGCCTCCTGCTACCATGGTTGGCATCATGCTGAACTGCAGTCATCTCTGTCTATGTCTGCCTTGTTAACTCAATCTGTGAGTAATCTTTTTTTTGGGGGGTGGGGGTGGCATTGCAAGTCCTGGGGCTTGAACTCAGGGCCTGGGCACTGTCCCTGAGGTTTTTGTGCTCAAGGCTAACACTCTACCACTTTGAGCCACAGCTCTCCACTGTTGGCTTTTTGGTGATTAATGGGAGAAAGAGTCTCATGGACTTTCCTGCCTGGTATGACTTCACACCATGATCCTTAAATCTCAGCCTCCTGAGATTACAGACATAAGCCACCAACACCTGTGAGTAACCTTAAACTTAGCTACCACTTATTGAGCACTTACTATGTTATATGACTTAAATCTTCCTAACAACCCTGATGTTGTTACAATTATTTTCATTTGACAGATGAGCAAACAGATACTTTGAGAAACTCAAGTCTCTTGGATCCAGGACATATGATATATGAGTGGTAGAACCAGGACTCCAAACTAGGTCCATCTGACTCCAAAAGGCATACTGTAATTACTACATTACACACAGGCTTGTCTCTATGAAAGTGGAGCTATGGCTCAAGTAGTAGAGCACCAGCTTTCAGTGAAAAGGATTTTCAGCACCAGGCCCTGAGTTAAAGCCCCAGCACTAGCACAGAGATGGTCTCCACCTCTGTCTTTGTGTCAGTAGGATCTCTTACAGGACCTGGCACACTATATAAACTATTAGTTCTTAGCAAGCTGAGCTATGACAGACACCTGCTAAACTAGCTAGTTGGCTCAAAGATCTTAAAAAGAGCTTCATCTCTTAATTCTTTAGTTTGGAAATGAAAGGTTTGATAAGTGCCTCTGCTCAACATCTACAATTAAACTGTCAAAAGTCAGAAGGAAGTGGAAAGGAAGATAACAAGGAGGATCTTCCTTTCTGCCTTGAGTCCTGAGAATCAATCCTAACATTGGCCAGGAAAACACACAATCTCACTAGCCTTGAACACTGGTTCTTCGAAAGAACGGTGAGTCTGTTACTATATCCAAGACCACTGAATGCTCCTGACTTCCCTTGGCATTAATATTTCAGGAAAGTGAAAAGCCAAGAAACCAAGAAACATTTTTTACCAGCTCTGCTTGCTTTCAACCAGAAGGGGGCACCAACACGACATGCTGGGGCTTTCTAGCATATTTCTAACTCAATAATCTTTTTGTTTAACTTTCTTGCGGATGCCTTTTTGTGCAGTCCTCCCATTTGTCACATTCCCAGAGCAATCCTACCAGTCACTACTCCATAAATCCTTCCTGGCAGTGATTCTCTGGGGCAGAGGAAGAGCAGAACTCCAAAGGAGGTGGTATGAACAGAGGCCACAGTGTCCACACTACCCAGGGCTCCCTCAGTTTTCTCTGGGATCAATGAGTCAGAGAGACCTATGCTTCAGCTTTTCCAGGTTACTGGAGGAAGCCTGTTCAGAAGGAATGAGCCACAAAGCCCAGGCTCCCATCTGGGTCTGGGCTGACACACATTGTACCTTTGGACAAGGCCCTCCACCCGTAGAAGCCTGAGTTTTCCCATGTGTAAAATGTAAGGATTGGAAAACATGATTATTAAGTGTTTCTTGAACAAGCTTTAGTTCTGTGACTTATGAATGCATAAAAACCTCAGCTATCATTTGGGGAATACCTACTGTACATCAAGTACATAATCATTTATCAGCTCAGAAACAGGCATTTTGATCCCCACTTTGGAGAGAAAGCTGAGCCTCAAACTGATTTTCCAAAACTATATAACTGTGCCTGAGTTGGATTCCAATCCAGTTGTGCCCACTTCCAGTCTGGACTTTTCCATGCTCAACAGAGTCCAAGTCCAGCCCAGTCCTATGCTCTGTGGAGGCCTCAGGATGGATGGCAGCCTCTCTAGGAGTGGGCCTCCCTACTGGCAGTAGTAAACAAACACAGGCTTGTACATCTCTTGACATGTCAGCCAAGGACATCCCCTCTGGGATCTTCCCAGCTACCTCTGCCAGGTGTGTTTAGTACAAACTTAGAGATCACTTACATGTGTATTCTCCAAGGGGCCTTCCCAGGTGTGGGCTGTCATATACTTCACTGCACCAAGGCAAACACACACACACACCAATCCCCAACCCCCAACCCCCAACCTCCAACACACACACACACACACACACACACACACACACACACACACACACACACACACACACACACACACACACACACACACACACACACACCAACCTGTGACCTGTGCTTCCCAGGGAAGTAAGAGAAAGCCAACCTGTCTGGTTCAGCGGGTGCTCCTCAGCTCAAGTGACTCCTGCTGACTCCTGGCCCTGCCTTCCAAGAATAAAAATGCCTTCTCTTTACATGACTTGTTATACTTTTCATGTTGCAAACATCATTTGATCCTCCAACAACAGAGATGTTACTGTGGTATGCTAGCCCAGATCCTTTTTCTAAGGGAGGAGGTAGGAGTCTAGAGAAGGGAAATGACTGAAGCACAGCCTGAAGGGCAGAGAGGGCTGGCTCAACACCTGATAATGCGATGGTTTCCCTCTTCAAGGAGGAGAAAATGATATCTTCCCCTACTGTCAGCAATGCCTTCCTACCCACAGTCCAATCTACCCTGCTCCATGACTGTCACAGAGCTGAGCAGAGTGATGCCCTTCTGCTTCCTCCTCTCCATCAAATTCTCAGCCAAGTATGAGCAGAACAATTAGGGGGGAATCTCAAGAGAAAGGCATCAATGAAAGGGTACTGTGTACAGCAGGGAGATTTGAGCTTTAATCCAGGTTCAAACCATGCGATCCTGGGCCACTCCTACTGGGGCACTAAAGAATAATGTGCAGTAGGGCCACTTTCCTAACTGTTTTCCATTTGAACAACCTTCGCAGTACATGAAGAGCTTCCTCCACAAAAGCCTGGGAATCTCTGACAGGTGAGGAAACCAAAATTCTGAGAGTTAAGTTGCCTCAGATCACAATGCTAAGCACCTCCCTGTCCAAGACTCTGTCTTCTTTGTAACTATTCTCTCTTCTAGAAGATCCTTTTTTTTTTTCCTTTTATGGAAACTCTCAAGTTTGAACTCAAGCACTCTTGGCTTGCTAGGCAGATGCTCTACCACCCAAGTCATGCCCCCAACCTTCATTCCTGAAAATTTTGGGCAATAGGACAAGGAGGGAAATCTAGCTTTAGTGCCATTTACCCCAGAAGAATAAGTGGCATAGAACATAAAAAATCCTGCCATCAGTTCCACATGAAATAGATTCTTTGTGTGTGTATACATGTGCATATATGCACACACGTGTGCATGTGTGTGTGCCAGTACTAAGACTTGAACTCAGGGACTGTGCACTCACTATTTTCTCCACTCAGGGCTCTACCACTTGCGCCACAGCTCCAATTCTAGCTTTTTACTGGCTAATTGGAAATAAGAGTATCACAGAGCTGGGCGCTGGTGGCTCACACCTGTAATCCTAGCACCCAGAAGGCTGAGATCTGAGAATCATAGTTCAAACCAGCCCATGGAGAAAAGTCCCTGTGAGAACCTTATCTCCAATTAACCACTCAAAAACTCAAAGTAGTAGAGTGCTAGTCTTGAGAAACAGAACTCAGGAACAATGCCTAGTCCCTGAGTTCAAACTCCACAACCGACCGAAAAAAAATCTCACACAGATTTTTCTGCCTGGGCTGGCTTCGAACTGTAATCCTCATATCTCAGTCTCCTGAGTAGGTAGGATTACAAGTGTGAATCACCAGCACTTGGCTTACGAAATAGATACTATACTTCTTTGCTCCATGAACCAATCTGCCCTGCTCCTAGCTTTTATAGAGCTGAAAACAATGCATTTCCTTCCTGATTTTGAGTCATCAATCTCTTGGCCAGGTATGCTTTGGAAAAAGTATGTAAGAGACAAGAAGGTGCCAGTTAGAGGAAGTACCATGAGCAAGTTAGTTACAATGAAAAGGATATTATTCACAGACAGCATTTCAAAGATCAAGCATATTGCCTTAGGATCAAAGGAAAGGGGCCTAGTTTATGGGCATTTATAGGACAAGTTCTATGTTAAATGCATCCTATGTATTATTTTGTTTGATCTTCAGAACAACCCACTGGTGGGAAATAATAGACTCACATTATAGATGAAGAAGATTCAGAGAAGTACAGAACATAGTCAAGTTCCTAGCCAGAGAGTAATAGAACCAGCCTGTCTGTCATGTTCTTCCTAGACACAGGACTCAAACCTACTTTTTTTTGTCAGTTACAGGGCTTGAACTCAGGGACTGGGTACTGTCAAGACTAGTACTCTACCCACTTGGAGCCACAGTACCACCTCCAGTTTTCTGGAGTTGACTGGAGATGAGTCATGGATTTTCCTGCCCAGGCTGGCATCAAACTTGGATGCTCTAATCCAAGAGTAGCCTCCAGAGTAGCTAGTGGCTAGAGCCACTTGTGCCCAGCTTCAAACGTACTTTAATGTTGTCCACCATCTTCCTAGGTAAGTCTGGCTCACACCTATAATCACAGCTACTCTGAAGGCTGGCATCTGAGGATCCAGTTCAAAGTCAGCCTAGGAAGGAGAGTTTGTGAGACTCTTATCTCTAATTAATCATCAAAATCTCAGAAGTGGATATGTGGCTCAAAGGATAGAGCACCTGCCTTAGGCAGAAAAAAAAAAAAAGCTAAGGGACAGCACCCAGGTCTTGAGTTCAAGCCTTGGTATAGCATGTTTAAAAAAAAATCAGCTGGGCACTGGTGGCTCATACCTATAATCCTACCTACTAGGGAGGCTGAGACCTGAGGATCTTAGTTTGAATCCAGCCCAGGCAGTAGTCTCGAGGAGACTCTTATCTCCAATAAACTACTCAGAAAAAGCCAGAAGTGGTGCTATAGCTTAAGTGGTAGTAAGCTAGCCTTGAGCACAAAGAGGCTCAGGGTCAGTGGCCAGGCCCTGAGTTCAAGCCCCACAGCCAACAGAAAAAAAAATCTTCTAGGCATATGCAGAAAACAGGGCATTCAGAGGCAGAGCCTCAACATGCTTCCTTCTTCCCAATCCTATAGAGTGGTACATATCTACCCATACTTGCCCTGGCTAGACATTATATCTTAACCAGATTACAAAAACTAGGCAAAGTCAGAGGCTACAATTAAATTCTCAAAACTATTTACTTTTCCTATAGGAGAGTCAAAATGGTGTTTAGTTCATGAAGTCAGTTTTAAAGGAACCATTATACCTAACACTTTATAGTGTTAAAACACACCAAAAGTATATAGGAATGAAACCATACCAAGCAGCCCACAGAAAGAAGCATATGAAGCAATACAATTGTCACAATTGTGGCCAACGCAATACGTCGGTTATCTTCACGAACAGCTGGCCAAAATGTCATAGCCAAGACAGATCCTGAGATGCCCAGGGCAACCATGACTAGAATCCAACGAACAGCTTTCTGGGGGATGATCCACAGTATCTGAAAGAAGAGAAGGAAAGGATACAGTCTTTGGATGCATTTGTTCATTCCAGGCATGTAAGCCAATCAGCTGGGCTGATGCCAGCTGGTTTTCGGAATACCCACCACCATGCAGACTGAGGCAATGTTATCCTAAGGGTTCACTCCCGCCCCCCACTCTTCTTCATGCTGCCCTTGAAACTCAAAGGGGAGCAGATGAATGTTAAACTGGAAATAACAATGTCTGGTGGAATTCCTGGCTGAAGTGTTAACCAAGACCAGAGCATCACTCAGAGTCTGCTCCACAGTGCCATACTTACTGCTGTAGGGATATAAATGAAGAGTGAATAGCCATAGACGCACACAATCTCCAGAAATGAATAGGAAACAATGTTCATGACTTTGCTGTTTCTCCACATGAGGAAACCCCAGAGAGCCAGAGGAACAAGCCAGGCATAGGCATAGATGATGGTAGCTGCTATGGATACTGCGGACAACAAGACAGTGTCACCTGCATCATGTCTTTAAGCCACTGTCAGAGCACTTCCCATACTTTAGACTGTCCTTACTTCCTACAAGTCAATCTACTTCAATGGATAGTGGGCCCATGTCTTCCTGGGCTCTATTCTTTGGGCCTGACACAGCCCTTGGAACATGGTAGGTGTTTTATAAATGTTTGCCAAATGAATGAATCTTTAGCATCTGTCCTTGTAGTTTCCTTTAGAACTTTTATATTCATTTAGTAACAATATTATTGAATAACTAAAATATTTGAGAACATCATACTGTAAGATCTAAATATACTGAACATTTCAATCAAATAAAAGCCAACTATCCCCTTGGAAGAACACATCCTCCTCCCTAGCAAAACAAGAGCTGACACTGATTTCTTTAACAAATTTATTAAAATGCCCTGGGTACAGATTAACTTGCTCTGCGTGTCATTTAGAGATCTTTCTGCTTCTGAAATACAGAGTTTCAGCACATTGATGGATTGCTTGAAATATTCTCCAGTTTCACTTTCTTCCTTACATAAATAACTCTGCCTTGGTAATGGAACTGCTTGTTAAAAGCTCCTCAGAATCCAGCCTTCCCTTGCTCTGTAAGGCCTTCCTCCTTTTCCTTCGTCTCTTCCTCCTCCTCTTCCTTCTCTACCTCCTCTTCTTTCTTCTTCTCTTCCTGCTTTTTACCTCCTCCTCTTGTAGTATCAAGCCCTATAGAACTTGCCCTAGAGAACAATTTGAAGTCTTCTTGATTCTGGAGTGACCATCACAAAGCCTGGCAAAGAGTTGGGATGTAGCTCAGTGGTACAGTGATTGCCTCCTACGCATAAAGAAAGTCCTGAGTTTGATTCCCTGTACTGCAAAATAAAATATAAAAATAAATAAACAAAGCCAGGCGCTGGTGGCTCATGCCTGTAATCCTAGCTACTCAGGAGGCTGAGATCTGAGGATCACGGTTCAAAGCCAGCCTGGGTAGGAATTATATCCAATTAACCACCAGAAAACTTGAAGTGGTGCTGTGGCTCAAGTGGTAGAGCGATAGCCTTGAGCTGAAGAGCTCAGGGACAGTGCCCAGGCCCAGAGTTCAAGACTCATGACAATAAATAAAGAAATAAATAAATTATACTTGGCTAAGCCATGGCATCTGCTTCTCCTATGGGAAAACTAGTAGGGAACTCATTTAACACATCTTGGCAAAGCCTCGTGGCAGTTACAGTCAGACTCTTGTTAAAACTGTCAGTGTCCAAAACATTTGGCACTCCCTCCTTAAGCCAGATACAATTTCATTGACATCATACCTTTTTCTTAGACAATGAAGGGAAGGAGAAGGAAATTCTACTCTGGCTGTAGCTACAGTCATTGATCACTGCTGGGCATCAGGCAATATACTCACTGCTTTACTGACAGTCACGGTATTGTAGTCTCAAATGGCAGAGACTTTGTACAGATGCCCTGGGTTCTAATCCCAGGCAAACCATCTCTGGATAGTGAGCTACTTAATCTTCCTACTACTTACCTATCTGCAAAATGGGAATAAAATTACCTCACAAGATTATTAGAGCATTTGCCTAGCATGTATAAGGTCTTGAGTTCCATTACCAGAATGCAAAAAAGACTGTTAGAAGAACTAAGTTAAAATAGGCAATAACCATTCTAATAGAGTGGTGATGATAAAGAATAAATACTTAAGATTTAGCTTTTTAGGATTGGGAATGTGGCTTAGTGGTAAAGTGGAATGCATGAAGTTTTGGGTTTGATTCCTTGCTACCACATAAACAGAGAGGCTCAGGGACAGAGTCCAGGCCCTGCCTGAGTTCAAGCCCCAGAACCAACAAAAAATAATTAGCTTTTTATTATTATTAACTAACATGTTGATATATTGTTTCATGAAATCTGTATTTTCATTTTAGTAAAGAAGAAAGAAGGGCCAGGTGCCAACGGCGTGAGCCTATAATCTAGCTACTCAGGAGGCTGAGATCTGAGGATCGCGGTTCAAAGCCAGCCTGGGCAGGGAAGTCCAATAAACCACCAGAACTAAACACACACACACACACACACACACTAAAAAGGAGGAAAAGAAACAATTCACTGTAGGCTCATGTATACTCTCTCAAACACTTAAATATGTTCCTATAGACAGGTATGTATACACATATATAGCAATAATAAACATTGGAAGAATTGTATAAAAATCACTAGTCTAACCTCTTACATATATCCATTTTATATTCATTTATTTTCTTTTTGTGTGACATTCCTGGGATTAGAACTCAGGGCTTGGAGCTTGCTATGCAGGTGCTCTACCACTTGCACCATACCTCTAGTCTTCAGCTCTTTATTCTTTTGTATGGTGTGTGTGTGTGTGTGTGCATGTGCGCGTGCACACGTGCGCGCACGTGCGTATGCATGTGTATGCTGATTCTGGATCTTAAACTCTGGGCCAGGGCACTGTCCCTGAGCTTTTTGGCTCAAGGCTGGTGTTCTACCACTTGAACCACATCTCCTTCTTCCAGATTTTTTGCTGGCTAATTGGAGATAAGAATCTCATAGATAGGCTGGGAAGGTGGCTCAGTGGTAGAGCACTTGCCTTGAGCTAAAGAGCCTCAGCACCACATAAGCAAAAAGAAAAAAGCCGGAAGTGGTGCTATGGCTCAAGTGGTAGAGCGCTAGCCTTGAGCTGAAGAGCTGAGGGACAGCACCCAGGCCCAGAGTTCAGGCCCCACAAATGGACCCCCTCCCAAAAAAAAAGAATCTCATAGACTTTCCTATCCAGGCTGGCTTGAATCATGATCCTCAGATCTCAGCCTCCTGAGTAGCTAGGATTACAGGCATGAGCCTGGCTCTTTATTCTTTTTTTCTTTTTTTCAGTCATGGTTTGAACTCAGGGCTTGGGTACTGTCCCTGAGTTTTTTCACTCAAGGCTAGTGCTCTACCACTTTGAGCCACAGCTCTACTTCTGGTTAACTGGAGATAAGAGTCTCACAGACTTTCCTGCCCAGGCTGGTTTCAAATTGTGATCCTCAAATCTCAGCCTCCAGTGTAGCTCGTATTACAGGCATGAGCCACTGGTGCCCAGCTTGCTCTTTATTCTTATAGTAGCTCTACCATATAGTATTATCATTTCCATTTCTCTTATGAAGAACCTGAGGCCACAAATCTGGCTCCTCTATAGAAGCTAGTGAGTACAGTGTTGAAACCTGCAGCCCATGTTTTTACCCAAGCAGGCAAGCAAGTAGGGAAAGAGAACTTGGGAAAGTGCTATGGTCAATCTCTTACAAAGCCAAGCTTCCTCACTTTGGAGTGGTTCTCATATTCAAGTTTCTATAAGCTGTTTTCTTTTTATCTTAACTGATACAAGAAAGAAATTTTTAGATACGAACATTATTTCTAAATCCACCCCTAGATCATTTACCGTTTTTCATTGTCCATTCTACTTAACCATGAACAGACTTCTCTTTACAAAGCTGCCAACATTACAGGCACCAGTTTGCCTAAGTTCTGGTACTCAAGTTGCTCTAGGTGCCTCATAATTAGTGGCTAGAGACCATCTCCGCTAGTTGGGCCACCACAACTTGAAGAACAGTGCCCCTACTATTTCTAGGCTTTCATAATACAAACAATGCTATAATGAAGACCTTCATAACACTACTTTTCAGTTACTTGGTACATTTTTAGAATAAATTCCAGTTGCTGTTGGGCTAGCTTCCTTAAATACTTTGTGAGTTAGCAACACTGCAAATGTACTTATACCACTGAAATTGTTAAAATGTACATTATATACGTCTTCTACAGTTAGAAAACAAAATATGATGTGGATTTGTATATTCAGTCAACGGTATGTCTGAACTCTAAAACACAGGAAGCAGGGCTACGGCACCTACAGACTAGGCCCACAGCTCAAGGAGCAAAAGGCTTCCTGGTTAGAAACTGACAGCATTTACAATGAGTCAAGCTATTCACCAACCTTTTTGGAACTCAGGCACGTAATGGTATGTCTTCTCTCCCAGATGGATTAAGAAGTTGGAAAGATTCCCACTAATTGCTATGGCAAAGACCAACGTGGCACATATCCAAAAAGGGCCTGCAAAAGCAACCAGAATATTTATAAACAGGAAAATGAAGCACTAGCCTTCAGACTCTTATCAGCCTCTCCCTATTTAGACAAGCAAAGGAAAATGAATCTGAAATGCAATCAACACTTACTTAATGGGAATTTTCTTTTTTAAAAGATCAAAACACAATTCCATAATTAGCTGCCTTGAAGACTAGGGTGATTAGAATTCAAAGGGCCAAAACACTTGCTACAATTAGGTGGATAAAGACATTGATTTATACATAGTTCCCTTAACTGGAGGATCATAAAATAAATTCACAGACATTTTGTTAAACTTTCCATCAGAACACAAGAAGCAAAGATTGCTTTCCTTATTAATGCCAAGTGTTAATGTCAGAGAATAATAAGTAACATCAGGAAGGTCCATCCACAGTATATATGAAGAGCAGAGCAAGAGGGATACTTCAAGCAAATGTTGATCTAATCTTCTAAATCACCATGGGCTCTGTGAGTATGTGCATGTGGCATGAGAGATATACATATTTGTGGGAGCTTTTTGTTTTTTCTGTTGGTTATGGGGCTTGAACTCTGGGCCTGGTGCTGACCTTGAGCTCTTCAGTTCAAGGCGAGCACTCTACCACTTGAGCCGCCACTTCCGGTTTTCTGGTGACTAATTGGAGATAAGAGTCTCATGGGGGCTGGGAAGGTGGCTCAGTGGTAGAGCACTTGTCTTGCATGCATGAAGCCCTGGGTTCGATTCCTCAGTACCACAAAAGAAAAAAGAAAAAAGCCGGAAGTGGTGCTGTGGCTCAAGTGGTAGAGCGCTAGCCTTGAGCTGAAGAGCTGAGGGACAGCGCCCAGGTCCAGAGTTCAGGCCCCATGACCGGACCAAAAAAAAAAAAGTCTCATGGACTTTCCTGTCTGGGCTGGCTTTGAACCACGATCCTCAAATCTCAGCCTCCTGAGTAGTTAGGATTCCAGCCTTGAGCTACTGGTACCTGACCTTTTTTTTTTTTTTTTTTGGTCTTGGGGCTTGTACTCTGGGCCTGGGCACTGTCCCTCAGCTCAAGGCTCAAGGCTAGCGCTCTACCACTTGAGCCATAGAGCTCAAGTGGTTTATTGGAGATAAGAGTTTCAGGAACTTTCCTGCCTGCACTGGCTTTGAACCATGATTCTCAGATCTCAGCCTCCTGAGTATCTAGGGTTACAGGTGTAAGCCACCAGCACCCAGCTGGCACCTGACTTTTTTAAGCTTTGTTGTTGTTGTTGTTGTTGTTGTTATTAGTTGTGGAACCTGAATTCTGGGCTTGGGCACTGTCCCTCAGCTCTTAAGGATAGCACTCTACCACTTGAGCCACAGTACCACTTCTGGCGTTTTCTGCTTATGTGGTACTGAGGAATCAAACCCAGAGCCTCATGCATGCAAGGCAAGCATTCTACCACTGAGCCACCTTCCCAGCCCCAAGCTTTTTTTTTAATTAAAAAAAAATCAGTCCATGAATGCAATACCTTGTTCAAAAGTTACAAAAGGATGGGCTGGGAAGGTGGCTCAGTGGTAGAGCGCTTGCCTTGCATACATGAGGCCCTGAGTTCGATTCCTCAGCACCACATAAGCAGAAAAAAAAAAGCCAGAAGTGGCGCTGTGGCTCAAGTGGTAAAGTGCTAGCCTTGAGCTGAAGAGCTGAGGGACAGCGCCCAGGCCCAGAATTCAGGCCCAGGACTGGACCCAAAAAAAAAAAAAGTTACAAAAGGAAATACTGAGACTAGAAGTATGGCTCAAATAGTAGAGCACCAATTGGGAGCAAAAAACTCAAAATAGCATGGAGGCTTAAGTTCGAGTCCCGAGTCCCATACTAACACACACACACACACACACACACACACACACACACACACACACACAACTCAAAATAGCAT
>NW_012267277.1:9024293-9048944 GCF_000151885.1 Dipodomys ordii | reverse complement strand
CACACACACACACACACACACACACACACACACACACACACACACACACACGGAATTCAAGGAAATAAAAGCAAGTTTCCACCCTCTCAATGCCCCAGCTCTGCATTTCACCTACATTTCACCTCCCCATAGCCCACCACTGTAACCAGTTTCTGGTGAATCCTACCAGAAATATTGGGTACCTACAAGCAAATGCATGCATGCACTTGTGTTTGTATATGCAATGTCCTGAATGCATCCTTCTATTTTTACTTTTTAATACCCTAGAGATTCTACCATTGTTAGCCATAAAATTAGCTTCCTTCTTTTTTGGGGAGTCAGTGATGGGGCTTAAACTCAGGGCTTGGGTGCTGTCCCTGAGCTCTTTTGCTCAAGGCTGGTATTCTACCACTTTGAGCCATAGTGCCACTTCTAGCTTTCTGGGATAATTGGGAGATAAGAATCTCATTGGTGTGCTCACTTCGGCAGCACATATACTAAAATTAGAACGATACAGAGAAGATTAGCATGGCCCCTGCGCAAGGATGACACACAAATTTGTGAAGTGTTCCATATTTTTCTAAAACAAAGTGAATAAGCAACAGCCCTAAAAAATGGCCTTTGATTTTAATTGAATAAACCTTAATAAAAAAATTTCATTGACTTTCCTGCCCAGACAGGCTTTGAACTGTGATTCTCAGATCTCGGTCTCCTGAGTAGCTAGGCTTATAGGTGTGAGCCACTAGCAACCAGTTAAGCTTCCTTCTTAATGACTATAAAATATTCCCCCAAGTGAGTAAGTCAACCATGCTTTGCCAACTTCTTTCCCTGTTTGCTGGATTTCAGGAACACCATCCTTATCTCACTCTATCTAGAAAAAGCACTATGTAAACAAATATGAATATGTTGTTGTTGTACTTTTTTTTAGATAAAGTCTTTCAGTATATCCCAAGATGATCTTAAAATCTCAATCCTCTTGCCTCAGCCTTCTGAATTTACAATTGTGCCCAGTAAAAATGCAATTTTTAAGCTGAGAAATTTCAATATATTTTATGAATTTCATTTTTCAATTTCAATGATATTTTGCAACACTGCAATAATTTCAGGTACCTTAACACAAAATTAATTAAGAAAATTTTTGTGGGCTGGGGACATGGCTCAAGTGATCAATAAGGCCTTGAATCCAAACCAGAGGGGAAGGGGGGGAGAAGGATGGAGAGGGGGAGGGGGAAGAAGGGGGAATAATAATAATAATAAAGGGAGATGTCTAGCAGAAATAGATGAGTACTTTTTCAAAGCTAAGCATTGCATTCTAAGGCGAAAAGGATACTCCAAAGAGATACCACCATCAGCTTTCCACAAACTATTTCCTCACAAGACTAT
This sequence comes from Dipodomys ordii, assembly GCF_000151885.1. Classification (NCBI taxonomy): domain Eukaryota; kingdom Metazoa; phylum Chordata; class Mammalia; order Rodentia; family Heteromyidae; genus Dipodomys; species Dipodomys ordii. The sequence goes on along the minus strand of NW_012267277.1, from coordinate 9,047,582 downwards.
GAGTTCTCTACTGTAGTAAAGGACTAAACTCACAGAATTATTTTGACTTTCAAGCCTACCATATAAAAGATACAAAAATCAAAATAAAAGCCCAGAGCCAGATGCTGGTGGCTCACACCTATAATTCTAGCCACTCAGGAGGCTGAGATCTGAAGATCACAGTTGGAAGCCAGCCTAAGCAGAAAAATCCCCATGAGACTTTTTTTTTTTTTGGGGGGTGTCCAGTCGTGCGGCCTGAACTCTTGGCCTGGGCGCTGTCCCTCAGCTCTTCAGCTCAAGGCTAGTGTTCTACCAATTGAGCCACAGTGCCACTTCCGGCTTTTTTCTTTTTGCTTATGTGGTGCTGAGGAATCGAACCCAGGGCTTCATGCATGCAAGGCAAGCGCTCTACCACTGAGCCACCTTCCCAGCCCCCCATGAGACTCATCTCCAATTAACCACCAGAAAACCAGAAGTGGAGCTGTGGTTCAAAGTGGTAGAGTGCTAGCCTTGAGCTAAAGAGCTTAGGGACAGCGCCCAGGCCCAGAGTTCAAGTACCATGACCAACAACAACAACAACAAAAAAAAGAATTCATATCAACCAATAAAAAGGGAAACAAGATGGTATGAACCTGTCATTCCAGCTACTCAGGAAGAGGAAATAGAAGAATTGAGTCCAGTTGGCCTGGGCATGTAAAAACAAACCCTATCTCCCAAATAATAAGAGCCAAAAAGGCTAGAGGAATAGCTCAAAATGTAGAACCCCACCTAGCAAGAGCAAGGTCTGGAGTTCAAACCCCTCCCTGTTCTGTCAAAAACAAAACAAAACTAAACAAAATATTGATATCAGCCATATTGCATTTCCCCTAAATGCTCTGTAAGAGTTGCTACTAAATCTCAGATGAGTCAAAAGAACATCATGTATTACACGAACAGTGCAATGATTCCAGCTTTGCAGGCAGCCCATACATTTACCCAAGCTTAACCAGAACATGGTTAAAGAATCAAAAGGGCACGGCACGTACCATAGAGATCTGGATTGCTGCGGATAGATAACCTTACAAAGTTTTTTCCAGGTATTGGCAAAAGTGACCCTTTTATTCTGTCAAAGACCTAGAAGACAGCAAAGTAGTAAATTCTTAAGTTTTTCATTTATTTTTTATTTTTTTTGTTTTATTAGTCGTGGGGCTTGAACTCGGCTTGGGCACTGTCCCTCAGCTCTTCAGCTCAAGGCGAGTGCTCTACCGCTTGAGCCATAGTGCCACTTCCGGTTTTCTAGTGGTTTATTGGAGATAAGAGTCTTACGGATTTTCCTGCCTGGGCTGGCTTTAAACCGCGATCCTCAGATCTCAGCCTTCTGAGTAGCTAGGATTACAGGAGTGAGCCACCGCTGCCTGGCTTTAATAGTTATCTTTTTATTATAAAGGTGATACACAGGGCTGGAAGGTAGCTTAGTGGTAGAGTGCTTGCCTAGCCTGCATGAACCCCTGAGTTCAATTCCTCAGTACCACATAAACAGAAAAAGCCAGACGTGGCACTATGGCTCAAGTGGTGGAGTGCAGCCTTGAGCAAACAAAGCTCAGGGACAGTTCCCAGGCCCTGAATTCAAGCCCTAGGATTGGGAAAAATAAAATTAATGAAAGGTGAAACACAGAAGGATTACATTAAATAAATCAGGTAATGAGTACATTTCTTTTTGGACAATGTTTTTTGTTGTTGTTTTTGTCGGTCATTGAGTCTGGGCACTATCCCTAAACTTTTCTGCTCAATTCTAGTGCTCTACCACTTTACGCCACATCTCCAGTTCCCTTTTAATTTTTTTTCTCCAAAGTTTTCTTCAACTACTACAAAATTGAAGCTCAGTTATTTAGGCTTTTTATGATAGTATTTCTACACTCTTCTAAGACCACTTTCAGTGCAAAAATCTTTTATGTGATTTGCCTGCTTAATTACAGAAGAAACAAGCCTCCATTATATAGAAGGAAGAGTGAAACAAATTTACAAACCTGGTATGTGTCCACATCAAAGAATGTTTGGTAGTACTCAAATGTCCAGAAGGGAGAGCTTTTCTTCTGGCCAGCAAGTAACTGTCAGAATAAAATAAAACACAATCAGTCAGATGCTGGTGGTTCATGACTATAATCTTAGCTACTTAGGAGGCTGAGATCTGAAGCCAGCTCCTAGCATGAAAGTCTATCAGACTCTTATCTACAATTAACCACCAAAAATAAGCTGGAAGTGAAGTTGTGGCTCAAGTGGTAGAGTGCTGGCCCTGAGCAAAAAAGCTCAGGGACAATGACAAGGCCCTGAGTTCAAGCCTCAGGACCAGGTACCCCCCACTGCCTGCCCCCACACACACTAAAAAAAAAAATCAACACAGAAATAACTTCCTAATTGTAGCTACACAGGGGGAAGATGATCTGATAAAAAACCAAAATGTGGGAAACCACTAGGCATTTCTGCATTCAATGAACAACAGCTACAGCTACACTTCATGCCCAGCCTGATACAGAAGTACACATCAGTTTTAAAATCACTTTCACCAGGTTTCAAGTCTAGCTCCTCCACTTGGGTGACTTTTGACAAATCACTAGACTCTCCCAAGGTTTAGTTGCCTGATCTAGAAAGATCTCTATCACCTAAGAAAAATAGAGAACATTAGATTCAGTAGTATGTGGAGGAATGTTACAATAGACACACACCCATACATACAGAGCAACAGATTCAAGATCCTCACTTCTGTTGTCACCTGAATTTTCAGAAGTCTCATGTTCTAATTCACTCTAAAGTACTAAAAATATTACTTGCTCTATTAAAAAAAATCTAGGGGGTGGAGGTACAGTTCAAGTTGTAGAGCGCTAGCCAATAAGCAAAAGCATCAGATACTAAGAGTCTTGGTCTTGGACAAAAACAGAAAAGAAAAAAAAATCTAATTTAGAGGAGGCCCTGCCTGTGGCCATACCACAGCTCTCCTTGATGACACCACAGCCAGGGCCAGCACCAGGAATCATGACTGCAAACAGGATTCACAAAGCAGAGGGTGCAGCAAAGCCCAGGCCGCTCTGCAGGACAAGAGACCCACTTTCTATAAGCTAGGCCAGGAACTCTGTCACTGTCACAAAATACAAGTAACTTTTTCTCAATTCACAAAGAAAATGAAGATAATGCAATTTCTTTCAAGGTTAATATTTTTTCCCTTATGTATTTTTTCAAATACATAAATATTCACAAATGCTTAAATATTGGTACCACTGTTTATTCCACAAATGTTAATTTTGCATTAACTTGTCTGGGCTATTGTACCTAGAAGTTGGTTAAACAATCTTCTGGATGTTTCTGTGAGGGTATTATTGGATGAAATTTACATTTAAATTCCATTTACTTAAGACTGCTCTATAATGTGGAGGGACCTAACCTAATGAGTTGAAGGTCTCACCCATACACAAGACCAACCCAACCTCACCCATCCCCCCTAAGCAAGAAGGAACTGGCAGCAGACAAACTTTCAATTGCAACTCTTTCCAGAGTCTCAGGCCTACTGGTCTCTCTTGCCAGATTTCAACTCACTAAAGATTTTTTTTTTTCTCCACACTTTACTGGTTTTCTTTGTTGAGAACTCTAATGTTCAGCCACTCCTGTGTATATTGATGTCTACCACTTTAACAAGTTAGGAACACACTTCACCTCTAAAGGGGTCGTGGGGTCTAGCAACAAAAAGCACAGGCCACTTCCTGCCAGTGTGCATCTTGTCAGGTGACTTCAACTCTGTGCCTCAAGTTTCTCACTGTAAAATTGGGATAAAAGTAATGCCTGGTTTAGAGTCCTTTGGAGATTAAATGAGATGATACAAATATCAACTTTAAATGGTGGCTGGCAGCCATCAATCAATCAATAAATATCAGTTACTGTAGCAGCAATGAGGGCCACAATGCTACTTTATTTTTCATATTTCAGATCAGGAAACTCAGGCTTAGGGTTACAATATAACAGGTAACAGGTTCATGGGAACTGTTTTGCTTAAACAAACAAACAAAAAACATTCCAGGGCTGGGAAGGTGGCTCAGTGGTAGAGTGCTTGCCTCGCATGAATGAGGCCTTAGATTCGATTCCTCAGCACCACATAAACAGAAAAGGCTGGAAGTAGCACTATGGCTCAAGTGGTAGCGAGCTTGCCTTGAGCTGAAGAGCTCAGAGTCAGCGCCCAGGCTTAGAGTTCAAGCCCTACGACCGACAAAAACAAAAGAAAAAAAAAACTACTCAGTCCTCTGCGTTCATTAAAAGCAGGAGGAAATCTGGCATCTCTGCCTCTATTTTGCATCGGAGTCTCTGATAGCACTATGCAAGACTAACGGGACCAGACTGCTGGGTAAATATCTGGTGAGAAGAATTGAAGGGTCGGAAATACAGCTCAGGTGTTAAGAGTGCCAGTCAATGAACACAAAAAATAAAATAAAATAAAATTCAAGCTATTTCCCAGGCAACTACACCTTTAACCACCAGACAATAAATCAGACTAAAACTTATTAATAATATGCATGCTTGTTGACCCCTGCCTCGGTCCTTCTTCTTTTTAAACTTAAAACTCATGTCTGCGTAACCCTCTGTATAGTATCTTTACAATAAAATAAATAAATAAATAAATAAAACTCATGTCTGCAGCCCAAGACATACTGAAATGGTTCTGCCCTCTTCTAGCATACTGGCCAGTTTGTTAATAAATTGCCTTTCTCTACCCTTCAACATTATTAGTCTACTGATATGGTTTTTCCACCCCCTTTTTTGCTTTTTGGCTCTACTGTGGTTTGGACTCAGGGCCTCCCATTTTTAAAGGCAGGTGCTCTAACCACTTGAGCTATGTAAGAGTCCCCAGCTATAGCTGAGTCCAGCCTTAGACCACCATCTTGTTAAGCAGTTGATATTACCAATATGAGCCACTGCACCTGGCTCTTTAATTGGTCTCTTTAATTCGCATACTGAGGCAAATGGCTGGGCTGGACATGTTGGAACCCTTGGAGCTAAACCTTTGGCCTAGAACTCTGTTTATAAAAGTACCCTTCTTAGGACTGCCTTACTGCAGCCAGGACTAGGATTCAAGATCAGAGACTCATAAGTCTGAAGATGTTTTGTTTTGCCAATACTGCAGTTAGAACTCAAAGTCTAGTACTTGCTGGGCTTGCTTGCTCAGCTGGTACTTTACCACTTGAGTCAAATTCCCAGACTTCTTTTTACTGGTTGTTGGAGATGGAGTCTCTTCAGATTTTTCTCTCTGGCCAGCCTCAAACCTCAATCCTCTTGACCTTAGATTCCTGAGTAGCTAGAATCATAGGCCTGAGCCACTGATGCCAGGCTTAAATCTGAGTTTTCATCACAATATTTTGCATATAAAGGTAATGTAGCATAAACTTCAGCACTTATTTTGAGGAACACCAGGACCTGAGGCGAGACCGGCAGATCGACCTGAAGTAATTACATGTAAGCAAGTTCCCCCTGCCCCATGCAGGCTCTATCACTTCTAGTCAAACCACCTGCCTCTTACCTGCCCTTCCGGCCTCCTGTCTTTCTGCCTCCAACTTATACTTAAGGTTTCCATATCATAATTATTATTGAACATATCACATCTAGTCAGATTGCTTAAACCTTTTGACACATCCTAATTATGTTCAGAATGCAATTCATACTCATTGGGTTGAGGTCTGGCCTAGCTGTGCAGCCTTCTCTCCTGTCTTTGCCTGTATTTTTCTCCCACTATGAGTAAAGGTGGTGGACATCCCTTGCCTACACCATGCTTTTTCATGCCAATGACTTCAGTAATATGTTCCCTTGCCTGTATCATCTTTGCCCCACTTCTTCCTCTGGCTACTCCTCCCCTGCCAGCAGGTTCATTCAGGTGCCACTGCCTCCAGGAAGCCTTCCCTAACTCTTCTCCCTGCCCCTGTCACCCATCTTCCCCCCTCCATACGCACTTCCATGGACAGTAATGGTCTATTTCTCCACCAAGCTGAGGCCATGGGTCATCTGTCTTTGTGGCACCACTGTCTGGCACTGTACCTGCATATACAAGTCAGTGAATAAATGCAGGAACAAGCTTGAAATAAAAAGGGGGAGGGAAAAGTCAAAGGTCAGTTCAAACCTCAGTTTTGTCAGAGTCATCATTTCCCAGCAACTCATCATCCTCTTCCCTCCTAGAGCTTCTTGGGGGTCCTGACTTGTGCTTGGGGGTTTCACCAGGATCCTCAATGCTTATTGTGGTGGCATCTGAGTTTGCTGCTAGAGAAGTGGCTGTATCACCAAATTCTGAAATCAAGCAGAGCACAAAGACCAAGAGACTTTCTCACACAGGAAAAGAAATGCTATATATGCATCTATATGCATATACTTATGTATGTATATATTTGTAATTTTATTGTTATTATTAAGAATTGTAGCCAAGTGCCAGTGGCTCAGGAGCTAGTAATCCTAGCTACTCAGGAGGCTGAGATCTGAGGATCACATTCAAAGCCAGCCCAGGCAGGAAAGTCCGTGAAACTCTTATCTCTAGTTAACCACCAGAACACAGGAAGTGGTACTGTGGCTCAAGAGGTAGAGCACTAGCCTTGAGCTGAGGAACTCAGCGACAGCACCCAGGCCCTGAGTTTAAGCTCCACGACAAAACAAAACAAAACAAAACAAACAACAAAAAAAAGTTGTCAGAGGGATTACATTTCCATAAAACAGGTAATGAACAAAATTCTTTTTGGAAAATGTCACCACTTCCTCCGCTTTCCCCAGTTTCCCCCCTGGAGCAATGCTTTTTATTGAAAGAGAAGCTTATAGCCCCAGCTTTGTTACAGATCTCTAGTAAAGATAAACAAGGATGTCCTATGCTACAAAGCAAGACCCTGTCTCAATTTAAAAAGAAAGAGGGGCTGAGAATGTGGCTCAGTGGTAGAGTGCTTGCCTAGCACACATGAAGCCCAGGGTTTGATTCCTCAATACCACATAAACAAAAAAACAGAAGTAGCACTGTGGTAGAATGCTAGCCTTGAGCAAAAGAAGCACAGACCAGTACCCAGGCTCTGAGTTCAAGCTTAGACTGGCACAAAAATAAATAAATAAATAAATAAAATAAAAAGGAAGAAAGAGGAAAAGAGAAAAATGTCTTCTAGAAATCAATCTGACAGGGGCTGGGAAGGTGGCTCAGTGGTAGAGAGCTTGCCTTGCATGCCTGAGGCCCTGGGTTCGATTCCTCAACACCACATAAGCAAAAGAAAAAAGCCAGAAGTGGCACTGTGGCTCAAGTGGTAGAGCGCTAGCCTTGAGCTGAAGAGCTGAGGGACAGCGCCTAGGCCCAGAGTTCAGGCCCCACAACCAGACCCCCCCCCAAAAAAAAATCAATCTGACAGAATTAAGTGATAATGAAGATAAAAAACAGAATTTGGAGGTAGACTGGGATTTTAGTCCTGACTCAGCTATTCACTGACTACATGAGCCTTAGTGGGTAACTTGACCTCTTGAACCTCAGGTACCATCTTACAATAGACAGAATAATGTTTGTTTTAAAGATGCCAGGAGCAAGGTGCTAAAGACTCATACCTGTAATCCTAGCTACTCAAGAGGCTGAGACCTGTGGACAGCAGTTCAAAGCCAGCCCTGGCAAGAAAGCCTGTGAGATTTTTATCTCCAATTAACCACCAGAAAACCACAAGTAGGACTGTGACTCAAAGTGATAGAGCACTAGCCTTGAGCAAAAAGAGCTCAGGAACAATGCCCAGATCCTGAGTTCAAGCCCCACAACCAACCAAAACAAAAACAAAAACAAAAAAAAAGTAAAAATAAAGATGCCAGGAGAGTTAGATATAGTACCTAATACCTAAGTTAAGTCCTTAATAGAATAGACCACTCTAAATCTCATTCAAGTTCAAGAAAGTTTTAATGGAGCCAGGTACTGGTAGCTCATACCTATTCACACCCATAAACCTAGCTACTCAGAAGGCTTACATCTGAGGATCATGGTTCAAAACTAGCCTAGGCAGGAAAGTCTATGAGGCTCATCTCCAATTAAGTACCAAAATGCCAGAAGTGGAGCTGTGGTTCAAGTAGTAGAGGGCCAGCCTTGAGCAATGCCCAGATCTTGAGTTCAAGCCCCAGATGGGCACAAAATTTTTTCCCTAATATCTATGTGATTAACATAGACTCCAAAGTGTTTTTTTTTTTCTTTTCTTTTTGCTTATGTGGTGCTGAGGAATTGAACCCAGGGCCTCAGGCATGCAAGGCAAGCGCTCTACCACTGAGCCACCTTCCCAGCCCTTATGTGATTAATATAGAAAATATAAAGGCAAAAAAGTAGAAACAATGAATAAAAATACCACTTAGTCAGGGCTGGGAATATGGCTTAGTGGTAGAGTGTTTGCCTAGCATGCATGAAGCCTGGGTTCAACTCCTTAGTACCACATCAACAGAAAAAGCTGGAAGTGGTGCTGTGGCTCAAGAGGTAGAGTGCTAGCCTTGAGCAAAAGAAGCTCAGGAACAGTGCCTAGGCCCTCAGTTCAAGTCCCAGGACTGGCAAAAAAAAAATCACTTAGTCAAGGGAGGTACAGAAGTGGAGGAACAAGGATGAACAAATGCAGCAGTGGTACTCACTAGACACTATGTTGAAAATGAACTGTTGGGAAGGGAAAACTGGGAGAGAGGGAGGGAAGGAGTGATACTGTCCAAAAAGAAATGTACTCTTTACCTGACTTATGTAACTGTAACTCCTCTATATACCACCTTTATAATAACAATAAGATAAAAAGTGTGGCTGTGGAAGAAGACGACAAGTATAGCCAAAGATAAAATCTGAGCAGAGGAAGATGGTTCGTGGAGGTATAGCTCAGTGGTAGAGTGCTTGCCTAGCATGAGCCAGGCCTATTTTAATCCCCAACACTGGAGAGGTGGGGGAGCTAGGGAAGCCTACTCTGGCTGTAAAGTAGACTAGAGAGAGGCAAGGCAGGAGGAAAGGAATCAGAAGAAAGATAAGGCTAAAATTGAGACAAAAAGAGATGATATCCTTAAACATGGAGGCAGCAAAGGTAAAGATAGTGAATGTGTGGGCTGGGAAGGTGGCTCAGTGGTAGAGTGCTTGCCTTGCATGCATGAGGCCCTGGGTTCAATTCCTCAGCACCACATAAGCAGAAAAAGCCGGAAGTGGCACTGTGGCTCAAGTGGTAGCGTGCTCGCCTTGAGCTGAAGAGCTGAGGGACAGCGCCCAGGCCCAGAGTTCAAACCCAGAACTGACAAAAAAACACACACACACACACACACACACAAAAAAAAAAGATAGTGAATGTGATATTTGCCAAAGAAGACATTTCTCTTTAAAATTCCTGTCTCTTCCTCAAACAGCAAGAGAGTCTATGAGGCTATGAATGCCTAGGTTCAAATATAGTTACTAACTGATCTTTAGGAAAATCAGTTTCCCCAGGTGTGAGTGTGTGTGTGTGTGTGTGTATATGCACGTGCATGTGTGCACACGCCAATTCTAGGACTTGAACTCATGTCCTTCACATTCTCACTTGACTTTTTCACTCACAGCTAGTACTTCATCACTTGAGCCATCCACCAGCTCAATTTTTTGCTGGTGGGGATAAGTCTCTCAAAGATTTGTCTTCCTGAGCTGTCTTCTAATCAAAATCCTCAGATCTCAGCCTCCTGAGTAGCTAGGATTATACATGTGAACCACTGATGCCTAACTTTTTTCTTTCTTTTTTCGGTAGTAAACCTGTGGTTTGAACTCAGGACCTGAGTGCTGTCCCAAAACTCTTTTGCTCAAGATAAGTGCTCTAGCACAGCTCCACTTCTGGCTTTTTTTGTGTGTACTTAATTGGAGATAAGAGTCTCATGGAGGGGCTGGGAAGGTGGCTCAGTGGTAGAGTGCTTGCCTTGCATGCATGAGGCCCTGGGTTCGATTCCTCAGCACCACATAAGCAGAAAAAGCCGGAAGTGGCACTATGGCTCAAGTGGTAGAGCGCTAGCCTTGAGCTGAAGAGCCAAGGGACAGCACCCAGGCCCAGAGTTCAGGCCCCCACAACCGGCAAAAAAAAAAAAAAAAAAAAAGAGTCTCATGGACTTTCCTGCCCAGGCTGGCTTTGCATCACAATCCTCAGCCTCCTGAGTAGCTAGAATTACAGACCTGAATCACAAGCACCTGGGTGATTTCCCCATTCTTAAAACAGGGAGAATATTTTATAGCTTGAAGGATATAAGGATTAAGTGAGTTATTATTTGTAAGTCGCTTAGAAAATATCTGAGATGGGGGGGGAAGGATTGGGACTGGCGGGGGAGGGGGGAGGCTGGGAAGGGATGTGAAGGATAAACAAAGGAGGAGGCTGCAATGCTTGGTAAGAAATGTACACATTATCCTGCCCATGTAATTGTAACCCCTCTGTACAGTATGTTCACAAATAAAATAAATTAAAAAAAAGAAAATATCTGAGATAGTGAATGCTGTGTAAGATTTTATAAAACATTAGGGAACCATCCCAATCTGAAGGGTCAGTTGTAAAGAAACTGGAAAAACCTTGGTGTGGCCAACAGCCTTTATCAAAATGTCTGAAATTATTTTGTGTGGGATACAGGAGATTGAAGGCCTTGAACATGCTAGATAGGTGCTCTATTGCCTATTTGTTTATTTTTTCTGATTTTATTATCTACCTGTTTATATTAGTATTGAGTTTTGTTGTTGTTGGTTTTTTGGGTCCGGTCGTGGGGCCTGAACTCTGGGCCTGGGTGCTGTCCCTCAGCTCTTCAGCTCAAGGCTAGCGCTCTACCACTTGGGCCACATTGCCACTTCCGGCTTTTTTTTCTTTTTGCTTATGTGGTGCTGAGGAATTGAACCCAGGGCCTCAGGCATGCAAGATAAGTGCTCTACCACTGAGCCACCTTCCCAGCCCCCAGTATTGAGTTGTTGTTTTGTTTTTTTTTTAATGTAGTGCCCTGTGCTTACTAGGTGGGTTCTCTACCACTTGGGCCACATCACCAGCCTTCCAATGTAGTTAGGATCTCACTAACTTTGTCAGGGCGGACAGCCAACTGGAGATTACAGGCTGGGATTACAGGCAGGTGCTACCACACCTTTAATATACTTCAATATAGAGGCAGTACAGCAATGAAAATCTGTTTCCTTCTATGGCTGTAGAAATAATGACCATAAAGATAGAGGTCAATGCCCAACTGCTGTACCTTCAAATTGCAAGTCATCTGCAGCTGCCATTCAGCCGGTGGATCTTCTTCCAATTTTGAGGAAGAAAAATATCCAGGGGTCTACAGGGAGAAAAAGAAATACAACTTAGGCTAAGAGAATAAGATATCTGCAGATACATCGTATTTCGGCATGAGAAAGGGTATTGCTTTCCCTTGCCTCCTTTCTCAGGGGGTTTGCTAGGTTTCCAGAAAGAGCACCACTGAGCATCAGCTGTCAGCACCACCCTGAGAAAGACGTGAACCCCGCAGAGGAGGTTCAGCGGTTCCGTGGCGTCTCCCACGTGTCCCTGTGTGTGGTGAAGGGGAAGGAGGAAGGGGAGGAGGCGATCTGCCGGGAGCCCGGCCGCGGTGCAGGGCACGGGCTCTCGGGGCAGACGGACCTGGGCTGGGCTCCGCCTCCGTGGCGTCGCGGCCGTGCGCGCGCAGCGCGGGTCCTCGGCTTCCGCATCTGTAAAATGGGTGCGTGACGGTCTGGCCCGTGAAAGGCGAGCGGGGCACCTTAGGCGTCCGGCGCGCAGCCGTGAGGGGTGAAGCTACCGAGGGGCGGGGGGGAGGCTGAGCGGCAGCGGCCCCGGCGGGCGGGAGACCCTCCCCTCCTCGGGCCCGAACCCACCTCACACGCTCGGCCGCCTCACCTGGCGCCGCTCGGGCCTGCGCGGCTCCCCCGCGGCTTTAGGTTCCGTGCAGTTGCCGGAAGCCGGAGATCCGGGGGGGCGGAACCTCTCCGCCTCCTCCGGGAGGAACCCCGCCCTCTTAAAGTGGCCGCCGCATCCAGAGACCGTCCCAGGCCGCGAGTGCGCGTAGCCGGACCTCTCCCCGAACCCTCCCGGGGGTGAGTCTCTGGTTCTTAAAGAGACAGGCACCGCGGAGCCGCTAGGCCCCGACCTCCCTTCCAGAGGTGCGTGGTTGTCCTACTCTCTCAGCTTTTTCCAACTCAAGGCTGGTGCTCAACCACTTGAGCCACAACTCCATTTCCCGCTTTGGGGGTGATTAATTGGAAATTAACGTCTCACAGACTTTCCCCGCCTGGGCTGGCTTGAGCTGTGATCCTCAGATCTCAGCCTCCTGAGTAGCTAGGATTTCAGGCGCGAGCCACTGGCTCCAGGTGATTTATATACCTCCTCTGGAAATACTAAGTAGGACAGTAAAATATGACCGTGACCATTAAAATTAGATCACCCAGTTCTTTGGCTATAAAAATCTGAGGAAGTAATGTTGGCAATTACAATCTAAGTGTGTGAAAAGAGAGAGCCGGGGTAGGATGATGTTTGAGCATCCCCAGAGAGCCTTGTTCTTGCTTTATAGCCCTTATAGGGCAGAGCTTGGGGGCCAGGCGAGGGAAGGGGCCTGTACAGAATGGGCCTCACTCACTGTCACCCCAGGCGCCTGGGCCCCTAGGTGGATTATATCAGGACCCCACACAAGAGAGTTTCAACCTACCTCCTGCCCTTGTAGAATTAGTGCCTAGGTAACCCTCCAGAATTTAGGGATCATTTCCTCTTCCTACGAGGTGACTGCCTTCACCTTCCAGGGCCTTTGCTCCATAGTCACCCAGGAAGCAATATTTACCAAAATTACCTTTTGTCCATCTTTGCCAGCCTGTGAGGTTTGAGGGCAGAGACCAGAAATAATAATGGTAGTTGCCTCTGGATCCCACTGTGAGCCTTGTGGCCAAATGCAAATATTGTAAGTTAATGATCACTAATTGTTGCCATATGACTGGTGAGCAATTAGATATCATCACATTATTATTTATTAACATATTATTAATGTATTTTTAAACTGGCCTTGTCATGTATGAAGGAGCTCTAATTCTCAGCCCAATCCTGCAAGCTTCAGGATACAATCTTCACTGTACAAAGCTGAATCTGAAAATATGAGCAGGGCACTTTTGCTGAAGTATGTACCAGGAATGACTCTCCATCACAAAATGAAACGTGCCACTGTCTCACACACCTCTTATGTGCCATTTTGTCTTTACCTCCCCTGCTGCTTTTCCTGGGCTGGCAAATTAACTAAAAGCTGGGCAGCTAGTCCCCCCTCCCTCATACATACACTTTGCATCTGTGTTCTTTGATCTGCACCATTCCCTGCTACAGTAACTTTACAACCATCCTGATCTTCAGGAAAGAGGATTCACCAGTAAGCATCTTGTGACAAAAGGCAAACTGCCCCTCAAACAGGCAATTCCTTCTTATCATCTTCACAAGAGCAGTCAAAAATTATAGACCTCCTTTTATGCCTTCAAAGACAAAAACTGAAGCCCATGGTCAATTAAGCCATACCCGTGATTTTGGGAAAGTCTTAACAATGCATATCTTTCTGACCTCCTGCCCCCTAGATCTACTTATTTAACCTGAGGCCAAGGCATCCCAGAAGATAGCTAAAGATGTACAGAAGTGCTGCCTTCCCAAGGCTGTCATGTAATAAATCTTCTTTATGTTTATTATAAAGTTACAAATTGATTTTACTTAAATACATTAAAGCGGAAAAAAGATAAATGGTCCATGTTCATCATGGATAAAGCTTAGTAATTAAGTTAAATTATTCTAGATGAAAAAAATCATCCTCTTTCAAAATTCAAAATTTAATTAACCTTTTTTTCTCTTTTCTTTTGTCAGTCATGGGGCTTGAACTCTGAGCCTGGATGCTGTCCCTCAGCTCTTCAGTTCAAGGTGAGCCCTCTACCACTTGAGTCACAGCACCACTTCCAGTTTTCTGGTAGTTAATTGGAGATAAGAGTCTCACAGACTTTCCTGTCTGAGCTGGCTTTGAACTATAATCCTCAAGCCTCCTGAGTAGCTAGGATTACAGGCATGAACGACCAGCGCCCGGCAATTAATCTCCTTTTTCATTTCCCAAGTCTCTTTATTTGACATATGGGGCAAGTGACTGGACCTAATGTGAGACTCTTGGAGCTTGGGGTCTAAAAATTTATTTTCAGTATCACCACCACCTCTCTTCTTCCAGCTTCAGCAGGCATAACCTGAGTGAGCTTCAAAAGTAGAGAAAATTGCTGGGCTCTGTTACTCATGCCTGTAATCCTAGCTACTCAGGAGGCTGAGATCTGAGGATCATGGTTCAAGCCGGCCCGGGCAGGAAACTCCGTGAGACTCTGATCTCCAATAAACCACTAGAAAACCAGAAGTGGCACTGTGGCTTAAGCAGTAGAGCGCTCACCTTGAGCTGAATAGCTGAGGGATAGTGCCCAAGCCCAGAGTTCAAGCCTCATGACCGACAAAAAAGAAAAAAGGAAAAAAAATGGAGAAAATTGCTTGGCACTGGTGACTCATGCCTATAATCCTAGCTACTCAGGATGCTGAGATCTGAGGGACATGGTTCAAAGCCAGCCTAAGCAGCAAAGCCTATGAGACTCATGTCCAATTAAGCACCTTCTCACCACCACCACCACCACCACCACCACCCCGCCAAATAAAACAGAAGTAGTGCTATGGCTCAAGTGGTAGAGCGCTAGCCTTAAGCACAAAAGCTCAGAGACAGTACCCAGGTCCTGAATTCAAGCCCCAAGTCTGGGACACACACACACTTATTTACCTAAGACCTTGGGACCATACCAATGGTTTATGGTTGTATGGTGAGACTCTTGGGCCAAAGGTGTTGAAGTCTGAATACTAGCCACATCAGACTGTTTGCCAAGCCTATGTTGTCAACCACCAATAGAAACCTATACACTAATGCTTAGGTGAGTATCCAGATTGACAATGAGAACCAATGCCATGTGGCTACAGTCAGAATTCATAGCTTCGTGTAGCAAAGAACCATGAGCAGAAGCCTCTGCAAGAACCAGAGCTAAATATGAAAAGCTCAGCTGTAGCTGACAACTTGGTGGAGGCTCTGTTTGCAGTCAAATCTGAGGGTTGGGAGCCCAGCATTAGGGAAGCCCAGTGTTAGGGAAATGTACCCACACTTTGATGAAATTTACCTCCAGATTCTCACAGTGATGACTAGAGGGAATAATTCCCTCATGCTTTCAGCAAGAGAGTAAGGAAAGAAACAGTTTGAGATTTGTCAGGAAACTATCCCTTTAACAAGGGAAAAACTGTTTTGCCAGAGTCAAACCTATTGCAGTTTCATCAGAGTTTTTTTGTTTTTGTTTTTGGGGGGTCCCATCGTGGGGCCTGAACTCTGGGCCTGGGCGCTGTCCCTCAGCTCTTCAGCTCAAGGCTAATGCTCTACCACTTGAGCCACAGCGCCACTTCTGGCTTTTTTCCTTTGCTTATGTGGTGCTGAGGAATCGAACCCAG
Source organism: Dipodomys ordii (assembly GCF_000151885.1). Lineage (NCBI taxonomy): Eukaryota > Metazoa > Chordata > Mammalia > Rodentia > Heteromyidae > Dipodomys > Dipodomys ordii. The sequence goes on along the minus strand of NW_012267277.1, from coordinate 9,032,118 downwards.
GGCCTCAGGCATGCAAGGCAAGCGCTCTACCACTGAGACAACTTCCCAGCCCCTCATCAGAGTTTATCTGACATAGAGAAATACTTCACTTCTAGCCAGCCTGTCCCACCTAAAAGGGGGAAATCACCAAGAAACACTTACATATTACTAGTGGCCTATTTTTTTTGGTGGGGGGATGGGTTTTGCTAGCAATAGAACACAAGACCTTAACATGCTAGGCAGGTGTTCTATTACTGACCCACATTTCAAGCCCCTAGCTTTTTATTTTTATTTTTTTGCAGTACTAGGGTTTGAACAATTACAAGACATACTAAAAGGTACAAAACTCAGTTTGAGGAGGTAGAACAAGCATCAGAACGGGAATCAGCTATGGAAGAAATGCCAGACCAGGATTTTAAAATAACTGACAAATATGTGATGCTTTTAGAAGCCCAGTGCCAGTGGCTCACACCTGGAATCCTAGCTGTGATTGCTTGAAGAGGAAGATGCTGGACTTGGTGAACACAACATGTGGGATTTCCTGTGAGATCTTCTGAGATAAAGTATCTTTGGGAGTTTATTCTATGTCTTCCTTCCTACATGAAACTAATGTAGTAAAGGCAGTAACTGGACACCAGAGCCAAAGTTGACAACTTTTTGTAGTGGTGGCCAGCTTTTCATGTCATCTTTTCCCTTCTACCCTTACTGACACATTATAAGTATTTGGGCATAGAAATAACCCAGGAGGGAGTGAATTAATACCTAGAGATTATTTAACACTGCAACTGGCTTTAGTCAGGACACTTTCCCTTTCTGGGCTTCAATCTCCCACCATCTCTACCTCTCCCCTCTCAACTCTACTCCCCCTAGTTTAAAAAAAGGAAGTGGTTTTAGATGTATTTTAAAACACTTTCCAACTTTGAGCTTCTTTGAGTCATGCTCTCTGGCTTCTAGGCCTTTGGCCATGGGGTTCCTTCCACTAGGATCACTGTCCTCACTTTGAAGTCCTTTGGACCTCTCTGAAGAGAATCAGCTGCCTCTTCCCCATGCTCCCGTCATACCCACAAACCCTCTGACTCTGTATGAAGTAGACTACACAGCAATTTTCTGTGAACTTTCTCTTCCCTGCACTCAACTATGGCCTCCCGGAGGACTGGAAGTGTTTTACTTACTCCACTCCAGTGCTAAGTGGAGGGGCAGGCCTCAGATTTCCCTGGGGATGGCCCCAGCCCTGTACCAGCCTGGAAGGACCCAGATTGATAAACTCTGGTGTGGACTTGTCCTCCACAAATACCCATCATTGGGAAGCTGTGAGGGTAAAACCCATCTTTCTTTAGTAGAAGAATAACCATAGTTACAATCTATTCACTTGAAACCGATCTCTGTGTGCGTGTGCACACATACATGCACCTATGCACATGTACACACTGATTCTGCGGCTTGAATTTAGGGCCTCATACTCTTGTTGCTTGGCTTTTTCACTCAAGGCTAGTGCTCTACCAATTGAGTCACACTTCTATTTCTAGGCGGGGGTGGGGGGTGAGGGGGTATTTGCTGGTTAATTGGAGATGAGTCTCACAGACATTTCCACATGGGTGGGCTTCAAATAGTGATCCTCAGATCTCAGCCTCCTGAGTAGCTAGGATTTACAGGCATGAGCCACTGGTACCCAGCCTGAAACAAATCTTTTCCATTCTTTTATTAGCATATATTAATTGTACAGAACAATAGTTTTCATTATGACTTAACAGGGTGCCTTTAGCTGTACTGGGTCCAAGTATTCAAGTTAAGCAGAGGGAAAATTAAGATCTGGATTGTCCCAATCCAAGGATCTCTCAAAAGCAAAGACAACTGATCTGAAATGATAACAATTTAGAGTAAACATTTGTGCAGATGGTTAGGGATTTTCCATTTTATTGACAGCAAAGCAAACACCTTCCGTCCAGGCTCCTTCCTCTGGTCAGGGATTGGCTCTTCCTACTCTGCACCTTTGTTCAGCTCCGCCCAGTGTTGCGTCTTGCTTGGCTGCAGCCTCTGGGTCCATCAGCCTCAGAGGCAGTGCTGGTTGCTCAGAGATGGGGCTGTCCCGGCTAGGACTGTGGCTGAAGCGGCTCTGGATATTCTTGCAGGTGGTTGTAGAGGTGGCCATGGGCAAAATGCTAATGATCCTTTTTCCAGAGAGGGTCAAGAAGCACATCCTGGCCATGGGCCAGAAGACCGGCATGACCAGGAATCCTCGCTTCTCCCCAGACAACTGGGTCCCGACTTTCTTTAGCACACAGTACTTCTGGTTCGTCCTGAAGGTCCGGTGGCAGAGACTGGAAGACAAGGCTATGTATGGAGGTCTGGCTCCAAACTGCTCAGTGATCAGCCTCTCAGGACAGAGGTGCAGCATTTGGGACTTCATGCAAGGTCAGGAGGCCACTATGTCCTCAGGGGGCTTGAGAAAGTGGCAGTGCAGGGGATGGAGAGGTGGCTTGGAAGGTGTTGAATTTTCTTCCTCTGCTCCTTTGGGGGGGTTCTTTTCTTCTTCTTGATCAAGAAATGAAATATTCTCCAGTTCTGTTCCTCTGAGGGCATAACCACTTTCCCAGACAGTCAGATCCCAAGTCATCCACTCTGGCTTCTAGCCCTCAATGCTGGTCTTATAATGAAGACCTTCTTCCAGGGCACCCCATGCCCATCTCTGCTTGGCGAAACCCTCCCATCTCATCCTTCAGAGTGCTGCTCAAAGCCAACTCTAGTTTCCCCAACTCAGGTTGCCCCTCTTCTATTCTGATTAACATCTCAAAATTTACTTTATTCAGGCCATCGTGGTTTGTAACTGGGTGGTGGGTATTTGACTTAGGGGTTGCCTTCATTAGTTTTCAAACTCTGTGGAGGTTGACATTATAACTCTTCACAATTATTGTGCCTGCCTTCTGTTGGCAGATAGTAATCACTCAGGATATACTTGTTGAAGATCTCTGTCTGTCTCTGTCTCTCTGTCTCTCTCTTTCTCTCTTCCTTCCTGGTTAATTGCAGATAAGAGTCTTACAGACTTTCCTGCCTGGGCTGGATTTGAACTGTAATCCTCAGATCTCAGCCTCCTGAGTAGCTAGGATGACAGGCGTGAGCCACCAGCACCCAGCTAGGCTCCAACTTTTCTCACCACTATCACTTCTGAGCGCTCCTCACACTCACTTTCTGGAGATAACTGTGGGGCCTTGTCCATCTCTTGTGCTTTGCCTTCTCTGTGATTTCACTGATACGTGAATGTCCTTCTGGAATGTTCTCCATGCCAGCCATCCACACACCCTCACGGGCCAGGGTCCAGCTTTCTGGACACTGTTAGTTGGGCTAACGCTGTTAGTTGGGGCCATGCCTCCTTGCCCACACCTCTCCTCATATGCCTTTCCTCAGAACCAGCACCTGGATACCTAAGCTCCCTGTTCTCAGGAGGCTGAGATCTGAAGATAGAGGTTTGAAGCCAGCAGAGGCAGACAAATCCAAAAGACTTTTTAATCTCCAATTAACAAAAAAAAGCTAGAAATGGAGATGTGACTCAAGTGCTAGAGTACCAGTAAGGTATGGTGGGGGGAGGCAAGTGAGAGCTTGAGACCCTGAGTTCAAGCCCAAATATTTCACACACAAAAATGACTCTGAGAAGCTCTGACTCTTAAAAGAAAACACATGAGCCTGGTGCTGGTGGTTCACACCTGTAATCCTAGCTACTCAGGAGGCTGAGATCTGAGGATCATGGTACAAAGCCAGCCCAGGCAGGAAAGTCCATGAGACTCTTCTCTTCAATTAACCACCAAAAGACCAGAAGTGGAGCTTTGGCTCAAATGGAAGAGGCCTAACCTTGAGTAAAAAAAAGACCAGAGACAGTTCCTAGGCCCTGAGTTCAAGCCCAGGACTGGCATTTAAAACAATAAAGCAAATGCATGAAACATTTAATACATTTAAACATTTAATACATCAACATATTGCTGACTGGTTTTCCTAAGACATAAACCCAACTTTCCACCAAAGGAAATGCCTATGATCATTGAACTGATTCCAAAAAGCACCCTTTGGGAAGGATTAACCTAGTCAGTCAATCCTCTCATTTTCGAAAGGAGTGAAATAAGGACAAGGGAACAGAGCCAGTGAATGACCAGGTCAGATCCAGAGAGAGGACTTTTACTTTTGTGTTTTCAATGTTTTTTTTTTTTTTTTGTCGGTCATGGGGCTTAAATTCTGGGCCTGAACGCTGTCCCTCAGCTCTTCAGCTCAAGGCTACCGCTCTCCCACTTGAGCCACTGTGCCACTTCTGGTTTTCTGAGTAGTTTATTAGAGATAAGAATCTCATAGACTTTCCTGCCTGGGCTGGCTTTGAACCACAATCCTCAGATCTCAGCCTCCTGAGTAGCTAGGATTATAGGTGAGAACCACCAGCACCTGGCTTTTCAATGCTTTTTGACTGGCATTAACACCTCTAGTATGACAGACCCGTAGAAAATGCGCACGCGTGCGTGTGCACATACACATGTACACACAGCAAGCACATGCACACACACAGACGCACACAAATTGTAGCAGTTTAAGTTGCCATCTATTCTCTCTCAGTCCCATCTACTGGTCTACTGCTTCTCCTGCTCTTGGGGCAAAGACATTATGTCTCTACAGAACAGATATATGTAATAAACAAATCTTTATAGTTCTGTGAAATGGAGACAGTAGGAAGGTTTGACTTTTCTCTGCTGCTGGACTTGGAAGGCTTCCTAGAGGAAGTGTCTTTGAAACTAAGCTTTGAAGAAAGAATGACTTTTGTAGCTTAAGATGGGGAGTGTTGCTGGGCACCAGTGGCTCATGCCTGTAATCCTAGCTATTCAAGAAGCTGAGACCTGAGGATTGAAGCCACCCTGGGTAGAAAAGTCCTTGAGACTCCTATCTACAATTAACCAGCAAAAAGCCAGAAGTGGTAGAGCACTATCCTTGAACAAAAAGGGACAGCCTAGACCTTGAGTTCAAGCCATACTACTGGTGCGTGCGCGCGCGCACACACACACACACACACACACGGAGGGAAGTGTTTTAATCAAAGGGAGCACTAATAGTTTCTTTCTTTTCCTTTTTTTTGGCACAGGGGTTTGAACTCAAGGCCTTGTGCTTGTTAGACTGTCTCTTTATCATTTGAACCATGCCTCCAGACCTGCTTTTTGCTGGTTATTTTGGAGATGGAAGCTAGCAAAGTTTTCTGCCTGAGCTGACCTTGAATCAAGATCCTTCAGATTTCAGCCTCATGAATAGTTAGATACAGGCACAAGCTACTAGTGCTGGCTTCCTTCCTTCCTTTTTCTTTTATTCTTTTTTTATGAATTTAAGCCATAATGCCCCCAAAATAAGACCTCAACTTATTCAACAAACATTCATACCAAGCAAGCACTGACATATAGGAATAACCACTAATTTTACCATTACCAGACACTGTAATAGGACAGACCAATTTGCTGGATACCAACCAAGGGGGGCGAGAGAGAGAGAGAGAGAGAGAGAGAGAGAAGGACAGAAAGAAAGAAAGATCATTTCCCATTAGCTTTCCCTTGAAAGCTAACTTGCCTCAGGGCCAATTCACAGAATTGTCTTATAGTATTTAACTGTCTACCTTCAGTGGAGAAAGGTCTCGGGTTGTTTCTGGGCCCTGCTACTGCAGTTGAGACCAAAGGATGAGAGGAGAATGACAGACAAAAAGAAAAATTCCTTTATAAAATGGAGTTGGTATTCTACACTTAGACTCCGAATCCTCTGAAATAATAGGCAGTGGTAGTAACACCACTGACCTATGTCCTGTCAGACCACAGAACTCAGACATGAGAGATGCAGGCGAGGCAAGCACAGGGTCATCTCACAGGTGGGGTTAGGAGGTTGCTGCTGGAAGGCTGCCTGGAGAACAGGACCATGAGCTGAATCTTTAGGGACAGCTCTAAGAACAGGGCAGGAAAGGGGAAAGGCATCCTTAAGCTTGGCAGAAGAGGGGTACAAAGGACAAGAAGGGATGAAAGATGAGGTTGACCACCAGCAGGGACCAGAACTTGGAGGCCTGATGTGTCTTACCTGCAGACATATCTGAGATGCTTGGTTTTCAAGTACAGAGTTAACATGATCAGTTCTGCCTGTAAGAAAGATACCCTGTAACTGTTTCAGACACCTAGTAGGCCATTAAAATGCGCTGTTGTATACTTTGAGCATGAACTGTGAATGTAGAGCCACAGATTGGGAGACCTGGAAAACTCTTTATGACTAACCAAAAGCAATTCCCCTGTTTCACAGATACAAAGGCCCAATGTAATAAATGACTTGTTCAGATTTCTTAGTTGAGACCGAACTAGAACTTGTGCTGGTGTATTTTCTGTCTTGTAGAAGGGGCTCAGAGAAACACAGCCATCTTCTATCCTCTGTGGTCCCATGTACAAGTGGAAGCACATGCACATTGTGCTCACACACTCTTGGACACACACACACACACACACACACACACACACACACACTTTGACTAACTAGCATGTTGTGTGAGAAGACTAGCTATAGATTATTTTCCAAGAGTCAGAAAATAAATTTCAGTCCCCATTTGAAATCTCAAATTTCTCCAAATGGAATGAGGAATTAGCTTGTAATTATGCATGGGGTGTTCTGCTGAGAGAACTTGGTGTGGAGTTAATTTACTGGCCCTAGGAGTCTTTGGGGTGAGTCCAAGTCCACCTCTACTACAAACCTGTTTTCCTGTTTATAAAACAAAGTTGGACTTGACCTGAGATCCTTACCTAACATTCTCAAAATGGTGTTCTCTGCCCTGTGGCCTGTGGACCTGGGCGTAATGCCAGCCTTCAGTGCAACTACCCACTATACCCATCTTTCCTCTCTCTGCTGTCTGAGAAGCAGAGAACTAAGTTTGAACTTTGCCCTCAATACCAATCACTGTGTCAACCACAATATAAATAATTAAACAAATGGTTCTGTCCCTTCCAAAGTGTCCCAATCAGTGGGGTTTTTTTTGGCCCATTGAAAACAAAATTCCAGACAGCTAATATTTTGAGCTAGACCAGAACCTTAGTCACTTATCTTACCCTAAGTGACTCCCTGGGGTCATTGCAGTCCACTGACCCACCACTTGGCCATGACTGACCTAAGATCCTTTCCTGCTGATACCTCCCTGTCACATGGGTGAGGAATAATCATGCAGGCAACCCACAGGGACTGAGGCCCACTCAGAGCCTCTGAGGGCCTCCTATGAAAACAATCTGTGAGCCAAAGATAAGGAGAGCTTTGTGTCTCTAGAGAAATCAATCTACCTTCTCCTTATACTGTAGACTTTAATACTAGGAATATATAATTGTGTTTCTCCTTTTACTTGGCCACCAGAAAACTCAGAACAAAATACATAACTCAGTTTTAATAAATACATAAGACTTATATTTATTATGTTTTATTCTCCTTTCCTGTTTTATGCCTTCCAGAGAGACAAGAGTTCTCCCCCCTGTCTATTCTGTTGTATATTTTATTATGTGCACAAGCTGCTTCAAATCCTTTTAGAACAAGGAAGATATGTAACTAATCAATTAACCACAGCAAAGCCATACTGAAATCTGAGGATCATGGTTCAAAGCCAGCCTGGGCAAGAAAGGCCCTGAGACTCTTGTCTCCAATAAACTACTTAGAAAAAGCTGGAAGTGGCACTCTAGCTCAATGGTTGGGTGATAGCCTTGAGCAAAAGAAGCTTAGGGATAGCACCTAGGCCCTGAGTTCAAGCCCCAGGATCAGCACACATGTACATCAAACAAGCACATACACACACACACACACACACACACACACACACACACAC
>NW_012267277.1:9011457-9024243 GCF_000151885.1 Dipodomys ordii | reverse complement strand
CACACACACATTATAGCAGTCCCATCTATTATACTGCTTCTCCTGGTCTACCGCTAATGATGGCTCCCCGGTCCCTTGAAGTACTTCTCAATGCTCCCTAAGTGCTTCTTTCTCCTTGCTTCTGCACAATCAAACACCTTAGTGGGAGGGTCTAATCAGCCCTGGGTGTTATTGCCTGTGGCTTGGCTGCTATGGGCAGACAGCAGACCTGGGCCCTTCTGTCTTCCAAAGAACCCGGCTGAGCACCTTCTCCCCTCAATAGTATACAAAATAGGTTAAGGATTAAGGCAGCAAAAATCCACTACCCTTGCTTTATATCTCCATGACTCCCAATATAGCCAGAATAAAATTGAAATTCTTGCCAGACACCAGTGGCTCATGCCTGTAATCCTTGCTACTTGGGAGGTTAAGATCTGATGGTTACAGTTTGAAGCCAGCCCAGGCTTTTAAGACAAAAAATTGAAATTCTTCACTGAGGTCTCTATTATGGCTGCTTTTCCTTCTGGTTCCAGCCAGTGATCTTGTGAGTCCTTGAACAAACTCGGCCCTGTCTGTTCTGGAGGACTTTGAACATTGAGTCCCTTTGCCTGGAAAGCCCTTTATCCTTTCCCCATGGTTGGTCTTTCTATTCCTTCGCTTCTCAGGTTAAATGGCAGCTCCCCAGAGGCCCTCTCTGGGGAGAGGTCTGAAGTAGGGCACTTCTTTAGTCTCTTTCACAACACTTATCACATTTGAAATTGCTTCACTTATGTGCTTATTTGCTTTTTTTGCCTGACTCCCCACTAATCAGACCTGAAACTACATGCAGGCAGAGGCTTGCTGGCCACCTTTCCCACTGAATCCCCAGTGTGTGGCATGTAGCTTTGCCCATTATAAGTGCTGAACAAATGCTTGAAGAGTGAACATGCGCATGCTCAAGATCTGGGATACAAATGGGAGAAGTATGAATGAGGCCCTGCCCTCAAGGGGCAGTGAACACAGGATTGGAGGTTGGGGGTGGGGGTGGGGGGGGGGGGGGGTGGAGAACCTTAAGGCTATAGCACAGTACAGGACCAGCTCTTACCACAATAGATGTGATAAAGGTTTAGCAGGGGCTGGGAAGGTGGCTCAGTGGTAGAGTGCTTGCCTTGCATGCATGAGGCCCTGGGTTCAATTCCTTAGTACCACATAAGCTGAAAAAGCCAGAAGCGTCGCTGTGGCTCAAGTGGTAGAGTGCTAGCCTTGAACTGAAGAGCTGAGGGACAGTGCTCAGCCCCAGAGTTCAGGCCCCATTTCACACACACACACACACGCACACACACGCACACACACACACACACACACACACACACAAGGTTTAGCGGTGCTTTGGCCCTGGCCCTGGCTTTGGCTCTGGGGTGTTGTCCTAGTCCAAGTTGGGGAATTATAGATGACTCTGACCTGTAGGCATGAGTTCCTGACTCACACAGGACCCCACGCTCAGAAAGGCCTCACACTTGCAAATTTATGCTCTGCAAAAAGCTATCTTGAAATTCTTCATTTCATCTTTGGGTCTGCATTTTGTTAGTGAAGCCCAAAGGAACAACAGAGGTTGCCAGGGGGACTCAGAGCCTTGATTCACACAGGTCCTGTTTTCCAGACCTTCCTGTACCTCTGAGGCATATTTTGCAAGGTCCACTGTCCCAGCTCTGGATGTTCCTTCTTTCTGCTTCCACCCAATGAACTGCTATCACTTTCTGGTCACAGAGAGGGTCTGGCCCCAGCATGGGCAGCTCAGGGTCAGGTGTGGGCATCCCCTGACATCTCATGGCAGGGCATGGAAGTAATTGTCTCTACCTGGACTAGCAGTGATGTAATTTGCCAAGTGATGTAGTAGTGACTTAGGAGAAACTTTTTTCTTTGACATTTTTGGGGCTTGAACTAAGAGCCCCGGACACTGTCCCTGGCCTGTTTTGTTTTGTTTTTCTCAAAGCAAGCATTCTACCACTTTGAGCCATAGCGCCACTTCCAGTTTTTAAGTGGTTAATTAGAGAAAAGAGTCTCATAGACTTTCCTACCTGGGCTGGCTTCAGATCTCAGCCTCCTGAGTCATTAGGATTATAGGCATGAGCCACCAGCACCCAGCTAGAGAAACTTTTCCTCTCCTCTTCCATCACAGTGTCAAGCATGACCCCAAAGAGGAAACTGCAGTACCCTTGGGGTTGAGGTAAATAGGAAGGGGGAAAGTCTGGTTCAACTTCTATGCTCCTGGCTGGGGCGTGATACCTTACTCTGGTGGCTGGAGAGAGAGGGAAGCTGTATATGCATGCCATTTTAGCACACACACACACAAACGCACACACGCACACACGTGCACATGCACACACACACATCTGCAGGTGGTCCACTGAGTGTCTTATAAAACCTCTTATTTTAGAAAGGCACAAACCAGTGCCACTAGGTCCAGGCCCCATCCTGGAAGGGCAGTAAAGGGAACAGAATTGTGAAGTAGGAGAGAAGATGGTACATGCAAAAGAAAACTGAGAACAGATTCTACATTTATGATGGCTTCTTTTCTGTTTAGGCAATAGGCCACTGGTACTGAACTTTGGTAGTTGCACCTGACCTTCATTTCTTTTCAAATTCGACCAATTCAAGAGACTTGTAGAAGACTTTGATTCCACAGCCGATTTCCTCATCATTTATATTGAAGAAGCACATGCATCAGGTACAGAAAGATTATCTGTCTCTTCCTTTTTTCACTCTCTTTTCTCTCTTCCCTTTCCCCAAGCCCCATTTCAAGACTGGGTGGAGAGGCCAGAAGAGGAGGAAAGAGGAAAAGAGCTGAAAGATTTAAGGAGAGTGATAAGGTCTGATTTGTATTTTTAAAAGATTGTTGTAATTGAGGAATAGTCCTTAAAACATTAAGAGTCCTTAAAACTTCAGTATTAGAATCAATTGGAAGGCTGTTGAACACAGATTGCTGGGTTTTATTCCTGGTCAGTACAGGTTGGGGCCTAAGAATCGACATTACTAAGAAACTCCTAAGTGATGTTGTGCAGCTAGTCTGGGGAATACACACCTGGATAACCACTGCTCTAGACTCTTGTCTGTCAAAGTGCGATGCAGCCACCAACAGCCTTGCCATTCTGGGAGCTGGACAAAGAATGTTCCTTTAGCCTGACACCCATGGTTCATGCATATAATCCTAGCTACTCAGAAGGCTAAGATATGAGGATCATGGTTTGAAGCCAGCCTGGGCAGTAAAGTATGTATGTCTCTTATCTTTAATTAACCAGCAGAAAGCCAAAATTGGAGCTGTGGCTTAAATGGTAGCGTTATCCTTGAGTGAAAACACGAAGGGACAGAACCCAGGCCCTGAGTCCTCCCCCCCTCCCCCGCCAAAAAAAACCCACCAAAATCTACAAAGTCCTTGAGAGATTCATGTGTACTAAAGATCAAGAAGCACTGTGTCTCAGACTATCTCACACTAAAGAGCTAAGGCCTGTAGTCAGAAGCCTAGTGCTTCAGTTCTAGATCAATCAGTAATTCTCTCTGCAACATTGTCACCTATCTTTAGTGGGAAACTGGGTCTAATCATGGCCAAGGGCACTCTATGTGGGATATTATGTTAAAAGCAGGTGACATTTAGTCTGCAGGAAGTGTGGACCATGCCTATGGAGTCTGGGGACTAATATTTCTCTTGTAGATGGTTGGGCTTTTAAGAACAATGTGAACATCAGCCATCACCGGAACCTCCAGGACCGCCTGCAGGCAGCCCAGCTGCTACTGGACCAGAAGCCTCAGTGCCCTGTGGTGGTGGACACAATGGAGAACCAGAGCAGCCAGCTCTATGCAGCCCTGCCAGAGAGGCTCTATGTACTCCAGGAGGGCAGGATTCTCTATAAGGTGGTGACCTTGGGGCAAAGGGCTCTGGAAAGACAATGCCAAAAGAGGGCTTTGTTTCAGGGAGACCTGGATTCAAATCACTGCTTTCCACGTGAACACAGCTACCTATTCACCCCTTTAGCTCTTCTGCAATATGAAATTGCAGAGATGAAATAATGCACATGAAAATCCTTAGCAGTTACACCATAGCTGCATCCTCCTATCTGCCTTCAGAAGCCAGATGGTTTGGTTTTATGAGAGACAGAAAATGCTGTTTTGGGGGCTGGGTAGGTGGCTCAGTGGTAGAGTGCTTGCCTTGTATGCATGAGGCCCTGGATTAGATTCCTCAGTGCCACATAAGCAGAAAAAGCAGGAAGTGGCGCTGTGGCTCAAGTGGTAGAGCACTAGCCTTGAGCTGAAGAGCTGAGGGACAGTGCCCAGGCCCAGAGTTCAAGCCCCACAACAGACAAAAGAAAAAGAAGAAAGAAAAGAAAACGTTGTTTGTGGAAATAGAGGTGTGAGTCTTGAGTGGAAAAAGCCAAGAGAACATGGAGGCCCTCAATTCAAGCCCCAATACTTGCACACAAAGCAGGGGGCAGGGAGGGGGAAGGAAGGAAGGGAGTGAGAGAGGGAGGGAAAGGAAGAAAGGAAGAAAAAAAGGGAAGGGAAGCAAGAACATGTTCCTATTTTATAAATGACGATCAGAGAGGGGAACTGACTAAACTGACTTGCCCCAGATTACTAGGCAAGGCTTTGATTTCCATTCTAAATCTCCTGGAAGGGGTACAACAGAAAATGGAGGGGCTCTGAAGCCATCATTGCTGAGGCAGGTCTGACCCTGTATGTAGGAGGTCAAGGAGAGTGAGCCCTCTACACTAGGAGTGAGAAATGTTGATGTAAGGATGAGACATGGGAGCTTGACTCAATAGCCGAGGCTTCCTGATGGCTACTGTCTCTCAAGGTTTTGGCCTAGTGAGAATAAAGGAAGCAAGCACAGCTTCTGATCCCGGGACATTAAGTTTCATAGGGATTTCAAACCTTGGAGACAGATGAAACCCAACTGCCAGATGCTCTCTGACATATAGGCCAGGCTGGCCCTACCTATGCAGGTATGGGAAGGTGGCTCAGTGGTAGAGTGCTTGCCTTGCATGCATCCAGGCCCAGAGTTCAAGCCCCACGACTGACATGCAAGTACCAGACATACACAAATTAACTTAATTGACTCCTATGTTACTTCAAGATCTTAGTGGTCTTCCCAGACTATAAAGAAGCCCCAGATATCAGCAGTAATGCAATGTCCCATGTGGCATGGGACTCCAGAGCAGGAGTCAACAACCTTTTCAAGCTGGACACCTGTGACTCACACATGTATTCCTAGCTACCCAGGAGGCTGATATCTGAGGATTGAGGTTCAAAGTCAGCCCAGGCAGGAAAATCCATGAGACTCTTATTTCCAATTAACAACCAGAAAATCAGAAATGGTGCTGTGGCTCAAGTGGTAGAGCATTCACCTTCAGCTGAAGAGCTCGGGGACAGTGCCCAAACCCAGTGCTCAAGCCCCACGACCGACAAGCTCCTCTTCCCCACCCTCCCCCAAAAAGCCTTTTCTATGAAGGATCAGGTGATAGATATTTTTGACTTTGTAAGCCAAATAACTCTGGGATTCCCCAACTTTTCAATTCGGGGGCTCAGTGATAGAGTATTTGCCTAGCGTACATGAGGCTCTGGGCTCTTATTGACCAATAAAAACAAACAATAACAACAACAAAAGAAACAACCAAAAGAAGCAGCCACAGACAATGTGTAAATGAAAACACGTGAGGCATCAGAATGAACTTGGTTCTCCAACCACATTTCCCAACTCCTGTGGAAGAATAGGCTTTTCAGAGGATGTAGCAAGCCTAGTTGGGTCTTAAACCATAAAGAGTTGTATGGGGAGGAAAAAATCATTGCACAAATAGGGAAGAGGGTGGGCAAGGCACTGAGGTATGTTAGAGAAGGAAGTGGGTAGGGAATTGGGGGCATTTGGGTTTCAGGGCTCTTTTTTTGTTGTTGTTGTTTTGTTTTGTTTTTTGTCGGTCATGGGGGCACTGTCCCTGAGCTCTTCAGCTCAAGGTGGAGTGCTCTACCACTTGAGCCACAGGACCATTTCCAGGTTCTTGAGTAGCTAGGATTACAGGAGTGAGCCACGGGTGCACTGGTGCCCAGCAAAGGCTCTGGTTCTTAACCAAAGACTTCAGCTTTCATCTTGGGGCAAAGAAGAGGCCTAGGAGGACCGTGAGGAGAAAAAGCACCATCAGATTTGTACTACAGAAAGAATATTGACTACTGGGTGAAGAATGGACTAGAGTAGGTAGGGACTGAAGATAGGAGATCATTGGAGTTGTGCTAGGGGCCCAAAGAGAGCTGATCTAGTGCAATGGATTGGATAGGTGAAGGTCGTTCCTGTGTAGAATGGGCAGAACTCTTATGTGAGGGCTGGAGAGACTAAGGCAGGTCTAAAGGTCTGATGATGGAAGGAAATCTTACTTACATAGATCCTTTGCTCCTGAAACTTTGTCCCTTTGCCTCCCTGAGTTTTCCTTCTACTTCTCTGCCTAGTCATCTGGATGAATGTTGGTGCCACCCTCTGGTATCGTTGGGTGATCAGATCCACCTCACATTGCATCTGACACTGTCTGTGCAGTACTAATAATTCCTGCATAGATACCACCACCCCATCTCACATCAGAGCTCTAGACCCACATATTCCCTGCAAAGTGGAACTCAGGGAATGCCTGATTCATTTCTCTTGCAGGGAAAACCTGGCCCTTGGAACTACAATCCAGAAGAAGTTCGTGCTGTTCTGGAAAAGCTCTGCACCTAATCTGGACAGATCCTCCAGTTCTAGGTAGCAAACAGGAGGATTCTTCCAGTCTTGGCTCTTCTCCCGGCCCAGATGCATTTTTATCTTCAACTTGAGTTCCAGCTGAACCACTAGTAAACAACACCCAGCTAGGAAATGCAGGTCAGAGTGACCAATCAGGACAAATTATTATAACCAGAAAATGAAGCAATGCTTGGGCTGTTCATGTAAGTGTACTGTTAAAGAATGTCTAACTTCACACTGTACCCACCACATTAATTGCACAATGTCTTCAAATAAGAGAGCAATGATACCCCACTGGCATATCCAAGTGTGATATCTCTCTAGCCATTCTGATACCAAGCAGTTTATTATGGCATCCCTTGTGTTAAGTAAATTCATCTAACCAAATCCACTATTTATAGAATTGATCACTAAGATGGGGATGTAGATGTGGCTCCAGTTCTATGGTCCCTGCCTAACTGGTGAAAGGCCCCGAGATCAAACCCCAGAGTAATAATTTTTTAAAAGGATACAAACTGGTTTTTAGCACCAAGCACTGAAAGAATTCTAGTTGTTAGAGAAGAGAAATTGGGAGAGGAGCTGGTAGGAGAAGAAGACAGTAACCCTTTCCTTGCTGAAAGATTAAAATAGGTCAGTGGTGGTAGTGCTGGGGCAGGTTTCCATGGTAACACATCTCCAATAATACCAGGAAGAGAATACTCACCTTACCATCTTTGAATATATTTCACAGAAATCTGGCTCTTTGATAAGCTGGAATCTTCCACTGTTCCCACTCATTTTGAAGAAAGGATTATTTTTGGTTTCCCCAAAGCATTATAACCTTGACCAATTGGACAGCAGGCATTGATCAGCAAAAACTGTCATTCAGTTATGCAGAAGCTCAGGTTTGAAATTCTGTTTCACTTGTTTCTTCACAAGTCTCTTAATGGTCATTTGTGTTAGGTTTTATCAGACTTATGGATAATCATTGGTATTCATCTATTTTAACTCTGCTTCTTTTCATATTTGTTTATGACGGCCACAGCCTAAAGTACACACGGCTGTGACTTGATTTTTTTTTAAAAATGTTTTAAGATGCAAACAAGTTATTATTGAACCATTAAAATATATCTAGCTATTTTGGATGTGTGATCTTTACATTTGCTTTTCCAATTTGTGTCAGGATGATCTATGTTTTATCATCTCCAAATGTAATTGATAAGCTAAAATTTCTCTTGCTAAAGGGATTCCATTTCTCTATGTGCCATGTGACAAATGTGGTATTGTCTTGTGAAATCCTGCTAGAGGGAAATGATTTTCCACACTGAAACCAAACTACCTTCACATGACAAAAGAATGAACTTGAGAGACATTTTGCTAGCTTAAAACTATGCTCTGCATTCTTTGCTACAGTGTTAATAATTTAATGTTGCCATTTCACTTTTGGGGGAGGACAAGATTAATCTACATAATCCAGGGTGCAATCTGTAAGCCTGGGACTACAGGAATACATCACAACAACTCTAAAATTTTACTTTTTTAAAAAAATTGCTTCTATTAATCATCTACCATGCACAGGTACTTACAGATGTGTTCTCACTAAATTTCTTATCCCAGAGAGAAGATTATTATCCTAATTTTAGAGATGAAGAAATCATGGCTCAGAGAGTTGTGTAAGTTCTCAGAACTTGTAAATAACAAATTGAGATTTGAACGCCATCTCTTGAGGTCAAGACTGGAGTCCTGGTTCTGATCAGTTACTGTCTGGGCTCAGTTGCTGGGGTATCCTGAAGTATAAAATGGATTCTCTGCTGTACCTCACATAGAGGACTCATGAGCAAAGCACTGAGAACTGTGAATAGCTTGGAGAAAATGCATGTAAGTGCTGGCTAGTATTGTGATCACCGTCTTAGTGTTCCACAGTTACATTTTTAGGCTCACTTTTGGGGCCAAAGTAACTGGGCAACACAGGCCTGAGTTTGTGAGGTGCTACTGAGAAGAGTGGCTGAGAGTGATGGGCAACACTGTCTCACTCGAAGTACCCGGTCCCACCAAGAACACAGCATGGAGGGCAATGCTCTTCTGAAGTCCCAGTAGAACACACCCACACCCACATACCCATACCCACACATGAAAGCAGGATTTATTCTGCTTCACTGTTTCTTTCTTCCTTCCTTCCCCCTCTCCCTCCTCTCTCAGTCAGTTGTAAGGCCTGAATTCAGGCCTTGGGTGCTCTTTGAACTCTTTCATTCAAGGCTAGCACTCTACCACTTTGAGCCACAGCTCCACTTCTGGTTTTCTGGTGGTTAAGATCCTTAGATCCCAGTCTCCTGAGTAGCTAGGATTACAGGTGTGAGCCACCAGTGCCCAGCTGTTTCACTGTTTCATGAAGAAGTCTAGTCACCTTATGGTTACTAGGAAGCTGGTGAAGGAGAGAGAGAGAGAGAGAGAGAGAGGAGACAGACAGAGACAGAGAGACAGACACAGAGACAGAGAGAGAGAGAGAGAAGAAGAAGGAGGAGGAGGAAGAAGACAGGGACAAGATACCCCTAAAGAACCTTCCTCCAGTGACCTACTTCCTGCAGAGGTCCTACCTCCTAAACTTTCCTAACCTTCCAATCCAAAATAGTGCTATCAGCTGGGGACCAAACCCTCAACAAATACCTGAGACTTTTGTGGGGACACTTCATATGCAGACCCAAATCACAAAGTGCTTGTTAAAACAGGTTTTGGGCCCTGCCCCAGAATTTACTGAGTTAGGATAGCTGGAGGTAGGCTAGAGAACCTGCATTTCTATCCCGTTCTAGATGGTGCAGCACTTCCCCAGAACCACCCTTTCAGAAGCACTGCTTTAGTGGATGTTGCTTTAGTGGATCTGCTTTGCCCAGATGCCCTTACCTAAGCCAATGTCCTCATCTGCCAGCTGTTGTGAGTACTAGCAGCTAATGGCTCACAGATGCCCCTATTCCTGAGAATTGCCCTCAAATAACAGCAGTAATCTTACCCAGAAATTCCTTACATTGGAGGGACACTCACAACCAATTACTGATGGAATGAGATGCAAGGCCTGGTCCCTTACCACAAAGTAGGATTACTGCTCTTTGTGGAATTTGACTTGCTGAAGCCATTTCTTTGGTTTGCTTTGCATTCTGCTTTCCCCTTTTCCCTCACTTCCTTAGAGTACCTCCTAATAAATTACTCTTACAAGAATCCTTAACTCAGCCGGGCACTGGTGGCTCACGCCTGTAATTCTAGCTACTCAGGAGGCTGAGATCTGAGGATCGCGGTTCAAAGCCAGCCCGGGCCGGAAAGTCTGTGAAACTCTTATCTCCAATCAACCACTAGAAAACTGGAAGTGGCGCTGTAGCTCAAATGGTAGAGGGCTCGCCTTGAGCTGAAGAGCTGAGGGACAGTGCTCAGACTCAGAGTTCAAGCCCCACGACTGACAAAAAATAAAAAATAAAAAGAATCCTTAACTCAGGCTCTGGCTTTATATATTTTCTTTTGGTCTTGGAGCTTGAACTCATGGCCTGGGCATTGTCCCTGAGCTTTTTGTTTGTTTTTTGTTTTGTCCCTGAGAGCTTTATTGTTCAAGGCCAGGGCTCTACCACTTGAGCTACAGCTCCACTTCTGTTGTAACGTAGGAGTCTCATGAGCTTTCCTGGCTGGGCTGGCTTTGAAACGCAATCTTTAGATCTCAGCCTTCTGAGAAGGTAGAACTACAGGCATGAGCCACTGGTGCCCAGCAGCTCTGGTTTTAGAGAATTGATTATTGTCTCTGATTATTGTCTCTATTTTTTTTTGTTGTTATTTCATTTGAACTCAGGGCCTCATGCTTGCTTAGCTTGCTTGCTCAGCTTAGTTGGCATATTTACTGCTTGATCCACACTTATATCCAAACTTTTTGCTGGTTACTTTGGAGATGGAATTTCCAACTTTTCTGCTGACCCCAAACAGGCTGATCTCAAACCCAAATCTTCCAGATCTCAGCCTCCTGAATAGTTTGGATTACAGGTGTGAGCCACTGGTATCCAGCTTGGCTGTGTGTGGACAGAATCTCACTATCTAGCCCAGGCTAGTTTCAAACTAGCAATCCTCCTGTCTTAGTCTCCTGAGTGCTAAACAATAGGTGTGCACTACACCCACTCCTGTTATTAGTCTTCTTTACTGGGGCTTGTTATTTGCTGAGATACAATACAGGTTGAAGAGTCTGCTGGGCATGCTCTGATTTTTCACTTAGATTAGTTGTCTAGTGTACCCTCGAATTCTTGTGCAATGGGACTCATCTCCCAAAGTGATATCCTCACTGCTCTGGCTATCTTCTTTTCTTCTCCTATGGACTACATTGTGTCCCCATGCTCCTCAAATGTGTATGTTGAAGCCCTTGTCACCCCAATATGAGTGATTTAGAGATAGTGCCTATGTAGAGAGATAATTAAGGTTAAATAGGTTGTAAGAGTAGGGATCTGACAGGAAAGTGCCCTCAGAAGAAGAGACACATAAAAAGAAAGTTCTGAGAACAAGTAAGACAGTGACCTACAAAGGAGGTTGGCCTCATCAGACTGATCATACTGTCACCCTGGTCTTAGACTTCTAAAACTCCAGAATTAAAGAAAATGAAAGCTACCCGATTGGTATTTTATGATGGCTGCTCATGCTAAGACATGTGTACCTCCAGCACTCTTTCTAGTATGTCTTGTCTGTTATATTCCCTTGGCTCCATCTCTCCTGCCTTTCTGCATTTTTTTTTTGTTGGTCATGAGTCTTGAACTCAGGGCCTAGGCACTGTCCCTGAGCTCTTCAGCTCAGGGCAAGTGCTCTACCACTTGAGTCACAGCGCCACTTCCAGCTTTTTCTGCTTATGTGGTGTTGCGGAATTGAACACAGGGCCTCATGCATGCAAGGCAAGTACTCTACCACTGAGCCACCTTCCCAGCCCCTTTCTGCAATTTTTTTTGTTGGTCCGTGGGGCTTAAGCTCAGGACTTAAAGTACTATCCCTGAGCTTTTTCACTCAAGGCTAGTGCTCTACTTTTTGAGCCACGGCACCACTTCCACTTTTCTGGTGGTTAACAAGAGTCTCATGTACTTTCCTGCGTGGGCTGGCTTTGAACTGTGATCCTCAGGTCTCAGCCTCCTGAGTAGCTAGGATGACAGGTGTGAGCCACTGGTGCCCTGCTCTTTCTGCATTCTTTTTTTTTTTTGCTGGTCATGGGGCCTGAACTCTGAGCCTGGACACTGTCCCTCAGCTCTTTAGCTCAAGGCTAGCGCTCTACCACTTGAGCCACAACACCACTTCTGGTTTTCTTCTGTTTATGTGGTGCTGAGGAATTGAACTCAGGTCCTCATGCATACAAGGCAAGCACTCTACCACTGAGCCACCTTCCCAGCCCCTCTTTCTGCATTCTTAATCTCAGTCTCTATGAGAATGTTTGCCATCTTCTTAAAACACCTACAGTCTTCTCCAATCAAATCAAAAAATCATTGGATAGACCTTTCCCTGTAATTTTTACAGTTAAGTCTCTAGCTCTAGAGGAGAATATATTATCAGCTTTCTCCTTCACCTTCCTCCTTCACTCTGATATCACAGTACAAGTATTAACTCAGTACATATCCAACTTTTAGATAGGGATCACAGATAACTATTATAATTCTTTTTGTTGTGAATAATGAGTTTTGAGAAAGAGGTTGGAATAAAGGCCCCTTTACTCCACCATCCTTTTTTTGTTTTCTGTTTTGAGACAGGGTCTCATGTAGCTCATGCTGGCTCAAACTCACAATCCTCCTGCCGCAGGTGCCTGAGTATGAGGACAGGTATACACAACCATATTGGGTCTATTCTACTATCTTTAACCAGAAGCATCCATTTGAACTTTACATATGACTCAGCTCATTATAAAGTATATGATGTCTATATCATTATTTAAAATATATAGTCACATAGCAGTTTCCAGTTTTCCCATCTTTTCTTTTGTGTCAATCTAGGAGGTTGATCTCAGATCCTAGGTGCTGTTTCTGAGCTTTTGTGCTCAAGGCTAGTAGTCTTCTACCACTTGAGCCACAGCTCAATTTCCAGCTTTTTTTTTTGTTTTT